>NC_134335.1:620374-928061 GCF_964195595.1 Calonectris borealis | reverse complement strand
CCCCCGCTTTATTTATTTATGTTGTAGCAGAAGCGTAATATAAATAAAGCACTGCCATAAAAATGTCAGGAAAAGTTCAAACCTATTCATTATCCATTTCGCTCAGATTAAAATTTCCATCAAGGCTGCTTGGGTTTGACTCGAGTTGCTTTCCTTTTAATGAGCTTGATATAGAAGGTAAAAGATGCTAATTCATCCTTACAGCTCTATCATCTCCCAGCTTTTGCTATATAAAGCATCAAGGTCGCATTCTGGGGAAATGTCTTTTTACCAAAGGTGCCATAATAATAATGAAGAAGCAATTTGTTTCAGCAAACTGCCTACAGTAATGAAGCTTAATTATAACCGTGTTATTAATACTGCTGCTTAAGGTAATTCACTTCTGAGCGGGGCGCAGAACAGTAAACTATAATTTAAACAAGAATCGAGACCTAATTTAAATCATCGGATCTGCTGTGGAAAGAGGCAAACGGAACGACTGCGCTCGCCCGCGGTTGGGAGTTTTCCCTCTGCCAGGCTCCGGAGCTGGCAGCCCTGCTGCGACACCTCTCGCGGGCTTCCTCGCCGCCCTGCTCCCTTCGCGGGGCCGCAGAGGCGCAGCAAGCCAGCCCTTCCTCTGCCGGGGGGCACTGCGGGCAGCGCACAGCTCTTGCCGACCTCCAGCGCGCCTGTACGACGCAAAGGAATCCGCGCGCCCTAAAAGAAAGGTGATACATGCGCTTACGCAGACCTGCCCGCAAGAAGCGCGCGGGGGGTCCCGCGCGCTCCCCCGCCAGGCTCGGCCCTCAGCCTCAGCCGCCCGGCCTCGTCTCCCGGTGTGTCAGGATGCGTGCGACGTGCCGCTGCTAGGGTCATCGTTTTTCTTTTCTATTTTTTTTCTTCCACTCGGTGGTTTTAGGGCACGCGCCTGGAGGCGTGGGATCCTTGCGGATTCCCGGTGCTTCCCACCGTGCTGCTCCCAGCTGTGCTCCTCCACGCGGGATCTCTCTTTCCCGGGCTGAGCATCCCCGCCCCGGTCCCTCGGTCCGCGCTCCCTCCCCGCCGGAGGCACGCAGGCTCTCGCGCCGACCCCTTCGCTCTCAGGTGCTCTTTCCTTTCTCTTCCAGGCCTCCGCCTCCCCCTTGCTCCGTAACAAGCTGCCTTCCCTGCGCGCGGCTGCGAGCCCTGACATCCTCCTGCCCCCAGTCCCTCATTATTTCTGCTTCTTGCCTGTGCTCTCTCACCTCAAAGCCTCCTTCCCACCCCCACTGCCTCCGGCAGCAGCTCTGCCTCAGCGCGCGTATGGTTACACCGGCTCTGTGAAGCCAAACGACACGAGATGATACTTCTGCTTTGCCGGTAATAATGTTTGCAAACCCCGCTTCGGTGGGAAATGGAGCAAGGAGCCGCAGCATCCTCTCTCTCCCTTCCCGTTCCTCTCCGGGGCTCGCTGTCAAAGCTGCTTTTCCAAATCCTGGCGTGCAAAATTCATCCGTCCGCCCAGGGTTCAGGCAGCTCGGTTTGCTCCGCAATTACACCCCAGCTCACCCTTGTCACTGCCAGGTGTGGCTCTGCTCGGAACGGCGACAGGGAGGAGGAGGAGGAGGAGGAGGAGGAGGAGAAGTAAATAGGTGGAGTGCTGCTTCTCGGGAAGGGGAAAAAAAGCCTCCATCACTGTTCCACTTGACTGCAACCTCCCGCAGGCTGTTTCATCTCATATTATCTAAGCTCCAAGGGGGTGTCCAATTTGAGGAACAATAACTATAAAGTCATTTACAGTCCCCCGCTGCGACACAGTACATGATAGCCTGTGTAAAGCAGCAAACAGCCTTGATGGCCCCTTCTGCAGAGCCGGGCTCGGGTGAGCCAGCTCCTCGGCGGCGAGGGGGCCAGACCCTCCGGCGAGGGGGCCCGCCGGGGAGCCGGCGGCTCATTTCACGCCGAGAGCAGCGCGAGGGCGCGGCTTGAGCCTCCCGCATCCCTGCCGCGCTCGGGAAGGTCATCGGGGCCGCCGCGCCGGCTCGCTCGGAGCCGACGCAGTTACCACCTGCGAGCTGCAGACCTCCTCTGCACCAGCGTTTTCCTTCCAATTTCCCACTGCCGCGCTGCCGTCGGTGCGGCTCCGCGGAGGTTACAGCAGCTGTGACGAGCCCGTTCAAGCTGATCCTGCCTGCGGAGCTGGATCAAGAGC
Source organism: Calonectris borealis (assembly GCF_964195595.1). Classification (NCBI taxonomy): domain Eukaryota; kingdom Metazoa; phylum Chordata; class Aves; order Procellariiformes; family Procellariidae; genus Calonectris; species Calonectris borealis. Next base: position 925,891 of record NC_134335.1, on the reverse strand, counting down.
AGGAAACGGGGAAAAATACGGCAGCTTAGTGTCCTGCCTTCAGAAATGTGCTGGAGGGCTTCCCGCTCCCCGCTCGGGAGTGGTGCTGGGGGGACCCCGGGCCGGGGTGGGAGGGTGCCGCAGCGGCAGTGTGAGCTGGGTGCAGGGATGCAGCTCTGCTCCGCTCCAGCTGCTGAACGGACCTGCCGCTGGGTGCTAAGAGCCTCCCGAGGAAAGCTCTCCTTCGCCTCCTCCGCAGCGCTAACCCATCCATCTTGACGTTTGCCGTCTTTTTCGCCTTGTGCGTGAGGTTTTTTAAACAGCTCTCTGGGACGGTGCCAAAGCTGAGCTAACGGAGGCTTCTAAGGAGGGGTTGCGTGACCTCGGCTGGCCTTTCCTTTGGGAACCCCATCGGGGAGGCTGCGCCAACCCCAGCGTGAATGCGTCTCCCCTGGGAACGAACTCCCCCTGCTCGCCGCTTGCTCCCTTCCAGAGGGGGCCACCTTAGAGACCCACCGGCACGCGTTCGTGCGCGCGGAGCTCGGCCGTGGCCGGGATGTTCCCGGTGGCCGCGCGGCTCTGCGTCTGCTGGGCTGCTGTCGCTCCCGTGGGCGCCGGTGACTTCCGCCGGGCTTGCTCGTCCCGGCTGCCTTCTCATAGCTGCGCCCCTGAACCACAGCCTTAATCCGTGATAAGAGACTTGATCTCGGCGGGAGAGAGTCAACTGGCAAACGCTCTGAGTGATACAAAGCACCCAGCGGGACTGAATGCATTACCTAGAGATTATTTGAAGAAAAGCAGGGGAGGGGGAAGAACCAGGGAAAAATGGGAGTAAACCCCAGGTACCGAGTTTCCCTGGGCATTTGTGTCACCTTGCGCAAGGCCTGGGACTTCCAAGCCCTCCTCGCGCCAATGTTTAAGATGAAAAACAAGCCCAGCACCTGTCTGGGCGAGAGCGGAGGACGACGTGGAGCAGGCTGTAGGCTTTCCTCCATCTCGCTCGCTGTCCCGCTCAGCGCAGCAGAGTCCCTCGCCGGCCGTGAGCCGCCGCAAGCCCTTTGAGCCCAAGCCGAAGCCCCCGGAGAAGACGGCAAGAAGCCTGCTCCAGGCAACGTGTTCCGCCCCTGGGCAGAGGGCGTTTGTGCCGAAGACCCGAGATGAGGTGCTGGGCTTCCCTTGCCCTGGTTTGCTGCTGGAAGAGGGCTCCCGCGGCCGGGAGCAAGGTGGGTTCTTGACGCTCCCCGAGGTCGCTCCTCCAGCCGAGCGCTGCAAGACTGGGGCATCAGTGAGCCCCCTCCCCCTGGAAGGAGGTGAACGTCGGGAGCGCAAATAATAACGGATACACCTGCTAAATGGGATTTAAACAAATCCTTCTGCAGAAATACTCTTGCTAGGTCTGTTTAAAGAGTAAATTGAGTCAAAATGAGGAACTCCATGACAATTTATATGGATGTTCCACATGATTCAATAGTGGGGGAGAAGGATGAACCTATTACAGTAATTAACTTATTGCACATCAAAGCAAATGTGCTAAAGAAGCTTTTCTGTGCAGCGGTTCTATTCAGCCTAGGAAGAAAATGGGAAAAATAGGGGGAATGAAGCCTGCCCTCCCTGCTGTTACCACCCTCTCAAGTGTCTCTCCAGAGCGCTTTGACACCCATGGACGGCCGAGAAACCCTCTGTGGGCCCACCGGGACCTGCCCGGAGCCTCTTCCCGGCACCCCTTGCCTCCCCCGCCGCGGGGAGCCCCCGTGGCTGCACGGAGGGCGGTGGGCAGAGCATCCTCCTCTGTCCGGAGCAGGTCCAGCTAGCCTGGGTCTGATTTAAAACAGAGTTTGAGAAGGGGAGAAAGAGTGGTCAGCAGGGACTTGGGGAAGAGCAGAAGTTTTAATTGGGTTTTATCTATTAGTTAATCAGGAGGTATTTCGGTGACAATCAGGTCAAAGCCTCTGGCATATCTGTGAAGCAGCCATCCATCATTAGCCCTGCCTGGGCTTGCAAAGTGGTATTTATGGGCTTCCAAATGGTGAGAAAGCCCTTCTAAGAAATTAAGGTGAGAAGCACACTCTTGACCAGGGGGGGAAGGCTGTCGGCTGTGATCGATGGCCGGGAGCGGGGAAGAACAGCTGTTTATGGGGTCCGGCAAGGTTGAACACCTCTGCCTGTCAGCAGCAGCTGGTCCTGGAAGGAGTCGGCGGGAGGCTTTGTCCCGAAGGGCTGGCTTAGCAGCGCTGGGGCTGCCGGGGCGGGCGTGATGCTCCGCAGCAGGAGCATCCGCTGGCTGGGTGGCGGCAGGCAGGGGGACCGATGCAGATGCTGTCCCCTCTGCCCGCGCGGCACGGCAGGCTCCCTCCCGCTGCCGAGGAGCCGGTTCCCGGGCGGCGCGGAGCCCGGGGCTCTGCGGGCCGCCCTGACCTCGTGCCGCAGTGAGAAGGGAGCGTTTTCCCTGAGCCGCTCGGCACGGATGCCAGTCTAGATGAGTGTTTTTCCAACGGCTCTGCCCGCACGTGTTTAAGTCCTTGAAGCCCAGTTAGGCGCCCAATGCCGTTCTCCTCGAGAAGGGGGGGAGCGGCGTGGGGGACCGCTGCCGTCCCCTTGGAGCTGGCGCTTGGGCAAAGCTTGGCACAGATGGGACAAATGATCGCCCGTGGATCTGTGCGGGACAGAGCCGTAGCCTTTGGAGAAAAGCTATTTAAGCACCCTTCGGTTACGTTTTCCTCTTGAGCTAACGCTGGTCCGTCCCAGCTGGAATGATTTGTTAGAAGGGGATCAAGCTAAGTGACGTGTGCCTGAAAATCTGAGGAGTTACGCTATTGGCTAAAAATTGTATTTTCCAATTCTCAAAACAACGTCAAAGTAGTATATGTTCTGGAAAGGAAGTTAATTTACTGCAAGGAAGCAAAAGACTCGGGAAGCAGCCACAACCGTTTCTGAAATTGTGGAGACAAAATATTTCAGTTGGTGTCATCTGGGATGTTTGCTGGCTCCCTTGTTTTGCTTCCCCATTCCCTGCCGCTTTTCTGGATCTTGAATTTTTGGTTCGGTTTGAGGTGGACTTTATTATCCTTAATCTTTCAAGTTCTCGGCAGATAAAAGCATTATCTCCTTCCCCGTTTGAGTTTTCGGGTGAATCCCCCAACTGTGGAATTCACTTGGATCAAAAAAGTCCAGGGCTGCTGACCTGCAGGGCACCTTCCGAGGCGCGGTTGCTCGTTCGGGCTACGTCGGAGGCTGTGGATTGAACAGGAGGTCAGGATTTCCCCGGGGAGTTGGGCAGAAAGCCTGCTAAGTTGCTCTCGTTGTTGGAGACCCTCAGAAGACGCGCGGGGGAGGCACTGCAGTGGTTTGCTGTCCCGCGCTGACGGGTGCCGAGCACCCCCCCGCCTGTCCCCAGCGAAGCGGGGCTGCGTGCAAGGGCTCTGCGCCCTTTGCACCTGTAAAAGCTAATTTCTGGGGGCAGCGAGTCCCGAGGCGTGCGGCGGGAACGGTGGGCAGCGTCCCGGAGGAGACCGTCGGGATGAACCCGCTGGTTGAGCAGCCGCGGGGAAGGGCCAGGGCAGCCTCTGCGGGGGGTGCCTGGCCTCCAGAGCCCGGGAAGCGCGGAGCCCCGGGGGGGAGAGCCACGGGCGGGGAGACGGGGCTGGGAAAGCTGGCTCGGCTACATCTTGGGGCGTTGTGCAGGTGATGAGCAGCTCGGAGCAGGAATGGCAAAGCCAAACCTGACCTGCCGGAGGGTTTTTCACTCTGAAGGATTTCCGCACAGGAAAGCAGTCACCACGTGAACGAGCCTGTTTGGTGGTTTTTTTTTTTCCCTTACATAATTCTGATTGAAGAAATGTTAATTGGGCATCTTAATAACGCTTTGGTTTCATCCTTCCAGCTCTCCGGGGAGCGGCGGAGGGAAGGGGCAGCTGCAGCAGCGCACCTGGGCGTGCGGCCGGCGGGGAGCGGCAGTGAGCCCGCTCCCCCGGGACGGAGCCGGGCGGGAAGGTCTCCTCGGAGGCGGAACACCACCGCGGGAAGGACGTCTTGAGCTGGAGCTGAACCGGCGAGGGAACAATCACACCGGAATTACAGGTGAGGCGAGGCCGGCTTGGCTTTTGGGCGCCTTTGAGCGGAGCCTGCAGACCCCGGACGCGAGCGTCGGCGGCTCCGTTACCCGAGGTCCTCCTCGCTAAAACAAACGCGCTCGGCCATTTCCCCGCGAGTCTGCAAGAGGCCGGGCGGCCGGGAGCCCTTCTCTTTTAATTAGCTGCAGCGGAGGCTGTTCAGCAGTAAAGGTACCGAGCTGCCGGACACACGGGGTACACCCCTCCTCTAGGTTAAGTGGTAATTACTCCTAATTAGGAGCAGATAAATATTTTATATGCTGTGGACTACCGCAAGTGACCGGTGGAAACCCAGAAGTGCTGGAGAGCATCTCCTTGCCGGCTGCAAGTCCTCGCAGGAACGTTGCGGGAGAGCTCCCGGCGCGGGGCTGAGGGGGCTCGGGAGCTCACCAAAGCCGCGGTGCGGTGCCCAGCCGCCGGGGCTGGCCGGGCTCTCCGAAAGGATGACACGTGCGGAGGGTGAAGGGGAAGGAGCGGGAGTCTTCATCCCGGCTGGAGAGGTGGTGCAGACCCTGCTGCCGGGCTGTTGCGCGCGGGGCGCGCGCTGCTTCCTCGCTCGAGATATTATCCGCAAGCTGCTCTCCGTAACTTGATTTAGATCCTTCTGCGTTAATTGCAAGGAGAAGGGCTCAAGTTCAGAACGGGAGAGAGGGATCTTTGATGTGGGAGGCTGTTGTCTCTGAGTAAAGCTTTATATTATTATGTAAAACATAAAGGGCATTAGTTAGAAAACTGTGCTGATTAATTTAAGAACTCTGTCTTCTCGGGCTCTTCCCCCTCCTTTGTTTAACGAGCGAGGAGGAGGTCGAATCACTTGAGGAATGAACCTCGTGCTGGCGGCGGAGGACTTGTTGTGGAAGGGAGAGGTGACACCGCCGCGGAGCAGCCGGGGGCCACCGCGGGCGGCAGCGAGGGCAGCGGGCTGGCGCGGCTGGCGCGGGGACTGGCACCCGCCTGCCCCGGGCAGGAGAGCACCCCGGCCCCGGGAGGGGTGGTGCCCGGCGGGCACCGGCTGTGCGGGCAGACCCCCGCCCTGCCAGGCTGCGGGTGACCCCCCGAGCCCCGCTGCGCCCCCCGAGGCTGCTCCTCTGCCAGGTTCTCTCGCCCCAGCCCAGCCGGCGCCGCCGCCCAAGGCGCGATGAGAAAAGTACGCCCTTCCCCCCCAAAAATCAATAGGGAGGCCTAGGGGGTCACCTAATTGGATACTGCTCACCCAGCGGCCGTTGGGATGAGAAACCCAACCACGCCGCTTCAGACTGTCTGCGAGAGCATAAATCGCGTTCCGAGCCCGGCTCAGCCTTCTCTCCATCTCGATGCTTCATTGATCTGACGCCGCGGCCCTCCCCTGCATGAGAGAGCCGGGTGCCGCGCCGCGCCGCGCCGGGCCGCCCAGCCTCGGGGGGTCCGCGGTGCTCCAGGCTCCCAGGGATGTCCTCTGGTGGTTTTTCTTAGCAAGGAAACGGTTTATTTTTTTAGCAGGGAAATTCACTCGGGTTTGCTGCTTTATTTGTTTGTTTTGGCGCCGGCGTTGGAAACAGCCCAGGGATGTTGGCTAAATAAAAGCCAATTAATTGGCGGTGCGCGGCTTTGCCCAGCCTCCTCCCCGTCCTGCCTCACACCCTGCTGGGGCCACAGCCACCCCAGCAGCTTGCGCCCCACAACTCGCTTGGGTCCTTCATCTCCAAAACCTGAGCCCTCCTGCTTGTGCTCAGCCTGCTTTCCGGCCTGGACTCCAAAGCCCAATTTCCCAGGAAAAAGGCGTTCCCTGTGAAATCCCCTCTGCGTGTGCATGGCCGCAGTGTGCATCCCGTGCAGGAATTTATCTAAAGCAGCCTCCTCCTGTCCTCTAGATGAGCAGAGCTGGGACCTCGTCCGCTTACGCCGGGCTGGACCTTCCCACCAGAGACCGCGCCGGCGGGGCGGGTAAGGAGCGCTGCGGGGAGAAGTCCCCGTAGCTCCGGTCAGCCCCGCGCTGGAGGAGCCCGCCTGGCTCGGAGACGCCAGGAGGAGACGCGGGGAGGCTCTCCCGCCATCCCACTTCCATAAATCTGAGCCCGAGTGATTTAGAAACTGCTTTGCCTTCCGAACAGCCTGCAAGCTCCCAGCCGCTAAATCACCTGCCTGAAGGGGATGCTTCCAGCTGCAGCCCGGGGATGGGAGAAGGCGCCGACGTGCAAGACGGTTGAAAATGCGAAGCCGTTGGAAAAAACCCTGGGCAAAGGCAGCCTGGGGGTGAGCCTGGCCAGCTGCGCTCCCCTGAAAAGCACAGGGCGGAGCGGAGGCGGCTGTCGTCCCCGGGATGCTCCTCTGCGGCGTCCCGCGCTGGCTGCAGCTCAGCTGGCGCCCGCAGCCCACCCTGCACAAAAGGGATCACGGTCCCTCCCGTCCGCCTGCGATTAGAAAACCAGGTCCCCTGTGGCCCGTGCCTCTCTTGTTTCTCCAGGGCTGTGAGGAGCGGCCCGAGTCAGAGGCGCTTCCAGGTTTGGGGCGGGACCCGGGAGGAGGCTGCGTCCCTGCCCAGCCGCAGGTAAAGGACACCCGGTCCCGGCGGCGCGCGGAGCTCCGGCTGCCCGCGCCGCTGCTAACGCACGTTTACTGCGTGTCCTTGGAAGAACGCTCGGAACTTGCTCGGGAGCCTGTGTGCTCCCTTGGATACACCCAGAAGGAGCGCTCAGAGAGGAGCGGGAATAATCACCACAGCCCCAAGATACAAAAAATAATAATCAAAGACTAATCCTAAAAACTCTCCTTTAATCTTTGTGCTTCCAGACCTAGTCTCCTTTCATCTAGGACTTTGCTGTTCTCTCGTTATTCTCTAGTTATAGAAACCACAAGGCTAGAAGAGGGGAAGAAAAAAGATTAAATTAAATTAACGAGCAGGTAAGCAGGTTTATTATTTCATCTGATCCTTCCTTCCTGCTAATTTCTCTGAGCCAATTTGGGAGGTGGAGCCCAACGTTAGCTTTGTGACAGACTGTTATATCCATTTTCTTCCTTAAACCGTTTATCTGAACGAAATTAAGGTCCGATTTGCATAGCTGCTTTAAGGAACGGCGCAGCGAAGGTGTATCGAGCCGTGGCGTCTGACAAGAGAAGCATTTGTCTGCGTGAAAGAAATGAAACGGATACTCTGGGCTTCTGGTAATTATATATGTGCTACGCCATAATGACGCAATACAGCAATAGCACCAGCGGCTGCAGCACCCAGCGCGGGCGCAGCAAGCCGGCTCGGTGGAAAGTGGAGCGGGTGGCCAGGAAAAGCAACTCGCCCTCGGAGGCTTCAGGAGCAGGCGCCGGCAGAGCCAGCCCCGGCCAGCGAAAGGAGTCGAAGAGCGGGGAGGATCTGCTGCTGGGAAGCCCTACGGCCTTTCCCCATGCTCCGGCAAAAGCCCGCGCTGCCTCTGAAATGAGCGGGTAGAGACGCGGAGGGAGTCGGAGAGCGCTTTGAGGAGCGGGGGGCAAAACGGCTGCATGGGAAATGGATGAGCACCCGCCAGCCTGGTGCTGTCCTGAGACTCGCTTGCAGGTCGAGGTCAAGGTTAGATATCTCCACGCGCTGGGCGCCTGAGCAACCTCTGCACAGGACTTTGAGGTGTCCTGGGCGAGGTCTGGCGTCCGAGCAAGGGCACGCAGTAGTTTAAACTGGAAGCGCGGAGGGGTGTGGGAGAGGAGCGTCGCAGCGTCCGGGTGCCGAGCCCGTCTCTTCCCGTCTTCTTCAAAACAGCGTGCTTTCTGAACGCGTTCTGACTAGCAGCCGTTCACCGCTCCCCGACGCGGCACATGGACGCGCCGGGCTGTAGCCTTGGGTCCCGGCTGCCCACCGGCGGAGGCCACATCGATGCCGTTAGGAAGAAGGGCGCGTTGCCACGTCCCGGATCCCGCGTCTCGTTAATCCAGCGAGCGAGCGGCCAAACGTGAGAGGCGACCACCACAAGCCCTGCAGAGGCAGGAGGAGCGAGCCCGGCCCCAGGAGCCCTTGCCGCGGGCACGGGCACCCCCGGGCGGCACCGGGGGTCTCCGGCAGTCGCCCTCTGCTCATCCCCCGCGCCCAGGGCTTGCTCCTCCTGCTTGCCGAAAGGTCTCTTTCTAACCACGTTTGTTCCAAAGCTGTTTTCCTGCTTTGCTTCTTTCCATCTGCCGCCTCCTCTCAATCCAATTAGGGCCTTGTTGATAGTTCCTTGAATTTCGGCGGTGGCGTTCGTGTGACCCCCGACTTCGAGGTCCGTCTCTCGCACCCCTGTAAGGCACTGTCTGACACGTTCCTTCATGTCATCCGCGCTTGCCGGAGCTGTCTGGACTTCTCTGAAGTGTCGGCGCTGTCTCCAAAGTAGAAAGCTTTTCAATTAAGAAACTTTTTTTTTTAGGGCTCGTTAAAAGAGAGAGAGAAGGAGAGAGGGTTTTTTTTTTCTTCTTTGTGGGTAATTATTATTAATGGCCTTTCTTTTTAGCAGAGGTTTGTTACACTCGCAAAGAAGGTTATGCTGGCAGGCTCCTGCGCGGGGGGGTGCCACTGGAAGTGGCAGAGAACGATGTCTCCTCCGTTATTTCATTAGCGGCAGAACACATCTGAGGGAATACGCGATGGGGACGCGGCCGGGCGTGATTCCCACCTCCCGGCAGCTCCTGCCGTGGCGTACCCCGGCGCAGAGCACTGCGGGGCCGGCGCCTGCGTGCCGGGGAAAGGAAGAAGCTCAGCGCCGGGCAGGGGAGAAGCTGCTTCGTGCCTGGATCCCCTGCATCTCCCCCGTATCGCTGGAAACGGGCCATCTTCCATTTCCGTGGAAAGCCCTTTGTCCCCGCACAGCCCTGCAAGCGCACCAAGCAAAACTCCCGGTAATTCCCTGTAAAGCACAGCCAGGGCAGGCGGACACGGGCTCGCCGGAGTCTGCACCATGCAAACCGTGCAGCAGTCGGTTCCTCCAGCCTCCCCCCTTCCCCTGTGCATCAAAGCATCTCCAGCACGCCGCCGTGCATGACCCACTTTTGTATCCAGAGCATCCACTTCTGTCTGAAAGCTCGTAATGCTGCAGTAATCCCGGATGATCAAAGAGTCCCGCATCCACCCGCAGGTATAACAAACAACCGAAAGCCCGGAGCGAGGCTGAGGGAAGAGGCGCGCTGGGCAGAGGACGGTGCAGTGCATCCCTCTCCCAAGCACCGAAGGCTCGCGAGCTCTGCTAGAGCAGAAAGCAGAAAATGGGACGCGTCCCCGGGAAGCCCAGGTCTCGGCCGCGGCCTCGCAGGGAAATTCGAGCTGAGCAGGATGACTGCATATGCCCACCACGGGAAACTCCTCTGTCCGCTGAAGGCAAGAAACGGAAAAGTCAGCGGTGGATCTTCGCCCAACAGGAGAAGTGGTCCCGAGGCTACCTGGAAAGGAAGGACGTGCCATTTGCTATTACGCTGCTTTCCCGTGGTGACCCCGCGGTTTGGTTCTGCTTGGCAGAAAGCCGCTTCCCGAGCCCAATCTGTAAACCGAGTCTACGCTTAAAGACATTACGCTCCTCCCACGGCCCCGTGCTCGTCGAGGATTACAAGCGTTAGCAGTGCAACGGCTCTTCAGTCTGCATGATCTTCTTCTTCTCCCCGGCTCCGTTGAACGGCGATGCCTCGAACCCCCCTGCAAGCGCCTGCCGGGGGGGATCCCCCTGCCCGCCCCAGCCCGCGGCTCTTCTGCCTGGGGAACCCTGGTTCAGGCTCTCTGCAAATGCAGGCGGGAAAGCGGCGCCAGCTGGGTCTGCTTCTGCTCTCGAGGAGTGCTTTGCTGCAAACGACAGCTGGAGAACTGCTGTATTATTTCATTTTTACGATCTTTTTAATGAAAGCCGAGGCTCTGGAGAAGGATGGAGAGGCCTTTCGATGACCCCACCAAATTCTCTCATTACCCTTCAGGGATGGGCAAACACCCACGCCGATAAACACTTGACTAATGGACGAGGCTCTACCTCATAAACATTGCCTCCCCGTTCGCGCTAATTGTCCTCCTTGTCGCCGCTCCTTGCAGAGTGAGGAATGATTTGGTTTTAATGGAGATCAAATTCCCCGCTCCCTCTTAGGTAATCCCTCTAAGCCAAGGCTGAGGCACGTGGACGGGACAGGGCGCGGGGGGGAGCAGCCTTCGAGAGGGACCTTCCCCGTACCCGTGTCGTCCCTAACAGCCAGCCCGGACCAATTAGCCCCAGGCACATTTTCCACATTGATTCCTGTCGTAGGAGCAATATTTATCCTTTCCTGCGCCGCAAGACCAAGCGAAGGCTCGGTAGAATTAAAAGGCAACTCATTTAAAACTGGTGCGAGAGCAGCAGTTGGATTACCTGGGAGACTCGTGGCCGTAGGGTCGCTTTCCAGTGATAGCTTGGTAAGGACTCAAAACAGGACCGGCGTTACTTCGGTAAGTGGTCCACGAGACCAGGAGCTGGCCAGACCTGCGGCGTTCGGGAGACGGATGCGCGCCCAAAGGGTCCCAAAATCGCAGCTCCTGTTTGCCTGGTGGATTTCCGCGCGCTCGGCTCTTGAAACTAAATATTACAGAAAAAAAGCATCAAATCCCCACGTCCTCAGCTGAAGGTAAAAAAACCAACCCCAAGCTGTTACAGGTGCGGCAAAGAGCATTCTTCCTGCGTCTGGGAGGGAGCGCAGCGGCAGGATCGAGTCCTCCGTTATCTCAGGCATTCACACACCAGTTCAGAGGAGTTTACAGAAAACCATCGTTTACCAGAGGCCATGAAACACCTCGCGGTGCCTGTTACAAACTTCAGATCTATAGAAAAGGAGAAGCATAACAGACGTGTGGCGGTGAGAGCGGGAGAAAGGAAAGCGTTGACCTTAGGCCCTGGCAATAGCAAGGAATTTCTTTAGATATAAAGAGAAAAAGACAGGCTACTGTGATTGCTGTTAACGGCATCTGAAAAAAGAATTTCTCCTCGACCCCAAATCCGTAATTTAAGCATAAGCTAAGGAGCGGGACACGGCAACCGGGCGGCTGGTGCCGCGCAGCATCAGTGCACCTCGGCTTGCATCCTGCCGGGACCCAGCTCCGGCGTTTCGAGGCCAGCGATGAGCGGGAACCCCTTCTGCTGCCCGTCCGCGGAGGCCGGCAGAGGAGCCAGGAAAGCCGGCGTCAACGTACCCCTGACCCGGGAAAAGCGCGGTGGTCCAGCAGGACAAACCGCTTGCCACCTCAGAGACTTCCTTCTCCCTCGGGAAACGAAAACGCCCCGCGATTTACCTGGAAGGCTCGTCAGGAAGGGAATCAAACAAACCCCAAACGAACCCCCCTTGAAAAATTATCTCGGTGAGTTAATGAGGTAACGAGACTGCAAGATCCAGCTGGGTGAAAAAAAAATCTTCCAGCTGAGATTTGCTAACAGCCTCCCATAGCTAGGAAGTTATTAAAAATCTTGCCCTGGGGAAGGGCCCCCGCTCTGCGTTACCGGCTCCCAGGTGATGATTCTGTGATTTTTCTGAGGCGTTTTCATTTCAGTAAAGAAAACAGATTATTTAAAAAAAAAAACCTCCCTAACTTAGCTTCTCCTCTATGATTTCCTTATTTCCTATTTTTGAGCTGCAACTGCGATAAAATAGAATAATCGTTCCCCGCGTTTCGTTTTGGGGCGCCTTGCAGCCGCGTACCCCCCTGCCCGCCGATGCGCAGCCGCCCCCGCTGCAGCCTGCGGCCCCTGCAAGGCACGAAGCGGCGCCGTCGCAGAGCGGGGCCGGAGGGGAAGGGTCCCGGTCAGCCCCTCGGCCAGCGGGGGGGCTGGCACCCGCCCGGGCATCAGACGTCTCTCTTTGTCGGGGTGTAAGCCCGAAATGCAGCTGCTGGGAATGCATTTGCAGCGTCTGCTCTGCGCTGCTCTGCGGAGGTTGCTGCGCTGGCGGGGGTGGGAAGCAGAGCGGTGAAACTGGGCCAGCAAAACGTTTCGCTTAAACCAGCAAAGCGGCGATTAGCAGGAGCGTCCCGCTCACGTGCGGTGATGTTGCTCTGCTGTTTTAGCAGGCTGCGTTGGGAACACGACCTTGTCCGTGCGGGGAGGACACAGCTGCGTCCCTGGCAGAGCAGGCTGGAAAAGGTGACCTGCAAGGAAGGGATCGGGCTCGTTCGTGAGATTCCTGCCTTCCAAAAGGTACAGTGTTTGAGAAAGAGAAAAAAAGACACGAGGAGATGGCCTGCGGCCAGTCCGAGGAGTTATGAGCCGCCCTGCTCCGTCCTCCGGGTCCGGGCTCTGCACGGATGGTAACGGGGTCCACAGCCACGGTTTTTCCCGAAAGCCATGGTTTTTCCCTCAAGCGCTGCCCTCCTGGGGAGCTTGCAAACCCACCTCTGGCAAGGGCGGGGAGCGGAGCTACCCCTTGATTAGCTGCGGCTAATCCTCCTTAGATCATCCCAGCTAACCTGTTGGGCTGTAAAGCGCTTCCTGCCGAGCACCCATAACACGCGGCTGGGAGGTAACTTTACTCCAGAGAGCCAATTAGTGCAAATCTAGGCCTGGCAATTACAGCGCGATAAGATCCCGGCTGCTGATATCTCTGGGCAGATAAGGCACCAGGAAGCAATCTGTTAGTGCAGTGGCGGGCAGTTGTTGTTACAGCTTCGCCCCCGTCCTGCAAAGCCTTCGGGAAGTCCTGCGTCGGCACCGTGCTGGTGCCACAGCTCCGGGAGCGGGGGGGAGCCGCAGCTGCCCGAGCGGAGCACGGACGCTGCCCCACGGCAGCTTCTCTCTGCCCCAGCCTCGGCACAGAGGCGTCTCCTCCTCGGCTGGCGAAGCCCGCTCCCAGCCCTCCTGGTGGCGGGCAAGTATTTACCCGCCGGGGCGTTGTGCTGGTTTTGGCTGGGACAGGGTTAATTTTCTCCATGGTAGCCGGTATGGGGCTGTGTTCTGGATTTGTGCTGGAAACAGTGTTGATAACCCAGGGCTGGTTTCGTTCCTGCTGAGCAGTGCTCACACAGAGTCAAAGCCTCTTCTGCTCCTCACCCCACCCCACCAGCGAGGAAGCAGGGAATGAATCCCTCCTCCTGCTTGGCTTGCGTGGCTTTTGCTTTACCCATTAAACTGTCTTTCTCTCGACCCGCGCGTTTTCTCGCTTTTACCCTTGCCCCGTCCCTCCGGCTGCCTGGGGCCCGGTTGTGACCGGGGTTGAACCGCGACAGGCGTTCGCACCGTGCCTGGGAAACCGGAGCTGCTGGGGGAGCACGGGGGGCTTCTGCAAGCCCACGGAGGAGGGACGCGCCCCGCTGCTAGGAAGGCTGGAAGCCCCTTGGTGTTGCCTTTGTTCAGCCGTGGGGTGAGGTGCGAGGGCTCCAGCTGATGTCCTTGGTTTGCACTTCCCTCTACCAGGGGACAAGAAGTGGAGGGTCCAGAGCAGATTCGACTGTGAGGGGGGAAAAAGAGGATTTCTGAACAGGAAAGTGCCTGGGCAGGACTATCGGCTATTTAAAGCCTCCCTGCTGCGCTGGAATAACTTACCTGCATAACAAGTGAAAATTGGGTTAGGCATGCGCTTTAGAGGTGTTCGCGTCTTTGGAGCCGATGTGCTTTTAAGAATGATAATACATCGCCCCATCTGTGAATCTCAGAGTGATTTGCAAACTGTCCCAAATTTCTCCTGTTATTCCAGCCCCTAGCAATAAAATGAGATAATTATTCCCGCGTTATGAAACCTGAGGCTCTGGCATCTCGCTTACAGATGTGGCAGGGGGCTAGAACTCTTCTAGTTTCTGTTGGTGTAAATCGGGATTAATTCAGAAGAAGCCAGCGTTAACAAAAGAAAAGACTCTCGAGGAATTTCTGTTCTGAATCGGACGGGACGTCGCGCAAAGCAAAGCGAGCAGAAACGCCATCCTGCAGAGCGTTGTCGGGATACGTCACGCGCGTGGGGGTGTCGCAGCGAGGCTGAAGTGAACGGCGGCGTTGGGCCCAGGGCTGCGCTGGGTATTCGGTATGCGTGAAGTGTGCGGTTTGAACCAACTGCTTAGAATAATTGTTACGGAATTAGAAGCCGTATAACACCGGGAACAGAGTAGTAAAGGATCCTAAACCGCCCTCACGGTTCTGGTTGTTAATGTCTGCCTGTAGCTTAATCACATCATCCGTTCCATTAAATAATGCAGTAACTAACTGGGATTTAATGAATACATAGGAAAGAATAAATTGGACTTAGAGTGTAGCTGATATCCCTTTACGGAATCAGAAGAAACTGGAACGCAGATCCAATTTCTGCTAAGCAGAATTAGGGAAATACATAAATAAAAATTAAAAGCCCGACCCGTAGCGGCAGCGGCCCCGAAGCCGAGTGCCCTGGGCGGGCCCTGGGCTGGCGCTGCCCGCTGGCTGCGGCACCCCATGCAGGGCACGGGCCGGAGCGGCGGCTCCCCAAAAGGGGGCAGGAACGCGAGGCGGGCGGCGTGGCTAGCGGGGGCCTGCGTGCTCCCCAGCGCCCAGCCCTGCCGGCGCGCGGCTCCCCGGGGGAAGGAGCGCCAGGGTGGTCCTGATGCTCTGCATCTTCCCACGGGATGTAGGCACGTCCCTTTCTCGCCTTTTGTTCCCCTCCACATTCCAGTGAAAGATGTGTTTGCTTTTTTTGCTTAAACAACTGCACGGTGTTTGCTCTAGAGGCGTCGGAGCACCCGGCCGACCTTCCTCTGCGTTGCCGAGGAGCAGAGAGCCCAGCGGAACACGAGTTCCCGGCAACAAGCAATGTTTGCGGAGGAGATCCAGAGGCGTTTCGGTGTGTTCAGAGCAGAGGGAACACTGACGCTGCCTGTTCTGTCTCAGGCTAAGCCCCGGGCAAGAGAGCGGCAGCGTCCCGGGGTAAGAGGAGGAGGGCCGTACGCGGCTAGGCGAGCGGGTGCCGGGAAGCTCACGAGGCCGGTTTTGGCAGGAGATGGCGAGCCGTCTCCGATGCGAACCGCAGCAGGTTGAGCGGGAGGGTCTGTCGGGGAGGAACGGGCTGCTCGCCCCGCGAGCTCGCGGCACGGGCTTAACTGGTTTGCTCGGCGATGCAGACGAGGCCCGAGTTTCCGGAGAGCATCCCCGCCTTTGGCAAGCGCCTGCCCCGTGCTGCTGAGTCATCAAGCGGCCACGTTCATTAGAAAGGAGAGGCTTTCAGCCCCGCGCCCCGCTCCTGGGGTTTTCCCTGGCTGGAACAAGCCCGGGATTGCCGCGTCCTCCTCCCCAACCCGCCGAGCCAGGGCTTGCTCCCATGATGCGGGCGGTGATCCGCCTGTTGTCCGCGCGCGGCGAGCGGAGCGGGAGGGCGGCGCGCTGGCGGCAGCGCTCTGGGGCTGTCAGCTCAGCCTCTCTCGCAGGCGCTAACCGCGCTTGCAAATTATAATAAAGCGCAAAGGGAGCTCAGGCAGAAAGGTAACAAGCTGTGCTGCCGGGGAGCAGCCCCAGCTGAAAGCTTCAGCCTGCGGAGCACCGACAACACGGCGGCTTGCAAATTCTCCTTCTCTACTGCCCGTCCGCGGCGGCCATCTCCCCAGCCCCCATCAGCTGGCCTCTCCGCAAACTGCTCCCGGCCCCTTCTCAGCAGATGGCACCGGGTACTTTTTCCCTTTAAACCCAGTTGAAATCATTGTTTGCTGGCAGCTCGGCCTCCCGCGTAGGCGAGCGCAAAGACAGGCGTGCCGCTCCCTGCGCCTCCGGCCCGGGTGGGGGTACCCCGAGGGCTGCGGGCATCCAGCGCGGGATGAGGCTCGGCAGCTCTCGCCTTCGCTGCTTGCTCTTCCCGGCCACCTTGGCGTGCGAGCTGCAGGCGGGAGGGGCGGCGTGGGCGGCAGCCTTCCCCGCGTCCCCACGGTATAATATCCTTCTTTCCCCGTATCCCTGCAGTAAGGCGGGGACGTGGCGAGCCGGCGGCAGTGACCGATGTGAGGGGCTGATTGTCTGTGTGGAGATGCTGAAAGGGGTCGTGACTCTCTAAGTGCTCGTCAGGATGAAGGATGACAGCCCCAGACAACGAGACACTTCCCTTCCCTCCTCTCCCGCTGCTAATGAGTGCTCGGGCGGCCAGGGCTGCCGGTGGTTTTAGTTTGTTTTCCCTCTGTTATTTCTCTCCCTATTTATTTGTTTAATTAACTTATTTATTTTGGGTTTCTCCCTCCTTTTTCTTCCCCCCCTCCATCCTTTCCCTGCCTCCCCTCTGGCTTCTGCAGCTATTTGTGTTGGATCCCAAGCAGTTAGCGCTCTGAAAATTTAATTAGGCGCTTGGACGAAACCCGAAAGCCGAGCCGCTGCCGCAATTGAGTCTGCAAGAGCCCCCCAGCCACGCTCTCCTAAGGCCACTTCGCAGCGGGCAGGGGGGCTGGGGGGCATGCAGCCCCGGTCCTGGGGGGGGACGGATGCAGCCACCTCCTCCACCGACACAGCATATGGGTTGTTCCCAGAGGAGGAACTGGGAGGAAAATGGAAGGGCATTTGTCAGGAAAAGCCTCTCCCCCGCTGCTTTTTCTCCAAACAATCCGCAGGATGAGCTGGAGGGTAGGGGCTAGCGATTGCTCTGCTAAATTGCAGCAAAAAGCGGTGGATCCGTTCTCAATTCCAACCACAGAGAGGCGGGGGGGAAACGCGGGCCCGTGCCCCCAGCAGCACGTTGTTGTGGTTTGACCCCAGCCAGCAACTCAACACCACGCAGCCGCTCGCTCACACCGCCCCCTTCCGCTGGGCTGGGGGAGAGAATGGGGAGGGCAAAGGTGGGGGAACTCCGGGCTGGGATAAAAACAGTTTCATAATTGAAATAAAACAAAGTAGAACAGTAGTAATAATAACGGCAACAACAATAGAATATACAAACGTTGGTCTTCCAAGTCCCTGCCTTTTTTGATCTTTTTTTTTTTTTCTTCCTCCTCATTACCGAAGAATAGGACTTGTCCTGCTTTTGTTCGTGACGTGATCTCGCGTTCTGGGAGCTCGACGTCAGCAGGGAGCTGAAGCGAGGACGGGTCGGGGAGGGGAGGGACGCGGCGGTACCCGTCGGCAGCGCCGGGTCTCCGGCCCCCGGGCAGCCCCCTCCATCGCCCCGGCCTAGAAGGTGGCCCGGAACAGTCGATAGCGAGGAGACCGCGCCAGCCCCCTCTTTGTTTTTGATTAAACAAGTGCACGCTCGAGAAAGCGCAAGTACTGCCTTCCCCTGGCATTAGCACATAAAGGCTTGGAAGTGTGAGCCGACGCTAATAAATTGCTCATGGAATTGACAGTTTGGGGTTTTTTTTCTGCTGTAAAACAAGTGAAAAATACGCCAGGCTCTTTCTTGCCTCTCTCTCTTTTTTCAGAAGGATCAGTCAGACGCAGGGACTCCAGCGTGAATAAACTCAGATTTATGTCCCCGTCAGCCGGATCCTTAAACTTCCTAAGTACTTAAAACGTACACATTTTAGCTTGAAAAATTACCAGGTTTGTCTAAAGGAAAATTTCTAACATAAAACAGGAAACTCATTTGAAGGGAGAAATTCTCCAATGAAGCGAACCCAGGCAGTCATAAAAAAGTTAAACCAGGCATAAAGGGAAATGTCAGATGTGTGGGAGAGCCAGATGTCTCTCTATTTTTTTCTTTTTTTTTTTTGTATTTTTATAACCTAGATCAGATTATAGGAGAATATATGAATGTATCAAGCAGGGAGGGGCATGCGGCGAGAGGAGGAGAATTTCGCTTCCAGCCTTTAACTCGATGTAATGCGGAGCGCTCTACAAAGCAAAACATTTTTGTACTTCTAAATAAAGCGCTTTAGAGTGACACATTTATTGCTGGCGAAGAATTACTCAAGTAAGAGACATTGTCAGCTATTTATTTTAAAAGCCTTTTTTTTTGCGAGTTTGGGGAAAAAAAAGGATCAAAACCCCTTTCCATTCTTCTCGATATTCCCTTAAAAGCTGTAAAATAAAGTGGGTTTTCTGCTCCTAGGTTGCCTTTCTGGGGTTTCCAGGGCTCCGCGGGCACCGGGGACCCTCGCGGGGACGCAGGGACGCGCGGGGGCTGGTGCGGGGGCCGCAGCCCGGGGAAAACCCCCCGGGTCTCGCGCGGGATTTGCCGCAGGTCACCCGCCCGGGTCGTGCTCTTGCTGTACCGCTGACGGTCCGATGAACGTTTTCCAGGCTTCCCGCAGGACGTGGGTGTCCAAGCCAGGTTGAAACGCCGAGCTTCCGAACCCCCGAGAGAGCTCAAAACCAGGCTCTGCGCCTGTTTCCAGCCGAGCTGGCGTTCCCAGCTGCCGAGCACCGAGGCCGGCGGTGCCTCCACGAGCAGCTTCCAGGAGAGGAAGAGAAATGGAGACCCCGAGGCTTTCCCGGCTGGGAACGCAGCAACCTGTAAATAACACGGCGCGCAAGTTGAGCAAAGCGCTGCATGCTGTGCCGTTCCCCGGGACTTTACAATATTAAATGCACGCTCGCTCGTATATCTATTTATCCAAAGCAGTGTGAGGCCCCAGAGCCTGTTGCTAAAACGTGCCATGCTCATTTGTTTCCGGAGGAATGGGAGTAAAGAAGGCAAAGAGAGGAAGGGGGGTGCTGCGCCCGGCGCGCGGGCAGGGTCCACGTTCGGGTCCACGCTGACGTTCGAGAGCTCCCGCCCGGGGTGAGAGGTTTCGGGGTGTTGAGAGACGTTGCAAGACGTCAGGCCGTGGCACAGGCTGCCCAGGGAAGCGGTTGCGTCACCATCCCATTTAAAAGACTGGTGTGGGTGAGGCGCTTAGGGACGTGGTGTATGGGCATGGGGGTGTTGGGTTGACGGTTGGACTCGGTGATCTTAGAGGTCTTTTCCAACCTTAATGATTCTGACTGTATGATTCTAAGATGGGAGACCGCGTTGCTGCCGTGTAGCTCGCGCGGGCACGGCTGTGCTGCCCGCGCTGCCCGCGCCGGGGGAAGGCGCTCGGGTTGGCAGCGCGTCCAGACGTTGGAGCAAGCGGCCAACGCAACCCGAACGCCGTGATCGTTCCTACAAGGTCGGGCGATGTGCAACACCTCATTACACTGCTCAGGCGCTGAGCCCTGTCTTTAACCACGGCCTTTTAATGTCAGTTCCTACAGCCGAAACAGCAGAGCATTAGCATGCCTGTCAAGGCTTCCCGCTTAACCTCTCCTGCGAGCGCGGCTTAAGCGCCTTTCTCGGCCTGGGGCCCGTTTCTCCTCTCTCTCTTGCAAAAAAGAGGAGGAAAATGGACCTTGCCCCGTCAGGCTGCAGAGAGCCTTTCTGGCTGCGCTCAGGGTGGGCTCACACGACGGCAAATCTCTCGAGCCCCTCGGAGCTGCGTCCCTGCGGCGCGGAGCCAGCGTGGCCGGTGCCGTTTTGCGGAGGGAGCTCGGAGGGAAGGAGCATGGACCAGGCGGAGATGCGGGAGGCCAAAGGCGAGAGCTGGATCCTTGGCTTCACCCCTGGCCTGCCTCCCTGTCTAACGCCAAATACCCTTTAATTCGTCTGTGCGGTGTCACATTTGTCGTTTCGTTAGCTTTTCATCTCAGCTGCTTTCTTTCCCCCCTAGATTATTCCATTTCTTTCCCCCTTCTCTCTTCCTTTTACTCTACAATCGGATCATTTGCCGTTTGTAGGAAGGACGAGAAACAAAAGGTATTGACAACCCAAGCATCCAAAATTGGGTGTCGAGCTCGGAAAAAAAGGAGGTGAAAAGAAAATCTGGATCCTCTTTCTTTGCATTCTGATTTCTCAATCGGCGGAGCTCATTAGTTTCCCATGTTCGGGGCTTTTTCCCTGTCTGTGGAAACTGGAAGCCTACTTTTAAGAAGAGCTGTAGTGGGTTGCCTCCAGCGGCCGGGGATTGCCGAGAAGCAGCGATGTCCGAGCCCCTGGGAACTGTTCGGCGTGAAACCCGCCTTCTCTTCGTTGGGTGAAGCTGTACGTTCGGGCCCAGCGCCTTTCACACGGGTCCTTTAAAAAGGCGCTCGGTTATTCTCTGGAAGAAAACGAATGGAGTTTGTCACGCGGGTGACTTCTGCTCGGGGCGAGCGGCTCGTCACCGCGCGGGCGACGACGGTCTGCCCGGGCGGCGCCGCACACAACGCTTCCTCCCAACAAACCCGCCGCTGCGCTTGCCGACTCTCGGCCCCATTTGCGGAGAAAGCCAGTTGCTGCCGCTCCTGCCGCACTCGGGGTCCGGCAGCTCTGTCCCCAAAGCGTGGCTTTTATCGGCTGAAGCCCAAGGGCCCCTTCCCGGCACGGAGGCGGCCGGGGCGCCCGGAGGCGGGGACCGACGGCGGATGCCGGCGCGGAGCGGCTGTGGTCGGGACAACCTGCCAGCGTCTGACCAAGGCTCAGACCAATTACTGCTGGCATGAGCCCAAGCCATCCATCTCGGCAGATTTCCCTCCAGGGGCCGCCCCATTAGTAGCAAATAACTAATTATTGCTGTCAGCTTTAATAAAAAAACATGAGTTGAACGATATTTTTCCCCCCGTAACTTTCCAACGTTGTATAAATTACCGGAGTCAAAACTAACTTCTAAATTGAGTAATTCCAGACATTTGTCAGACTCCGAGAGATGCTTTAATTAGTGTTGGTTAATAAAGTGTTTAGGTAATTAGGAGAACATTTGTCCTGCCTGCGCATTTTTTTTCCTCTTGCTTACGACAACTCAAAAAAATTAATTGCAGTCCAGGCTTCAAGAGTTATTGGGCTTTATTTTTTTTTTTTTCACTCTTCCTTTGTAATAAAGCATTGGTGAGACTACTAATGATTGCTAGCGGAAGTCGTCCCTACCGATCCAGCTCTGAAAGTTTTTCCTCCTCTTCCCGGCGGTTTTTTCCGGCGCGGGGAGCGGGAGCGCGCTGGCTCTCGGGGGACGGATCAAAAGCAGCGGCAGCAGCCGCTTCCCCCCGGGGTGCCGGGAAGGATGCGCTCGGGGAGCATCTCTTGTCTGCAGCAAACGCGGCGGTGCCAGCGACGCGTCTTTCTGGCGCTCCTCCCGGCTGAGGAGGCGGGCGCCTCGCTTCGCTTCCAGCCCAGAAAGCTGTCGCTCCGCCAGAAATCGGCACTTCGAGCCCCGCCGTCCCCCCGCACCCTCACGCTGCCGCTGACGGCTGCCGCCAGTGGCGACGGCCCCTGGCGTGCGCCGCAGCCGCCATTTCGCACTCGCATCTTGCGTTAGCTTCGCGCGGCCGCCCGTGCCCGTCGCCTGGCCCCGGAGCAGACGCGGTGGTTTTCCCCCCTCCAGGCGGTGGCGACCCTCAGCAGCCGAATTCCCGCTTTCTCTAAAGTAACTGCTCCTTAACTTTCCTCGCCGGCTCCGGAGGGGGAGAGGAGCGGGGCGGCGGGGAAGGAGTTACGGGCAGCCTGGGCTGGTGGCGGGGCACAGCTGTTGGCCGTCAGGGGAGCTGGGTCGGCTGTGGGGAATTAGGGCCTGCCGTGGCTATAAAAGGGCTGCCGCTGGGGCAGGAGGGCTCTGCCTGCCGGGGGGCCGGGAGCGGAGAGGAAGGGTTCTCTTCGGAAGCGTTGGATGGCAGGGCCTCGGCCAGGCAGCCGCGAGCAGAGCTGGAGCGCTTTCTCTGGACGAGGCGACGGAGACCGCGGGGCAGGGAGCGAGCCCGGGAGGTGAGCTCCGCGCTTCGGCGCTCGCCGGGTCCGGGCTCCTCTCAGGGTTTCCACCTTGCGCGTGTGCCGTGGGAAGCTCTGCTCTGCTCTGCTCTTGAAATTGCTGCTTCTGCCGCTCTGCGACCGGCTCTCCCGCAGCCGTTTTAGCAGCCAGCTTAAACCAGCTCCGCTCGTTGGGCTTTGCTTGGTGGAGAACAGAGGTGCTTGACAGATGCCTGCGCTTCAGATGTTAGAAATGCAAGGGCCGGTTAGTCTTGAAGATATCCTCGCGGAAAGGTCTTCTCTTTTTCAGTTTAAAAAAACCACGTAGGTGTGCTTCGCATCTTGCAAACCGTTTTAGTGAGAGCTGAAACCCAACGCTGAGGCTCTCAGCCGGTCCCGGGGCCACGTCCTAGCTGAATGCTTTGCATTAGTTATTGCATCTCAGCCTTTCCAGCCGATACATTAAGTGACTCTGCAATTAATTTGCTTGTCTGGGTTGCAGCAGTGTGGGAACAACGAGAAACACAGGGTTTTCTGGTCTGCTTTGGGCTAGTTGCAGAGAGGGGTCCGTTTGCATGGTGCAGGCAGCCCTAAACCCCTCTGGCTTTGCAGCCTGGGAGCCCCTAAGCTCGCCCTGCACCAAATCCCAGGTCGTTGTGTCGTGGCTGCCGCCGCCTCCTCCTCGGAGCTCTGTTCCCGGTGGCTCATCCCCTCCGGGCGGAGAGGGCTCCCAGAGCTGCTTGACTTTGCCGTGCCAGATGGACGTCCCACCTCCAAGCCTCCGTTTAGCAGCTACGCGCAGCGCAGGGGGATGCGAAACTCTGCCGAGAGTTCTGGCAGGGAAGGGCAGGGCTCAACTTTCAGCCCCCGTATCCCCCGAGCAAGACGTAAAGACCCCCTGGGGAGTTAAACCCAGCACTTTCCTGTCCTTTAACCCGTGGTGATATGTCAGTGATCAGCACAATTGGTTCTAATAGCTCCCCAGGTAGATTCGGGAGAGCAACGAGTTGAACATAAAAATCCCTTTATTATTGCCATTTTGCTTTTATATACCCATCAAGCTTTCATATTTAATCTCCTACATCACAATAGCTGATCATTTTTAACATTTGACATTGATAAAGTGCCCGCTGCTATTATTCTGACACGCTATAAAACATTACGCCCATTTGCAATAGAAAAGGCAAAGAATCAATACCCAGCCCCATTTTCCAGCGCGGCAGTAAATCACGGGGAGCCTAACAAATTGTTTTAAATATAAGCACCTTCAGAACCAATAAAGAACCCGGCCGATCCCTGTCCATTGTCATACCCGTCAGACATCTTTTCTGTTAAATGGGCAGGTGGGTGTTCCCCCGAAAAAGGCCAGCCCCCCGCCTCGGTCCCCCAGGAGAAGGTCTTGGGGTTGCGCCTTGCGGGATGCGCTACGGGTTCCTGTGGGCAGCAGGTCCGACAAGAAGGGACAACCACGTCGGGAATGTCAGGCGATACCCTATTCTGCCGGGGGAATTCAGCCCTTCTGCAGGCAGCACCCGGCGTTTACCCGTGCGTTTGCTTCGCCCCGAGTCGTGTGCGTCCCTCTGTAACCGCCGCCGACCCATCTTCTCCCCTGTACACCTCTGCGAGGTGGGCGCTTACTCACGGAAAGGTGAAACGAAAAGAAAAAGTGTATGATTTTCCGTCTGAGATGACGTAAACCTCGTGTGCATAGTTTGAAAAGGTTTTCGGCACGTCTGCTGTCAAACGGCTCCTAAACAATACGGTTTACCTGGGTTGACTGATTTATAGGAACCTGGCTCCCAGACCCCAAGGATGACATTTTAAACACATCTTCCTTTCATTTGTAGGGGATTAAATGAACATGTTTTGACAAGATTGATCATATGGCGGTTCAGAGGATTTCTCTTTGTGGCTTCAATCTATAGCTTGTAGAACCGATAGAATATTATTGTGTCTCATTAAAATAATGCATGGCTGGCAGGCGCCGCTGCAGGCAGGAAAACAAACGTTCGGGGAGTTCCCGCTGCCGAGGCCACCCCTCGCTCCCGCGTCGCCTCCCGTAGCGTCCTGCGGAGGTTCGCTCGGGCCTTTATTAGACATTTATTTAACGCGTGCTCCTCGAGGCTGCCCTCCGAAAGGATCGCTCTGCGCTAAATCGTGCCGCTAACACCAGCCGGGAGCAGGAGGCAGATTCCAATGCCTCTGTTTCTCCGCAGGAAAGGCATTCCCTCTTTAGCTACACCGTTCCCGCTATTCCCACCGGTAACTAAATTTCAAGAGGGGCTGCGTCCGCTGCCACGCGCTGGTGCTGGCGGGGATGGCCCAGGAGTCCGGTCTCGCCTTTCAGGCCCCCGTCCTGCAAAGCGTTCCGCCGCTGCGGGCACTGCGGCTTGATGGCAGGAGCAGGTTTGCCCCGGCAGGATGAGGTTTCCTTGGAGTTTATACGCTTTGTTTCAATGTCGTTAACCTCGTGACCACTGTCACAGGCTGTCTGCCCTCCGTAGCCTCAGGAAAAAAGCCATCTTCAAAATCAGACAAACGTCTTTAA
This sequence comes from Calonectris borealis, assembly GCF_964195595.1. Taxonomy (NCBI): domain Eukaryota; kingdom Metazoa; phylum Chordata; class Aves; order Procellariiformes; family Procellariidae; genus Calonectris; species Calonectris borealis. The sequence continues at coordinate 901,729 of NC_134335.1, read as the reverse complement.
GCCCAGAAGCCTTGGAAGACCCTAACCGGCTTGTTCTTGCTCCAGGAACACTCGAGCCTGGCAGTTCCTTGTGCGGAGGGAGCGGTGAATCGCCGTCGTCCTCCTTAGGAGACGGGGAAGCGCTGGTCTGGGAGCGGGGTGGGAGCGTGGAAAGAACAACTGTGTTTCTTCCGCGGGCTGAACGCAGAGTTAGCAGAAGGGTCTGCCGGGCCCGGCCGGTCCCGGTTCATCCCCCACGACTGGTGTTCTCCTCTCTTGCTAAGTCGCGGCCGCTCCTGACGTTGCCCTCAGGCACGCGGCCAAATGGAAATGGGAGAGGACTCTTCCTCTGTCCTGTCCTCGGCTTGCAGACGTGACTTATCTCCTTCCTGGCTCGGTCCAGGCTTAGGAAGCCATTACCCTTGGACGGCAGGTGAAGGCAGCAATCTTCTAGGCTTTCGCTGGCAATTTGCATTGCTGCATTATGCATGGGCAGAAAAAACAGAAATAAAGTAGCAGGAACAGGAAATCATTGTGGGGTTTTTAATCTGAAAGGTGTGATCGAACTGCTGTTTGTAGGCTGCCTTTAACGGCCCCTCGATTGGTAATTAGTGTTATATGATCACATATCTTTAATAGAATATTGATGCCGTTGGCAGAGATATAATCCCAGTGTCAAGAGTAATTCCCCTCTTTCCAGAGCGTTGCGCTTACTGCATACGGGCCCAGCAGAGCCGCTCGTGAGGCTCGGCTGGTGCATCTCAAATCAATTAGACGCAGCGCTTCCCCGCCAGTGACTTAGGGTACGTCAGAGAAAGGCGTATTAATGATTTGCCAGGGAGGAGGTGCCCGCTGCCTGCTCGGGCTGGGGGGAGCCCCCGGGATCCCAACGGCACCCGGGTGTGCGGCAACGCGCCCGCCTGGGAGGTACGGCGGAGCCAGGCAGAGCTCGCGGCTCGTTTATCAGAGCGCCTTCGGTTGCCGCTTGAAAGCAGGTGAAACAATAATAAATACCAAGCAATGAAAGTTAATCTCTATCCACGGCATTGTAATAAATGGGAAGTTAAACAAAAATCAATGCGACCTGTTAATTCGGGCCAGCTCCCGAGTCCTCCCTGGGGCTGCATTCAGCCCTGGCGAGATGCTGCGGCCAGCCCTTTCCCCCGGGGCACGGGCACCCTCCCCGTGGCACGGGGCGCTGCTCCCACGGCGCCGGGCGGGAGGCTTCTCCTCTGCCGGAGCCCCAGAGGTCTCATTTGGCGGTGAGCATCAGGCCCTCGAATTATTTAGCCGAGGGCGTTTTGCTTCTTGGACCTCGGGACTCTTTGGAGAATTGCTTAATGAATGACATCCCGTCTCCTCCGGATGCGCACAGGCAGGGATCGGAAGGGCGGCACAGTCCTCCAGCCGTCGCCTCTCGAACGGCAGCAAAGGCAAACTGGGATCAATACTTCCCCCGTTATCTCCACCCGCCACAGGCTGGTGTTTCTGGCTCGCCGCGCGTGCTGCGCTCCCTCCTTCCCCTCGGCCGCGACAGCCGAGCACGCCGGAGCCCTCCCGTCCCCTCGCTCTCGCCAAGGACTTCTCAGCCATCTTTCAAGGGCGCGCGCTGCCCGGGGGCGGCGGAGCGCAGGCAGCATCCTTCAGCCGGTCCGATGGCCGCCCTGCCGCCGGTCTGGCGGGCCGGGAGAGGCTTTCCGCAGCACCCCGACGGCGGAGCCTTTCGCTCCCTGCTTCTCCCTCTGCCCCCCGAGGCCAGAGGCACGGGGCGAGGCCCCTGGACGGGGCGGCGCTCGCAGCTCCGACGGATGCGTTCGCGGGAAGAGCGCCGCGTCCCGGCGGAGCGCCGCCGTGCGTGTTCCCGGTACGTCGTCGTGTCAAATACCAATCATGCGTGATAAACACAGCTTGAAAGCAAAGGACACTTCAGAAGAAGGGGCGAGAGGAATTTCAGGGCTCATTCAGACCTCGTGAGAGACCCGGTTCCCCCGGAGCAGGGCGATGCCGGGGGGGGGCCCCCCAGCAGTGGCTCCTGGAGGAACCGGGTTGCCGTGCAAGCTGAGCACCTCTGTTTTCCCCCGGGACGAAAGAATTGGGTTCCTGCAGAAACCGCTGGACGAGACGGCTGTAAACAGCATCCCACGCTCAGGACCGATAGAAGCATCCCCCAACCCTGCGGGCTGCTGCGTCGGTATAATCGCTGCTGGGGAGCCTTTCGGGACAGCGAGGACCTCTCTTTCCACAGGGCCTTCAAAGTCCTCCTCTGCCTCCTCTCCCCTGTCCCCCCGCTTACCTCCACCAAGGGGAGCTGCAAACCCATCTCAGAAGGGAAGATGGTTCAAGCTTTGGGCTGGGGCTTGGGCTCCCGCCCTGGCGACAGCGCGGTTCCTCCCGAGGCCGTGCCCGCCGCCGTGCCTCCGGAGCGGCCCCTGCTCCAGCCGGGCCCTCCCTTCCGACCCAGCGCTGTGCGCTCCTTCGCCCACGGGCGCTGATTTAAAGACGACCCGTGGATGCCTCCGCCGACATCAGCCTGCGTCAGGCCACCTCGACCAACCTTGTGCCGGAGCAGGCGCGGTAAATCTGCTGGGGCTTCGCTGCTTCCATTTGCACGGCTCCCTGATTTATTTCTTTTTTCCCTTTCAGTGCCTTCAGCCTCAATTAAGTCAAATAGCTTACTATGTGCCTGCATTACAGCCGTAGCCCCATTGACATTTGCACTCGAGCGTGGGTTTTTTTAAGCACCATTCTGTACGGGAACCTTTAAATAGCCTTGTTTCCATTTTGTTGCATGTCAGTGCTGATGACAAGGAACAAAACTCCCCGGGAGTCGGAGCGAGGAGGCCACGTGTGCACAGGCTGCAGAACCCGCTCCTCTTTCTACAGGAACCCGCTTCTGAGAACTCCTTTGTCTCCTGCGCTTGCTGCCAAACCCTGAGCGGTGTTGCCCAAGCCCCGTGGGCGTCAACGAGAAGGCCCGTGAAAAGGGGTCACAACGGCAAACTCCGGATCCCTGGGAGCAGGCGGGAAGCGCGCGCGTCGCTGCCCGCCACCCGGGGCACGCGGCGGCTCTGCCGCCGGAGGGACGCAGGGCGGCACAGCATCCCGTCCCCATCGACCGCCAGCGGGATTTGGAGCTCTTGGAAAACTCGATCCGCGGTCTTTAATCAAATCCCAGACTGGGATACGGCGGACGGGAGCCACCAGCGGGCAATTGCTGCTTCAGAACGCTCGCAGTGAGTTTCACAGCTTGGATGTATTTAACTTTTAGCAAAACACCAGCAATCAGAAATCTTCTCTTCGTAGACACAAAAACGTCTGCGGCGAGGTCTCCCAGATAGTGACGGCGACGCGCATTAGCATGTATTTTCTTGAGAAGTGAACTGTCGCCAGGCTAGCCTTGAAAGCTATTCGGAGTATTTACAGCTTTTACGAGGCCCCCCGGGAGAGAATAATCTTAAAGTATTGCAGACACTGCCTGGAAGAACTGCGAAAAACATTCAATTTAGGACCAATTTTGCCTCCATCTCTCCATGTTTTGTGAGCGCTTGCTCCCACCGGCGGCTGCTTCCCCACCCGAAGCCCGGATCCCCTCTGCCGCAGCAGCGGGTGGCGGCGGAAGCGGCTCTGGTGGCGCAAGCAGAGAATTAAGGGCTTGGGTAGGGAAAGGCCAGCGGCGGGCGGAAGGCTTGGGGAAGAAAGCGGCGTCTTCCTGCAAATCCCTCTTTGGAAACAGAAGGAGAGGGAGAGGCGTGCAAGGAGACAGAGCAGCTGAATTGTCTCTGAACAGCGTGCTTCTCGTACTTTTCCGGGAGGCATCAGTGGGTTTCTGAGTCTGCCCAGACGCACGTGTCGTGTCCTATTACCCCATCCTCAGGATTCTGTAACCATGTCAACCAGAAGGGAAGACAAGGACGGCAAGCAAAAAGAGGAAAAAGAAAAGGAAAGCTCAGCCTGAACCCCCCTATCTTTTGGCTCACGCAAAGCACACGAGTACCTGATCCAGCTTTCTAAATTACAGGGTTTTACAGCTTTCTGTTTATAGTGGGATGTCACAAGCTGTAACGATCTGCTATATCATTACGGGAGCAGATGCCAAACTTAGATCTCTGCACGTTTATGAAAAGGCTCTCCCTTGCCGTGGTGCTGCAGAGGGCTTTCGGAGCTCGTTGGCAAGCTCGGAGGGCGAGGAGAACGTTTGCCCAGGGGCGCGTGCCTGCTCAAACGCAGCTGCGGACGCGCCGGCGTGTGGCACCGCTCCCCTTGCCCAGGCAGGCGGGCGCGGGCTGCCGCGAGCCGGCCTGCTCTGCCAGGCCGAGGTCCCGGTCCCATCCAGAGGTTGCGTTGTCTGATCGTTTAATTACAACTGCGCTGCCACCGTCGTTACTTGGTTGTCATTTTCCTGTTACTTAAAAACTTTAGCACAAAGCAGAAACGATCCGTTCTGGCCGTTTTCCCTGTAAGTAAATGAAAATGGCACGTCAGGAGACTCCGAGCCGACAGCTTGGACCAAATATAACAGGCAGAAAATTGCTCTAGCTTTCTGGTAGGTAATTTTTAAGTGGTAACAACAGCCATGGAAACGAATAGCGGTTTAAACGGTCTGAAGGTGTACAAGCGTCCCCGCCAAGCGGTTTGCCGCGCCTTAGCTCAGGCGTAGGTGGAGCGACGTGCAGCGGGCAGCAAACGAGCCTTCAGCCCGGCCCTGGCTTTGCTGTCGGCTCACCCCAAGCCCTGGAAATCATAAGGCAGCAATCTGCCTGGGGACGCCGAGTCAGCAGTGACGCCCTCCCCGTGCTGCGCCGTGGGACGTGCATCCCTTGGAAATCCCCCCACGCTGCCTCGGGTGAGCAGAGGAGGAACGGCTGACGGCTCTGGAGAGCCCACGGTGCTCTTCACGGCGTGGGTGCCAGCACCCACCAGCCCGTATCTCCCGGGCAAGCGATGGGAGGCTTGTGAAAATAGCGGCGTCATTCCCTGCAGGAAATAACCCGAGGGGAGCAACAAGCGGTGCCCCTCTTTGCAGGCATTTGCCAAAAAAAAAAAAAGCACGTGCCTGACTAGAAAAAGAACGAAAAGAATTCTTTGGGGCGCAGCAGCGTGAACAGCATGTTTTATTCAGCGAGGAGCAGCTGCACTACCTGGAGCAGAAATTCAGCTTGTTGAGTCCTAATCTAGGTAGATCACTGAAGCTTTGGAGGGGCTAAACAGCCAGAGAGCAGATCTCTTCTTCGTTGCAAGCAAGATGCTTCTGCAGAGGGGGTCGACCTTCTGCCTTCGTCTGGCCCAGCGTGACCCCAGCGCTCGCAGAGCCTGCCCTCCGGCAGGGATTTTCACGGCGCCGAGACCCTCGCGGGGCGGCTCGCGGCTGCGCCCGCCGCAGCCTGACACCCCCCGACGCCTCGCTTCCACCGAGGTGCCTGTGCAGTTCCCTCTCCTCCCCTGCGATCCCCCTCCGGCAGCCCGACCTGCGGGATCGGGGCAGGACCCCGAGGACGCCCCGCTCTTCCCAGCCTCCGGCTCCGCTGGAGACCCGGCTCCGGGACTCTGCTGGCCCCTTGGCTGCTGTTCCGCATCCTGGGCTACAATGCAGGGTGCGTTGGAGGCTGCAGCCTGCCTCCGCGGCTTGAGGTCCGGCGGAGGAGGTCGTGACACGCTTTTATTCGCCTTTCTTCTGCGTGCTGGATCCGGAAGAGGGAGTTAGTGAAATTCCTCCTGCTGAGGGCAAAGAGCAAAACCTGCAAAGGCGAAGGCCTGGCAGATAAAATCCCTCACGTGCCTGGAACACGAGGCAGCGGGCGGCGTGCCGGGGCCGGGCTGGGGGGAGGCAGGCGCGACCCCCGCGCCGAGGCTGCCGCGTGCCTTGCTTCCCCCCGACGGTTACTGGAGGTCCTCGGTGCCTTTCGCTTGCCTGAGCTGGAGGATTCCCCCTCCAGCCCTCGAGAGCTCGTTAGCAGAGGGATTCCCCTTCCTCCCCACCCGGCCGCGACCCCCAAAGCCTCTCCCCGTGTTACCTCCCTCTGTGCCGCCGAACAAATACAGAGGCAGAGCCCAGCCCCCCTCCCCGCTCTTTCCCCGACGCCCACAGCGCCGACAGCTCCGTTCCGCGCCGTCTCCTCAATATTTCATATTAAGCACACGCCTGCAGTTTCTCTCAGCGATTTCGAGCCGACTCTTTCTATTTTTAAGCTACCTCTGTGTCACCGAGGACCAGCGCGCGCTGCTCCCCAGCCCCACGTCCCAGCGCGGCTCGCAGGCCTCGGCGCCGCGGCGGAGCCCGATCCTGGCCGGGCCGCCGGCTCCGCCTTAGAGCAGTTGCGTTGGCGGGGCTGGACCGGCGAGGATGGGGCGCGAAGCCCGCCCGTCCCGGCTGGGATGCCGCAGCCGGCAGAGAGGGGGGCTGGCCGGCGCTGGCGGCAAATGGCTCCCAGCGTGAAGAATGATTTAGGGGAGATGGTTTAAAAGTCAGGATGATTAATGCATGTGACTTCTCCGGCATGCTGGAAATGATAAATCAAGACGGATTGGGGAAGCAGCGCACGAATTCAGAGGGTGCCTGCGCGGGGCTGGCGTGGAGGAAGGCAAGGCTCAGCCTGGGCGGCCCCCGACGCCTTCACACCGGCTGGCCGAGGCGAGGATGAGGAGGGTGCGCGGGACCCCACGCGCGTGCGGAGGCTCCTCTCGCCAAGGGCGCACGGCGTTGCGCAGCCGGGTCCTCTCCCGTGGCATCCCGACCCGGGCACGGGAGGCCAAGTTATCCGCACGGGGAGGATGCCTGGGAGCCCCTTCCAGAAGCCCGGGAGTAATCTGTGGGGATGAAGGAAGCAAAAGGTCCGCGTGTCTGGAAAAGGAGAGAAGCGGGGGGAAAAGGCAGATGTTATTACTGAAATTTGCCAGAGAGGCTCTTTAATAACGTCATTCATCTTTCTGTCAAACCCATCACATCAGGGCAGTGAAAAGGAACTTTGAGAAGATGAATTAAGACTTAACTACATTAAAATGACTTAAGGAATATTTAAATACAACACAATTTATTTTTTGTGTAGGCTTGTTTCATGCTGAAGTCTCCCTGCCACTTCAGAGGCCGGGACAGAGCCTGTGAAGTGTGTGTGCGGCTGTGCATAAGCAATGCCACTTCCAATAGAAACGAGACTTGAATCAGTCTTTTCTTTGGACCAGAGATAAGCTGGATGCAATTAGCCGGCACGGAACCGTCGCCAGCAGCGAACGCAAAAGCCGAATTCCCCCGCAAAGCTCCTGCCTCCCCCCTGCCCCTCGCAAGGGGAAGCGCGGAGAGGGAAACGTGCTTCGGCGTCGGCCGCTTTTAAATTCCGCTGGTAGCCTTCACCCCAACATTTCCACCTGCTGCTTCCTCAAAGGGACGGGCATTAACACGGGCGCTTATCCTACTACAAAGGAGGAACGCCACCCTCCTCTGCTGCGTTCTGGAAGGAGAAGCGTATCTGGTTTATCGGCCCTGAGGCCGTGGGTCCACGCAGCACCCGGACGGCAGCAGCTCGGGGGGTGCCGGGGCGGCTCCGCGCCCCGGGGGCAGCCCGGCGGGCGCTCGGCTGTGCCCAAGTGCCCCTGCCCCTTCCAAGCACAGCTGGAAGAGGAGAGCCGGCGAGCCCCCTCCTGCAACACCGCTTCGGTTCTGGCTCGGAAGGAACAAATTTGAGAGCAGAGAGGAGGGGGGGCAAAAGGAAAAAAAAAAAAAAATTGCCTGGAGCTGCTGCTTGTTCGGCGACGTTAGGGCTAAAAAGAGCTCGGTGGAGACTTTCTGCCCGTCGGTGCCGTGCGCGGAGCGGGCGCCCGCTTTTCCCCATCGCAGGAGGCAGAGCGGTCCCCGCTTCCAGTTATTTATTTATTTGGCTGTCTCGTGGCAAGGCCTTTGGTTGATTTTTAGTCCGGTTTTGCTTCTCAACCCTAAGTGCTTCATCAGAGAGACGCCACAGGAAAACGCTGAGAGCGATTCGGCTTCTAGGAAATAAAAAGAGGGGGGGATGATGCCGAAGCACAAAACGCAGGATGCGCCGCTCTGTAAAAATTGAACTTTCCCTGCCATACAGCGTGCTTTGAAAGCTTTCAATTATCTCCCCGTGCCTATAGGAAATGTTGGAATTGCTTCCCAAAGTCTTTAAAGGCTCTCTGTACAAAAGGCACACGGCCGCTCCGTGGCGGAGGAAATGAAAAACCCTCAAGAGCAGCCTGTTTGTTTACCGCGGGAGAGACGGCTTCGTCTGGAAGCATCCGCGCCAGCGCCTGCGTCTTCATCCCCGTCCCCCCCGGGGCCGGCTCTGCTCCCGGTCCTGGCTCTCCCTGCGGATGCGCGGTTTGCCCAGGGAAAAGGTGGCATGCCTCTAGTCGGGCAAGGGGAGGGGGCAGAGGACACCTGCCCCCGATGCTTGAGAAGAGGATGAATAAAATGAGAGGCAGATGCTGCCTGTTTGGGCAGCGCGGGAGAGCCTGGGACCGCTGGGAGACGGCGAGCGCAGGCAGCTACGCGTGGCCTCGCCCGGCACGTCGGCAGTTGCAGAATTCGCGGCCGCCCGGGCTCGTGAAGCTAACCGTAGCCGGATTTGAAGAGGAGCTGCCTAATTTTATGATCGATAATAACATTTGTAAGCGTGCATAGGAGACGGCGGGCCGATCGGCTCTGGCGCCGAGGGTGGCAAGCTAATGGCTGCGGAGGTCGGGAAGGGCTTGGCACGCGGCTGCCCGGGTGCCTCGGTGGGCGGTCAGGGTTTCACCTCCGAAGCGGGGGATGCCGGCTGCTGCCGGGGGCGAGGTGTCAGCCCGGACGGACGGCGTGCCGCTCAGATCACGTCTGTGCGATCGCACTCCGTGATTCCAAGCCGCCTTGGGAGAGCCGGAGGGCGAGGACTCCGACCGGCGGGAGAGGGGACGCGGGAGCCCTCCGGGACTCTCCCCGCCCAGCCTTCCCCACGCGAGCCGCCCCGCTCCGCCGGCGACGTCCCAGGGAGATCCCCCCAGCAAAGCGGTTTCTCGGCTGGCCTCCCCGTCCCTAACGCTCCGCCGACGTCGCGAAGCCGAATGGAGGGCAGGGAGATTTCAATGCCGCAGAAGCACGCAGCAGCGCGCTCGGGCTGGGCGACCTTCTCGCTGTCAGAAAACGTACCCTTTCTGAGAGTCCTCTGGCTGCAAGCATCCCCCACCGCCGGCTTAAACGAGACAAGAGGCTTTCGCTGTACGGATAATGTCGTTAGGGCAAACTGGTTTTCTAAGATCACAATTCTCCAACTATTAAACCGCAGGTGCGGCAGCTCCGGCTTTGTCTCCTTTCCCAGAGCCGGCTATTACCGGGCACGCTCGTTATTATACCGTGCAGAAATCCCTCGGCGTTACTCCAACGTATAATACATGTCAAAACGCGGCGAGACCCCGTTGCCACGCCGCATGCATATTTATGGAGCATCATCCCGGGGCAGGGGAGAGCTGGCGCGGGGCGAGGACTCGCAAAGAGCACCCTTCGGCACCGCCAGCCCGCCCCGCTTCCTCGCGGCTGTCTTCTCTTTAGACGTGGCCTCCTGCCTGAAACGCAAGGTGATGAGCTAACAGATGTGACAAATAACTGGTACATAATTGGTGTAACTTGTCAGAGGCATCCTGGCGCACTCCCGCTTGTATGTGCTGCAGTCATGCTGCATTTTAGACTCCCCTGATCTCCGACTCCTGCCTCCGCAGAACGTACAAGAAGGATCTGAGCGCACGTACGCGCCCAGGAAGAGCGCGGGAGCCGACGCTTGTCTTTCGCTTCCTAACCAGGAGGCGTTGTCCTCCCGCCAGCCCGAGCCCCGTGGAGGTTGGGGACGACGCGACGGAGCCTACCGAGGCAGCATCCTTTAAAGGCGTCCGCCTGGGTTTAGGTTCGATCCCGGCTGTTTCCTGGAACGCGATCCGGCGTTTGGGGGAAAGCTGGCGGACGGGAGACTCTCTGAAAGCAGAGCATGTCGCAGAGCGGCTCTCCGGCACGCCCCGGAGGGTGAGGCGGCCATCCCGCCTTCCCCCGCGCATGCTGGGGCTTTCCAGGGGCACGCCGGGTCTGCCGCCTGCCGCCCTGCCGCGGCCCCTGTCCCTGAGCAGTCCCCGCCCGCGCACCCGTGCTTTCGCGGGCGGCCGAGCGCCCATCCGACGTCTCGGCGCGGGCGGCTGCCGCGGGGCCTCCCCGGGCACCTCCCTCCCCGCCGCTGGCCCTTGCTCACCGCAACGGCATCTTCCCTTCTCTCTGGTCTGAGCCTCTCTTCTCTCTGTCTCTTTTCCTCCCCGCTACTGCCTGTGCTATATTTTCGGTCAGCCTCGGCTAAGTTTTCCCCCTTGCCTTTGTTTTATGTCCTCTGCCAGATTTCATGAGCTTTAGATTATTTTCCTTCCTTTTCCTATGACGTGTTTTATGGGGTTTTAATTATTATTCTTTGTTATTATCATGCTTTAATCGTCTGCTTGGGTCCCTCCGAGCCCTTGAGTGAGCAATTTATAAATAACGCTATTTTCATTATTGCTGTTATTTGTCTAGTTTTCTCGTGTTCTCCACGTCTCCCCTCTGCCCCTTTCCTCTTTTACAGATTATGTGTTAAGTTCCTTCGCTTCTTCTCCTAAGTCAGACCTGCCGCACCCTCTCGTCTTTGTCTCCACTCGACTTTCATGCTCTTTTTTCCTGCTTTTAGTGAGGTGCCTCGAAGTGTAACCGCTCTCCGGCGGCGGGAAAGGCGGCTGCGGGGACCGGCAAGGTGCGGGGCTCCCTCGGGAGCAGGGCTGCAGGTCCGTGAAGGGGTGCGGGGCCGGGAAGCGAGCGGGGGGACGCGCCTCCTTGCAGGGGGTCAGCTCCTGCCAGGAGCTGCTGAGCTACCTGGCAGCAGCGTCTGGCTCCTTCAAAAAGGTGGAAGCTTTGCTGGGGCAGAAACAGCCCTGGGTTTTGCTCCGCTCCTCTGCGGGCAGCCCGCTCGGCCTCTCCCGAAGCGGGCACCACGGCGCAGAGCACTGCAGGCTCCTTTGCTTTGCCTTGCCTCGGTGTTTCGGGCTCGAAGGGTGGCCGTCGCCCGGCGTGACGGGCAGGAGGAGCGCGCGCGCGCGTGCCGAGCTGTTTCTTTACCCCGGGAGCCGCAGTCGGCAGCGCCCGGGTGGCCGAGTTCGTTTCTGCCGTGCGCTCGCTCTCGGTGAGTATCTCTGCTAATGAGTCTGCTGGCAGGAACAACTGCCTGGACAGCAGTTCTGAAGTCACTGCCTGCTAGGAAGGAATTTTTAGCTGACAAAGACAAGGGTTGTCGACCACAGCCCGGTGCTGGATGTGCCAGCCGCGGGAGGCGCGGCCGGGACCAAAATCCCGGCGTGGGGTCGGCCGTGCAACGACGGGGACACGCGTGGGAGAAAACGATGAAGTTTTACTCCCCGACAGCTGGAGAAGGGAAGCGGAGGGACAGCGCACGTTGCTGTTGGCTGGGTACGTTTGCCGGGCGCTGCTTTTGCCCTCTTGTCGGAGGACTAACGGGCCGGCAGCACCGCGCTCCCTCGGCTCTCTCGAGCCAGCGGGCAGCACCTGCGTTCCCCCCAAGCCCGGGTCTCGCGTCTGGCAGCTCTAATGAGGGGGAAGCAAACCCAGGCTGGCAAACAAGCGTCCGTCGCACCTCTCTCTGCACAGAGACTTTCAGGGCGGGATTAAATGGGTTTTGGGGAAACGTCTCCGGATTGGAGCTACAAATGGCTTTTTGATCAAAACAAAACCCTTCATTTTGAAAACCGAAACTGTTTCATTAAACATGTTCGGGCTTTGTTTGTTTATGTCGGAAGCGATAGCTTTGCCGGGGTCTGAAAATTGAAAACTTTTCAGCGTTCTTCCATCTTGGACTTTCAATGAAAAAGCAAATGCGTTTCAAAGGTGACACGGAAGAATAAGGACAATTAAAAATTTATTTCCCGGGAGAAAAGGAATGATTAGAACGATCGGAAAAAAGTCCACGTGTCTCTTTTCAGGCAAACTTCTCTCGGCTTTAAAGGTAGATCGCATCTGGTATGAATAGGATCGCGCGGGCTCCTTTTGTGTCGTTTGAAGCTGGAGAGGGGAGTCCGCCCAGGGATGCAGAAAGGCTTTGCTGACCCCTGGCATTTCAGGCAACTTACCCTTTTCCGCAGGCAAACGCCTCAGAAGTCTTTTCATGAGCGGTAGCGACAATCAGGCTGCGGCCCCAGCTCCCCTGAACTCTTTCTCTTTCGCCGCCAGCGTCCCTCTCCTGGCCTCCGCCAGGGATGAGCTCGCCGTGCCAGCGCGGGGCAGGGCTGTCGGAGGAAGGGACCGTGGCGATGCCCGGAGCTGCTCCTCCTCCGCCCTTCGGCAAGGAGCCTCCCAAACCTGCGGGCAGAAAACGCAAAGGAGGGAGCGGGGAGAGGGACCGGGGAGAAGGAGGAACGTACTGAAGGGAACTGGGTAAAGTGATGAAAACAAAATGATTCCCTGTCCTGCAGAGGACTAGAAAGAAAACACGGGCATGTGGACTAGGACAAAGCAAGCAAGGCAAAGTCCAGGCTTGAAAGACCAAAAGGAAGGGCAGACCTTAGCAAAAATCAGGGAGGGAGGGAGCGAAAGGCAGCCTTGAAGCCGAGATGCTGTTGAGGAGGTAGGGGCAGAGCCTCCCCGGCGAGGAAGGATGCTGCACGTGGGGGAAGAGCCCCGGGAAAGGGCACGCCGTTGCCCTTCCAACAACCTGCCACCCGCCTATCCACCCCAAATTTCATGCCGCTTGTTTTACACCCATTAAAAATAAATGTAGCTTCTGGCCGTCTTCAGCACCTAGGAAACAGTCAAGGCTGCGTGCCTGCCATGTAATTCAGCAAAAGATTTAAGGACAGGCGGTGACGTCCTTCCAGAACCTCGGGCGCCGCGGCCGGCGCTGGGCGAGGGGATCTCTCCCGCCTGCGTTGCCTGCGAGCGCTCAGCCTTCTCCTGCCCGCTCGGCCGGCTGTCGGGCAGGACCACACGCGGCTCCGGCTCCTGGCTGGACCACCCCTGCCCGCCTGGGCTCAGCCCGGAGCAGCAGCTGATTTCGGGTGTGCCTGGGCCTGTGCGTGGGACGGCGGGTTCCCACGGGGACGCAGCCTCCCCTTGTCACCGGAGAGCTCTCCTGTGGCCTTCCCTAGGGGGGATTTTGAGCACCGCTGGTCAAAATTCAGCGTCTTTCCTGCAGACAGGCAGCGGTTACGCGTCCGCCTTGCCGGGGGAGCGGGACCCAGGCCCCACCAGGACTGGGTAGAGATCCCTTTCTTCTGCTCAGTGGGTCCTCTGGTTTTCGTGCCGTTTCCAAGGGACGATAATCTGCAGAGCGTAGGGTCGCGCTCAGCTCCAGTTCACTGGAGAGGGATGAAGAGGAGACGTATGGCAGCTCCGGGCTCTATCCCCGCCCGGGCTGGAGCCGTGCAAAGCCCGCAGCTCCCAGCGCGTGGCTGAACCCGGCGCCGGGAGCACGATGCAACCGGTGAGCGGCGGCGGGCGCTGGGTCCGGGCTGCGCGGCTCGGCCGGCGCCTGGTCCTGCTACCAAAAGAAACCCGCGTTTAAAATGAGGCAAAACCGAAGGGCCCTTTGCACAGCGGAAGCAGCTGGCTCAACTAATTAAATGTTAAAAATTCCAGCAAGATGAGCGTGCCAGAAAGCAAACAGGCACGACAGCCAGGGTGGGAAGAGCCGGAACGGATCCGCGCGGCTCCCTGCCTCTCCCCGCGCGTGTCCGTGTAGACGCTGGCAGCCGTGCAGCCCTGCGTTCCCGCGCCCGCGTGTTGGCGCTTTAGGGAGCGTGTTCCCACGTTGAAGCTGTAGGGCCGCGCACCCCCCCTCGCCCCGCGCCCTCCGTGTCCGCGTTCCCGGTCGCGCCGGGCTCTAGGCGCCCGCAGCGCGCCTTCCCCAGCCGGCTGCCAGGCGGCGCGTGCCCTCGGCGGCGCCGCGCCGGGCGGCTGCCGCAGGCAGCTCTGCCTTGCCCGCCTCTGCTGGGAGGCATCGCCATCGGTCTTCGTTTGATGGCTTGGGGGAGGGGGGTAAATATTTGTCGGCGGTGGTTTTGCAAATCGCCACTTTGCAGAGAGGAAATAAGAGCCATCCATTTGCGGTAGCGCTATTAAAGATTTTCTATAAAGTGCCTACATTTCCAGTACAGCTGAATAGATTTCACTGCAGAAAACTGCTAGGACGGAGAGGCACAGTGGAGGAGAATATCATATACAATGATTCACAAACACATAAAAATACCCTTCCCGGCTTGTCTGTTCTTCCGCCGCACAACAAACACCTTGTGACTCATTCTCGAATATACGGACGGATTTGAAGATGAAAGTTGGATTTGAACATTATTCATTAAGACCTGGGATTAGTTCACTTCTCCATTTAGCTCCTAAAAGCTAGCATGCCAGGCCAGGCTAAAACACATTTTACGGCTGTCTTGGTCACCAGACGGCTCTAACAGCCAGGGTATTTTTGTTACATCAATGTTTCTGTATTCAGCTGAAAGGAAACCAAAAAAAAGAGCTTAATTCCTTGCTCCTTGCATTGAATTACTCAGATACCTGAAGGTAGGTGGAGGAAAAAAATCAACATTTTTCGTGGCAGGCGCAGTTAACTTGAAGGGCCGTAGCTCTTCCCGCAGACGACAAGATCACAATGTTTAGAAGATAAAGAAAGGGGATGGAGGGCACCCGCGGAGTGACAGCCATTTGAACGCCCTGCCGCTGGCAGTGGCAAAAATCGAGATGCGAGCGCAGAGCCCGCAGGATGATTTACGATCCCACGTTGATGCAGCAGTCTTTTCACAAACACGTTAACTCCCACCGTGGAAGAGCCGCTGATGAAGCGTTGCATCAGCCGCTCCGACGCCTGTCGCACGTCGAGGCGACGCTGCTGGGCGCTGCGGTCAGAGCCAAGGCTGGGGACGGCGCAGGGCTCCGCCGCCCTCCGAGACGGCGGTAGGTGCTTACCCCTCGCTGCCCCGTGCCCCACGGCGGGCGGCCGAGCACCTTCTCGCGGCAGCGCGAGCCCGCCGGGGAGGAGCGCGGCACGGGGAACGGCTGGAAGGACAGGAGCCACGCAGCAAAACCCGCCCAAAGCAGATGCGGTTTCCTTCACCGCTTCAACGTCTGAGTTCCGGGCAGGCTCCTAACTGGCACCGCGGGTACGCGCGAGGCTGCGGCATCCGCTCCTTCCTCTGCCGATGGGGAGAACCAGCCCAGCTGTGCTTACTGCTGCTCCTAGGTATATTTAGTCTCATTTAGTGACAGCGTGGGGCATTCTGACGCAAGCACATGGATGATGCGACCGCATTGCGACGATCGCTCAGCCAACCGGTTGTCGTCCCTACCCTTCAGACGCCTAATTCTGCGTCGGGGCTTGGGAACAGCCGCCCTAGGCGGGCGGGTGAGGTTTCTATTAACAATGCTCTGCCCGTAGGAGATGCCCTCTGAGGTTAGATTTCTCCCAGGCTATCAGCAGAAGAAATACCGCGTGAGCGAGGCACCTAATCGAAAGCAAGCCAGTGGCCAGCATTGCGATGCTCGGGGTGTCGAGCGCTCGCTGCCAGCCGGCTGAACGAGCTATAGGCCAAGGCGGCGGTTCCCCTGCATAATTGCGTAGGACCAATACCTTTGCGAGAAGCACAAGCTGCTTGTGGGCAAAGAATCAAAATTCATAGAATAAATTATACAGGCTAAATTATTCGCCCGGCTTTGTTGATTATCTGCAGTTAAAAAGTTGGAGAGCGCTGAGCTCCTCCGCACGTAAACACCGGACCGGTACTTGTAGGCGGGGGGTGCCTGGCTCCGGCAGAGAGAAGAGGAGACGTTCCAGCCCGGGGAGGAGCGGGCTGCCTGCGGACCCCCTCCCCGCCGGCAGCCCCCGAGGTCAGGACGAAGACGAAGCTGCAGCGAACGGCTCGCTGGGGTTTACCGCAGCGTCACCCAGCTGGTTTGGCGGTGATGCTCCTACGTGCGATGGGGCTTTGCTGTTTGCTAACGGAATGAGACGAGGTTTATGGCATTATCTGTATGTTGTAGAGCATTTAACGGCATAAATCTAACGGCCTGGCCGAGCTCCGGCTCTCCCTGCGAAGAGGAGGCGGCGCGCGGTGGGTCAGCGTGGTGAAGGCCTTTGATTGAACCCGATGATGAATCGCAGCTTGATGACTTCCTCTACATCAATGGAGCTGAACTGGCTTGGGGAAACTGTTTGATTTAAGAAGAATAGGCCTAATTTTGGAAGTGTTTCACACCCATCCATCTAAGTGAAATTCATTTATCTGAGGCACAGCTGATACGTCTCCCATTTACATAGTATTAAGTGCCTCACAATCCTTGATATATTGAAGCTCACAGCAGGGGAAAAGGGTAGCGTTGCTATCCCCATTTCGCAGCCGGGGAAGAGAATTTGCAGCGTACTCAGCTGAGTCACCGGAGTCAAACCGGAGCGCTGCCCCGAGCCCGGAATGGCACCCGCCTCCCAGAGACGCGCCCGCCTCCCGGGCACGCCGCGGCTCCGAGGCGCCGAGCGGGCGCGGGGGAAGCAGCTGCGTGTACGTTCGGGTGTGACACAGGCGGGGGAACGGCCTTGAGGAGCCTTCAGAGCATTTTCCATCTCCGATCTAACGCCGTTTTATGAAGTGAGTGCAATAGTCTCTCAAAGGCAGGGTTGGAAGGCGGACTGGGAATCGCAACGGTATCTGATGGAAGAGCTGTTTAGAGGGAAGAGACATATGGCATCTTAAATAAAAAGAACCTACTCAGTGCTTAATCTCCACTTGAAAAACATCCAGGACAGGCTCGTCCATCTACCGTTGCGCTCCCCGCCGAGCAGCCTGCTGTCCAAAGGCGCAGACGCCGCGGCTAACGCCGTGGCTCTTCCCTGCCGCTGCCTGGCTGGCCAGCCCCTGCCGAACGGCGTGCCGGCTCGAGACCTGCCCGAGAGGCAGCCCGGCAGCGCTCTGCGTACGGGAGGACGCTGGCCAGCCCCCCCCGCCCCGCTCCCCGGGGCGGCTCTCCAGCCCGCGGCCGAGATGCCGCGCGGCGGCAGGCGGAGGGTGCTGGCCTCTCCGTCCCCGGCCCGGCGATTCCGGCCACGCCGCGGATGGTGTTGCGCTTGGGAGGGAGCGGGACGGGTGACGATCTGGCCTCGCCGCTGACGTTCCCCCGACGCTGGCTGCTGGCTGTAGGCACCGGTTTAAGACCTGGCTTGAGACTAACGACGCTGCCGCGCATCCGTGGCGCGGCGGGAGTTTGTCCCCGTGTTGCTCCAGCCGAGGTCGAGGCTGTCGATGAGCGCCCGGCTGCAGGTCTGGTTTGCAGAGAAAAAGCAAGGTCACTCGAGGGAGGAAACTCCCGGGAGCCCTTGGGCTGGAGGGTTCAGGGAGCAGGGCTGGGGTTTTCAGGGGGATCGAAGCTCGTTCCCCACCTCTCGCCGGCTCCTGCCCCGGCGCCTCCGAAAACTCCAGCCCGAGCCGGAGAGGCTGGGGGCCGGCAGGGGCGAGGGGCCGGGGACCTTCAGCAGCAGCCTCAGCCTGTCGGCCCCCTTTGCGGCTCTGTCCTCGGTGGCCTGGAAGCAGACGCAGGCAGGAAAAACAAGTGCCTCTTTCCCCCAGCTCTCCGGGGGCACTCAGGACAATGATGAAATACTCGGGCAATCGCACAATGTTTATTTAATGCCCAAACTATCCCAGCCGCTTTATAAACAAGCATGAGTAATGGGAGAGCGGGGGGGCAGAACTTTCCCTCTCTTCCTCTCGGATCTTCTGAGTATGCACTTCTGCTGCGATTTATCCTCGTGGCACCCTTATCGACGCGCTGGGGATGTAAATCAAGCAACCCGACGTTTTACCCGGAATTCCAGTTATTTATACGTAGGCGGAAAGGGTATAATTACGGCTGCTAAATACGGCCCGGCAGAGAGGAGAGACACAGGTGTCCGTTTTCTCGGAGGTTAGGGATGGAAAAGTCCCGGCTGGCTCCCTGCCCGTCCCTGCGGATTAGAGGCTCGCTTGCGCCTTTGCTGCTCCGCTGACGTGGAGGACGGGGGAGCAGAAGCCCTGGGCTGACAGGCGGAGCGGGGATATATTTAGAGTTTGGCAATTAGTCCGCCGGCCTTTTGGAAAGGACCTGACAGCGACTCTTTCCCTTTTTTCCATCCCCTGTGTCCAACCTGTTCTGGAACGAGTCTGGAGAGGAGAAATGGATGAATCCTACGTGCGACTCTCCCCACCCCTCCTCCGGGAGCCGGTGTTTCTCGGAAGGGGGTGTCGTGCCACGCGCTTGCTGTCGCTGGCCGTTCGTTAGCGGGCACGGGGTTTGTGGACGGCATCCGTACGCGCCGCATCCCGGCTCCCCAGCGCTTCCGAGCAGCTGTCGGGGGGCGGGAGGAGGACCCGAGGTATGGGGAAGCAGCAGCAGCCGTGGCCGGTCCATCGCAGCGCTCCTGAAAATCCGCATGACATCACCTTCATTAGCTGATTTGCTCCGGCTGTTGGGGAAGCGCTCCTGACAAGTGATTTAGTGTCCCGGTGAAAGCGCGCCGCGGCGGGAGACGTCCCTGGCCGCTGGTGCCTGGCTGCCAAGCAAACTTTCCGTGCTCCTCTTCTGGGTGCTAAATTAGTCTCTCTCCGCAGAACAGCAATCTGTTGTTAATTAAAGGATACCCGAGGAGGTGACAACACCAGCCTGGGTGAAAAGCAAAACATGCGAACGGCTTTTCCCTCGTTGTCGGCCCATGCCCACCTCGCCCCCCCAGACCGAAGCTTCCCCGGCAGGGGCTGGCGCTGGGGGGGGGCAGCCCACGCCGCTCCCCTCCGCGTGCCGGTGGGGCGGCACATTAAAATAAAACCGTTACGTGCCCGAAGGGATTTCAGCTACGGCTGGGATGGTGGGAAAGAGATTAACGGCGCCGCTTCCCCCCTGGCACCGGCTTGACTGGCAGCTTGGGTGAAGAAGAGCCCACTCTAAACGCTCCCAGGGGCCCCGGGAGGAACTCATTACGTCCAGACTGGCAGTAGCCGGCAGTTCTGCTTTGTGAGCTGTGAAACTAATGTTTATCCACCACTCGGTTAGCTTCAGCGCCGTTTAAGGAGTCCGGGGTATTAAGCAGGAGGAACGAGAAGTACGCTACCCGGCGTGCTGCTGAAGCAGGCTTCGGTGAGGAGGACGGGAGCGGGACCCCGTCCCGACGAGCCGGCGCGAGGAGCGACGGAGGGGTCTGCAGGGTCTCCCGTCCCGCCCACGCTTCGGCAAGGCTTATCCACCCGCAAGCCCGCTGCCAGATTGGCCTTCAGCTCAAGGCAGCCGCTGCCTGTTCCAGCTGTAAGTTGCCACGCACTTTAACCGCATCTCCCGGATCCCTTGCGCTCTCGCTTTTTTCCACCGCTCCCAGTCATCTCCCCCTCTCCCTCCCCGCCTCCGGCAGCCGCAGAGCCAGCAGCAGCCCCACGTGCTGCGAAAGGCTGGGGAGCGCCACGGCAGCGCCCGCGGTGCCCGAGCATCCCGGGGCTGGGCGAGCGCCGATGGTCCGGCAGGCAGCTGGAGCCGCATCCCGGCGGGGTGTCCCTTGCTCGGCTTCACCGGGAGACGAAGCGCAGCGCGGGGGCCGCCGCGCGTTTCTCCAAGACGCCCTTCGGAGGCCCAGAGTCAAAGACATCGAAAATGCATAAATGTCAAGGAGGAAAGGAAGCGAGGACGACTAAATATAGGTATCCAAACACCTCCTTTAAGGCTACAAAAGCAGTGCGATACACGCGGCCTCTTAGACTTGGGCCTGGCAAAGCCTTTAAGGGCAGCCTGGCGACGGGGGACCCCGCGGTTTTGCGTGGGTGGGCGGGCGCGGGGCACCCACAAACCCCTCCTCGCCCCTCTCCCGCCTGCCCGGCGATGCTCCGTACCCCGGCAGCAGCACGCAGGGCTGGGGAGGGGCTTCTCCGGCTGACCCGAACGTCGCTGTCCCAGGGGTCTGGCAGGGCTGCTCCTCCAAAGAGGACTTCACCGCTGGACCCCCCGACTGCCAGCGCGGTCAGTGAACCCTGCCGACGGGTTTTCTTCGCGGGCTGGGGATGTTTCTGGGCAGAACCGTCGGCCCCCTTGCTGGCTTCTTCCCTGGTGGTCCTCCGCCGGCAAAGAGAGAGGGACGTGCCCGGCTCGGGAGCCGCAGGGCGAGGTCTGCCGCGTCCCACGCGTCCTGCCGAAGTGCGGGGGCTGCCTGGGGGGACAGGAGGTCCCGCGGGAACCCGGGGCTTCAGCAGCACTGCAGCTTTGCCCGGGAAGGTGGGGGTGAAAACCCCCACCCTTCCTGCGTCGAACACGTCCTTTCTTTCCCTTCCGCAGGAACGGTCGCTGGTCGCTTCTCCATTCCGCTTCAAGGGGAACGAAAACGGGTCCTGAAATGTCTGGGTTTCCTGTGGAAAGGAGAAGATTCGGAAGGCAATGGCGTAGCAGAAATAGCTGAAACCCGAAAATAAATCCAGGCTTGTCAGAGTCTTCGGTATCTGGTTTAATTATTACTCTGGTGGGATTTTCTCAGAGATTGTATTTCCACGGTGATAACTGTTATCACTTCATTCTACAGCCTCGGCTATTTGCAAGCCGGGATCCGTGTCGAGAAGAGTTTCCAGGACGTGTTCAAAACCAGAAAGCGCTGGCTTTCCTCTGCCCCGCTTACCGGGAGCGCGACGTTGTCGCCGGCGCTCGCGGCCCGGTCCTGGCTCCCCACCACCTCACGGCCGTCCCCGGCGAAGGCTGAAGGCCGAGGCCGCCCCGAGGTCGGCCGGGCGTCGGGTCCGCTTCATGCTTGCGCGCCGGGCGAGGGCAGCGCCGGGAGCCGCAGGGCTGGCTGCCTCGCAGCGCCTGCAGCGTCGGCCCTGGGAAGGCAGGGCGAGGGAGGTGGGGTGCCGGGGACGGCTCGCCGCAAAGCACAGCCCGCGTCTCTCTAGTCCCATCATTTTTGCTGGGAAGTTTTATCTTTTTAATTTGTTACGTATCACGCGTCGTCTGATTAATTATTGCCTCTCTGCGGGGAGGACTAGGGTTTATAGAGCAATATAGCATTAGCGTTAGCTTTATACCCCCTCAAAGCCCAGAGGAGGCTCAGCAGAGTACTTATGCGCTGTTCTGTCGATAATAATGACTCAGCATTTGGCCGGTTCGTGGGTCTATCAGAAGCGCTTTATTAAAAGGTACACAGTATATGCATCGAACATAAATACAGCCCAGAGATGCGGAGCGTGCCGCGCCGCATACAGATCAGCCGGCGCCTACGCTGGGGCAGCCTCTCCGGGAGAGCTCTGGGCGGGGGCTGCTCGCAGGCAGAGCCCTGCCCGCCTCCCCCCTGCCTCTCCTGCCTGCTCCGCGAACCCCCGGCCGCGCAGGAGTTTAATTGCCACGGCGGCCCGGGGTGCGTTGAGCTGCTCGGCGCGTCCTTCAGCTCCGCCAGTGCAGAAACAGCCGCCGTGAAGCTCCCTTTACAGCCGCACCTCTCCCTCGGCCGAGCGAGAGCCCTCTCCCTGAAGACGCCTTCCCATCCAGCCAACGATATTAAGGAGGCTGGAGAACCGATTGGGGAAGGTACTGCGGCAGGACTAACGGCGACGAAATGCAGCTGAACATTTCCAGCGCCGAGTAAACCATACGTCTTCATAATTTGATGGTGCCCCGGTCCCCCCGGTACTCCCAGCTCTATTGAACACCGATGGAGTTATTTAGAACCATAAATAATATTATCAAAGAGGGTCTGCTGGGTAAACAGAGTCGGCGTATAAATTGTCGGCGCGCGATATTGATTGTTCGGAGCTGACTAATGAATTATTCTGTTTAAGGGCCCGTGGAAATGACGCTCAGCGTTTTCAAGGCTAGGGCCCTTTGAACAGTTGCCCCCCCCCGGCGCTGCCGGGCTTTGTTGTCCCGGCCACCGCAGGCAGCGAGCGCGGGCTGCCGGCCACGGCCACGGCCCCGGCACCAGCCCGCGCGGCGCAGCGCGGCACGGCCGGCGGCCCCCTCGGCGGCGGGCGCCGGGGCGAGCGGGCAGGGGTGTACTGATGATGGGAGCTTGCCACGGGCGATTCGCAAAACATTTCCCTAACCTTTGATCCTGCTAGCTTCATCTTTTCCTCCTCATTTCTCATCTTGCCTCCTTCCTTCCGTCCTTATTTACGCAGCGCCTGGCGGAGAAGGGACCCGATGCAAGGTGCGGGGCTGCTCTTGGAGGCGCAGCAGGAGCCTCGCCGCCGCCCCGGCCCTGGGCCGGCCACCCGGGGCTTCCCACCGCCTGCCACCTCCGCCTTTGACCGAGCGCCTTTCCCGGCTTGCTTCTCCCACCTGTGGGCATTTCGCTTTTTTCCGGGCCGGTGTCCGCCCAAACGGTTTTTTTTCCCCGGAGACACATTAGCTGCCTTAAGCCCTGCCCCAGAACGAGGAGAAATGAGCCGTCCTTTCTAACGGAACTTGCTTTTTTTTCCTCCTCACCTGCATAATACGTTCTGTTAAATTTCTAGTTTTTCCATCCCTTTGATGTAAGGGACTCAAACCACTTCCCCGCTAATCTCACGCAGCAGCGCCTGAAACGCTGAAGGCGCTGGCTGGGGATATGGCAGGGAACCAGACAACAATTATTGGCGTTTGGGGGGCTGGGGCAGCGTTAGGAGACAGCTCATTTTAAAATCAATTATGCCATTAAAACGCTTTGGTTCCTTTTCCCTGCTTTTTGGGCTACAGGCTCACCAGAGGAGAGGCAAAGCTGGAGCATCCCGGCGGAGCGGCCGTGCTGGCTGCAGGGGAGCGCACCGCGTGCTCGCGGACAGGAGGAAGAGGAGGGCAGCTTTGGGAACAAGCCCCTGCACCGGGCGAGCGCACTCGCCCGCCAGCCGTACCAAATACTCGCGCGGGGATTGACCCGTTCAGGCTGGACACGCAAACCTCCCTCGCGAGGTGCTTTCCGTTTAACAACCAATAATTTGCACGCTCCAAACCTGGCCCCCGCCTTACCTTCGGCATGGAATTGCCGTAAGGTATTCAAAGTTGGAAGCAAAGAAAAACAGTACCGTAATTCTGCCTGTCGCGAACGCAAAGATTCTGCCGGAGGAAGAGGAGTGACGAAAAATATGTGACGTAGGGCCCCGCATCTTGAGGGCACGTTAGAGCGTTACAAAGAGGCTTTGCATAGGGCGTAATCTGCTGTTGTGAAAAAGCTAAATTGCTAGAACAGCATTTTCCTGCCACCGGCCCTGCCCGAGCTGGTGCCCCGATGGGTGCCGCGCCGCGTGCCGAGCTTTGGGGAGGCGCGGCCGTCCCTTCCCAAGGGGGATGCTAACGGAGACGCCAGCCTGTTGCCAGAGCCCTTTCCCCGGGAACGTGGCTGCGGCTGCTGTTCCCAGGGCAGGGCTTCGGCTCCCCGTAATTAATACCGATTTTGCCATAATACCTTCTGTTTCAGTGCATCATCGTTCCTCCTTTCCACCCTTTGAGCTGTGATTGCTACTCCACTTTATAAAGGAAGCCCCGTTATTTTCCCCCACAGATATACGCGGGTCAATTTTCATAGCCCCTTTGCCAGCCCGTGAAGCGTTACTGGATGCGCCGTTCCTCACCGATATGACGTATTTCTGTCTCTGCTCGCTTTTCCTGTCTTCCTAAAGCTCAGGAAGACACTTGCTCGTAACCGAGGGTTTAGCATCCAAGAAACCCAAGCGTTTGCTTAAACGTAAGCAAAAATTTAAACGTTGCCACGTCTTCACCAATGGGCAGGATTAGCCAGAGCCCCGGCTTAGCATCCTCCCAGAATTAAGCGAGCTTGTTCTCTGCATGCGATTTATTTAGTTAATGAAGGTCTTAGGGGCTCCTTACGGATGCTCGCTCGTTAGCTGGGATCAGCGACCGCGGTTCTCTCCCACGAGGGGCCTTGCCCCGTGGAAACGCGGGATGGAGCGGGATGCCCGGGACCGCGCGGGAGCGCGTCCTCCCGGGAGCCTGGCTGGATGAGCACGCACGTTTGCTCCGGGTGGGCGAGGACGGGAAGGAGTTAAACCGAGCCACCCCAGGACCTTAATGTCCAGCATAATTCAGACCATTTAATTAGTGGCCCACGCTTGGCATGTTCGATAGTGTTTTCCCCCTGGGGAGAAGCGCACCGGCTCACATATATTGCCTGTTATCTTTCAAGTACTCGGAGCAGAATGCTTTTTCAGTAACCTCATCAAAGGATAAGCCAGGATTCAGATAAGCTTTTCAAGGAGGAAGTCAGGGTTATAATTTTCAGAGACTTCTGAATGTCACCTCCAATTTTCGGCTCCGCCGTCGGAGCGGCCGTTTTTGGAAGTCACCCAGCCTCAGATATTGAAATGGGTGACCTGTGGACTCGGGCCTCCTCAGTTCCTGGTCATCGTCAGTCTGGCAGATCCCCGAGTGGAAAGTGCTTGAGATTTCTGACTTTATAATAACGCGGTTTCTCAGAAGTGCAAATTACAGAGGAATTGGTGCTAAACTCCCCATTAACTATAGAGCCCGAGAAATCCTCAGTGTCCCAAATTACCTGTCACTTTCTCTGTAACGCGGCATAATTCTGTCGCTTAAAAAAAAAAAAAAAAGACCGTCATTTCAAATTTCAGTGGAATTCCTAATTGGCTGCTTCGCTCGTTCCCCACCTCTCAGCTGTAAGCAGTGTGCGTTTGGCATGCCGACGCCGACGGTTTCTCCCCTGGCATCGCGCTACCCCCCAAGCCCCCGCGTGGGACCCCGCCGGTGGTGCTCCCCCTTCTTCGGTCCCTTTAGGGCGCTGGGAACCCTTCTGCAGCGCTCAGCTTCCAGAGAGCGTGGGGATAAGGGTGCTTTCAAGGGCGCCCAAGCCCGTACGTGCAATCTCAGTTAGCTAACGGGGTGCCCAGGAGCGCGGGTGCAAGCTTGGGGCTAAACACGCCGGAGGGAGGGGGCGGCAGGAAAACTCCAGCTGAGGCTAATTGCGGGGTTAAAGCGGCTGCTGTGCCTATAATAAACCCAGGGAAAAACAATGACCAAGCTGTCGTCTTCTTGCCACGAACGCCTGCCGGGAGGGACGGCAAGCGGGTCGCCAGAGCTGGCACTGCACCTCCTGTTTCTGCCTAACCTTGGGGGCTTCGCCGCACGCCTTTGGGCGGGCTGGTGAGACACCCGGCCACCCCGAGCGGGGGGGTGGTCCCGCGCCCCGGCGTGACCGGGCAGCTCTCTGAGCTCCTCTGCAGCCGCAGGCGTCTCTCCCCCTTCGTTCTTCCGATGCAACTCCCGTAACTTCAAAGCGGCTGGTTTGGACTTAGCCCAGCGGGGGAAGAAAATCGGGTCCCTGGAGTCCATTTGCAAATGCACTCCGGCTTCGGTTTTTCTCCCCGTCAATGGCAGCGCGGTTAAACGGCTTTCTCTGAGAGACTTCCAGCCCCGTCTCAGTGTGTAAACCCGGTTCATCTACACTTAAAAACTCACTCCTGCCGCAGTTAGAGCCTAATTGCTCTCTCCGGCCTTCACTTGCCATCGATTTCCTATTTCGCGTCCCCTTCCCCGGCTTTCCGGAGCGGTTTCCCTGCTGGGGCCAGGAGCGCAGGTGGGCTCAGTTAGCCCCGTCAGCGTGGCCGCGGCTCCCGGCCCCAGCTGCTCCTGCTTCTCTATAAAAGCCTGGTGCAGGGCAGCGGCTCCCTTCGGCTCAGCCGGGACGGGGTCGCTTCGGTGCTGCCGGCTCTCGGGACGGCGACGGCCAGGGTGAGTCGCTCCCGATGCCGCGTCTCTCGCCGCGTGCCGGTGGGCTGGCGAGGGGTCGTAACCCAGACGGCGAACCTGCGGCACGAAGAGATTCGTTGCCAGCGCCCAGCCGAGCGGTGGGCTGTTGTCCTCCGTGCTGTCTTGGCGGAGGACCGGGCACCGGCGCTTCCGCGCGTCTCCCTCGCGTGGCTGGCTCTGCGGCCCCGGCGGGGCGGGGAGCCTCGGCGGTCCCTTAGGGCGGGCTGACCAAAAGGCAGAGGCTCGAGTCGGCCGCGTTTTGCCCTCGGCGGTGGCTGGTGTCGGGGCTCTGTGGGGAGGGGTGCCGGCAGGTGCTGAGGCTCTCTACCCTAACGTGCCGTTTGGCTTTTGACCCCCGAGGAAGCGTTTCTGGTTACAAAAGATGTAAGCTAAAGTCTCAGCAAAGAGCTAAAACCAGCTCCGGCAGCCCCAGGGCAGAGGGGAGGGGGCGAGCACCCCGCCAGCCCCGGGCGCGGGTGCGGTGGGGGCTGCTGCCAGGCGTCGCGCCAGCCCGAGCCGTGCCTGCCTCTGCTGGCAGCCCCCTTCCCCGGGAGGGGGGGAAGCCGCGCGGGCTTCAAACGGCAGCTCCAGGAGGGAGGGCTCGACGGCGGCTCGGTGCCTTCTCTTACCCTCCGTGCTGCTGCTTCTTTTTCCCTCCTGGCTGAATCAATAATTAAGCATATTCTAAGTAGTGCAGTTTTGCTTGAAATTTTCCATTTGGCTTGTGCATTAGTTGGAAATGAAATATTTAGGGGACAGAATATAGTAATAAAACCAAGACACATTTTCTGCTAGTATATTTTATTTATTTTGTTTAATAATGAGGTTCTGCGTCTGCCTCTACCCCCCTCTCTGTATCAGTGGCTTTCTCCTCTTCCCCTTTCCTTTGGAGGCAGAAGGTAATATCCCTCTTTTAAAAGAATAATAAAGTCGGGCTTGTCTAACAAATCACGTCCTCCGCTCTGATGCTGTACGCGTTCAAAGGAGTTTCCCAGAAGGCGCAGGGAGAGGACTAACCCCGCATCTCCGCACTGCCGCTCCCGCTAACCAATGGTTTGGCTGCAGGAGCAAAGCAAAAGGGATTCCTTCACTTAAAAATCCTTAGTTCCCCGGCGCAAAACCTTTAATAATTCCCCGGGAAGAGAGCGGATCCTTTCCAGGCGCCCGGCGCCGTCTCCTCCTCCGTGTCTCCGCATTCCCACGTGCGAAATAGGTTCTGGCTCGTTCGGGGCCTTTTTCTTACCTCTCTCTGCAGCGGCGAGACATTTGCAAGAATTTATTCCCGGGGGAATTTCACGAATACGTTCCCGCCGCTAAGGGCGAAGCAGGGAGAAGGGGCTGAATGCCGAGTAATTGGGCTGGGGCAGGCTGTAGGACCCGAGGCAGCTCCCAAGCCTTTCCCCGCCGCCGCGTTTTCCGGGCCGGTCCCAGTTCCCTCGACGGAGGTAGGTGGGAAACGGCTGCGCTGTCCCGAGAAGCTCTTTGCGGCTTCGACCTCTTTTTCCCCATCCTGCTTTTGGGATGTAAAAGCAAATGTAAATCCCTCAAACAGAAATTACTCCAAGGAAATTCATATCGTGTAGAGCGAAGCGCTTCATCCCAACAGCTTCAGAATATTTCACTGAGATTTTGATCTTTTCTTCAAAACCTGTTTACAGTTTAGAAAAATAGAAAAAGAGCGTGTATGTATTGGAAATGGAGTATTTCTCACAAGCAGCCTGAGTGTGCAGAAACTCTTCTTGCCTGAAGAGCAAATGCAGTTTTCCAGCAAAGGACAGAAACCCGGAGCTTCCCGGGCTCCGGGCAGGGCCGGGGGGAGGCAGCCGGCCCCGCCGGAGGTCTGGGCGTGTTTCCTTGTGCCTGAATTTTGCCGGCTCCGGGCCGTGCTCCTTTCCTCGTTTAACAGAGGCTTTGTCAGGGCTTCGCGGCGGTGGCCAAGCCAGGTCGTGGCTGCGGGGCTGCTCCTGCCCCGGGGGCTGCTGGCGTTTCCCCCGCGAGAAGGGTCCCGGGTCCCGCGCAGGCTTACCCGGGTGTCAAGAGGCGTCTTCTGCTGGTAATACCCGTCCCCGAAGTTTCTTGGTCATCGCTTCTGCTCCGCAAAGGCGTGATTAAATAAATTAAAAAAATAAATAGCAAACCAAAAAAACCTCCAGCCTTCTGTTTCAGGTGTGAAGGCGCTTAAGATAACTAATTATTTGCACAGCTTGCCTCTCTAAGCTCTCCTGCACTTCAGATAAACATTTTGTATACATTTGAGCTCGGAAATTAGGAAGAAAGGCGAGCCGTGTGGATCTGTTCGGGATCTCGCCGTGTTTGAGAAGTCAATCCGTTCATCTTCAGCAAATTAGGGGTGCCGAAAACTGATATTTTTCTAATATTTGCTCAGGCTAGCGTCTCGTGCTGTGTACTCCCGGGAGAGCGGCTTTCGCGGGGATTTAATCGCCGGCTCTTACCGCTTCTTCCACTCGGCAGCTATGGAGCACATGCAACAGAGCGGGCGTTCAGAGAAATTGGTGGGGCCGACTCTTGCGTTACCCCTGCAGGGCGGCTGCTCCGAGCCAGGGGCCGTGCCACGGCCCCCGCTCTGTCCGTCTGTCCTTCTGCAGCCGCCGCGCGTCCTTCTGCGGCCCCTGGCAGCCTTACCTGCGGATTTCCTCTGCCGGTCCCAATCTCGACCCTGTTTCGGGCAGCCCAGGGCGAGTTTGTATTTCCCTTCCCGTCCCGGTACGGCCAAAGCTGTCCTGCGGACAGAACCGCTGGTTTTCACTCTCCAAGCCCCTTTCCAGCCAGGGCTGAGTTAGGCAAGAGGGGGGACGGGGGAGCAGGGCTCTCCCTTGACGGGTCTCGCTGGCAGGCAGGAGGAACCCTTTCTAGTCGGCTCGCTGTAGTTAATTCTCAATAATAGTTCTCCCATTGTTAATATTGTTGTTAAACTCGTGCATTCTCACCCAGCGAGAGCTAATTGTAATAATTAACAGAGAACTCGTGAACTTGTCAAACTGGTAATTATAAGCCACAGGGACTTTTATCGTTAAGAGATGCCATTCGGGGGGGGGGGAGGCGGCGTGCGAAGCCTCTCTGATTAGATCTGTGCCGCTGCCGGATCCCACCTCTGCCCAGGTGCCTTCCCTCCCGGCACCTGGATCGCACCGCTCCAGCTACCGCAAAGCCCCTCTTCGCGGCGCCCCGGCTGAGCCGGGAGTTGGCACGGCAGCCTCCAAGCCAAACAAGCGACAAAGGCAAACACTTGCCTGCAAATCCCCAGGCAGCCCCAGGACAGCCAGGCAGGGCTGCTGCCAGCCCGCAGGCTGCAGGCGCTGCCTGGCCTTCGGCTCCGGAGGTGTGGGAGGATGCTCAGCCTGAGCTTTTCGTCCCTCGGCTTCCCCTCCCTCCAGTCATCCCCTTCCACGGAGGGGGACCCCGCGGTGCTCCTGCGTGCAGGGAGGTGGGCGGTAACCCCTGCCTGGAAAGACGACTTCTTCTCGTGTAAATTCTCCCTGCCCTGTCCCCAGAAGGCAGGATGACCCCGTATGCCTTGCTGTTGAATCGGCACCAGCGCTCTCTTACGGCCGAGGCTGCAGCTCTGGTCCCCAGGCCGAGAGCTGCCCTTGCCTGCGAGGCGAATACGCGGTCTCAGAGCCCGGTCCTGCAGCTCGCCGGCACGCCGGTCCCCGTGGGCTCGAGCCGCGGCGGGACGGGCGGGTGCTCTCCGCGGGGCTGGCACCCGGACGGGCGCCGCAGAGCGAGGGAGGAGAGGGGCGTCTTGGTCTGAGCATGGGGGTCTGAGCAACCTGGCTGGCAGCAAAGGGCAAAGCCAAGAGCGTAGGGCGCACCTCCCCACTCGCAGCTACGAAACCGTCTCGTCTCCTCCCTTCCGCGTGCTTCAAACCCCTCACCCCTGCCTCCCCGCTCTGCCCGGAGGCTTTCCCTGAGGGTCTGGGAATTCGGAAGCAGGAGCCGTTTCCTTGGAGGAGCTGTTTATGGAGTTGGTAGAATGAATTACCTGTTCCGCACCACGTGCGCTGTACTGGAGCTCCGTTTATACGTGCACAATTCTTGATGAAACAAGGAACAACAGCGCATTCCTGGTTTGACTTTCTTAGAGGCACAAAGCTGAAGTACTCAGGCTAAGCAGGGCTCTGGAGGTCTGATTTGCTCTGGGAGGCGGCTCCAGCAGAGCCCGCCGTTTGGGGTATGGCGGGGGTGAACGCAGGAGCCAGTTCCCCATTAACCCTGGATCCCTGCCGTAGCCTTCTGGCCGGCGGCCCCTTCGCCGGCAGCAGCCGGGGCAGCGGGAGAGAAAGCAGGCGCAGGAGGCAGCCCTCGCCCCGCCGCGTACCACGCTGCCTGTTTGCGGGCCAAGCACGGCCAGTGAGAAAGTTAGCGTTTCTCGTCAGCCTTTAGTTTGCGGCCAGGCAGGTTTTGGCTGGCTCCCCTTGAAGAGAAATGCTGACAGGTCGTCGGCCCCTGCTCCCGCTCCGTCCTTGCCCGCTACTCGCTCGCTGGCAAGCGATGATAACTTCTACGGCAGGTTTGGTTCCCCGGGAAGCTGTCCGTGCCGCGTTTGCTAGGACAGCATCCCTTCCCCGTGCCGAGCCCCGGCGCGGCGGCGTGCCTGCCCTGCGCCGGCCAGCAGCATCGCTCCCTCCTGGCTCCGCTTCGCACATCGCCCGGCAAGTTGTGCCCAGATATTCTCCAAGTTTCCTCTCGTGCCTATTGTGAGCTTTCTCTCCCGGACAGTAAACAACAAATGGTCCTTTTCACCCAGGAGATAAGATTGTTCATCTTCCAAAGTCACCGGCACTTGTGACGCCGGGTCTGGAGCAGTTTGAATAATGAGCCTTCGGGAGAACTCGTGTTTCTCTTCGTGTCCTTTTCTTAACAAAGACCTGAGGCTCCCAAGGCAGCGGCGGCTCCGCCAGGCGCCGAACGCGACAGGGGCTGCTTCTGAAGGGCACAAGTTACAGAGAAGATTTTCTTTTCTTCCGTTTTTTTTCCTCCTCCACTTTTCCAATTGTATTTTTGTCAGGCGCCGTTGCCGAACAATCGGTCCTTTATAGAAAAATTCCCACCAGGAGCGACACGAACGCTGCTGCGCCGGTCCCCCTCCTCCCTTACAAGTGCTATCTGTCAGCGCCGCGCATACACATTTCAATCTAAAAAGCGAACCAGAAGTTCCCCGTGTCCTTAAAGCCTTGCTTTTGTGGCCCTTACGTGTGGCGTTTCCCACCCTCCCGCGGCCGCTCTCCTCTTTCGCATCCCCCAGCCGCGAGGCTCCTGCATCCCGCTCCCCTCGACGTCCCTGCCGCTTCCCCCTTCCTCCCAGGTCTGCTGGGCGCCCGCCCTCCCGCATCCCCCCGGAGCATCCCGCTCCATCACCTGCCTCCATGGAGCGGTACCCAGGCGGAAGAGGGAAAGGTTTCCAGCAGGGACGTGTCTTGGCGAGGAGAAAAACCACCCGTAGCCACGGCAGAGCCCACGGCAGCCGAGGCGGTGGCGGTTATCGGCCGCTCCAGCGTCCTCCTCCGCCAGTTGACACGCTGCAAGGCCTCCCTCCCGCTCCCCCGCCGGCGCCGGGGGCTGCGCCTTGCCCCGGGGAGGAGCACCACCGCAAACCGCTTTGCAGACCGCTGTCCAAACAAGCCTGGCTCCAAAGCCAGCTGGAAAAACTCCTACCGCGCCTACACCGCCTTCTGCGTCGCCCGCTTCTGATCCGGAACCTGCCGTTGCCCTGAAGACGAAGACCGACGAAAATATGCAAAGTAAAAATAAAGGAAGGCTTTCTCTCAGCAGTGAGGCAGTGAAAATGAAATTCGCTCTCCCCGCTTCCTGGTGCGGCCACAGAAAAGGCAGAAACGCTTCATTTCCCAGCCGCTGGACTTGCGAAGCTGGATCTGAAAACTGAAGCCAGGTTTTTCTTCCTTACGTGCCTTCCAGAACCTGTCAGCCACCAAATTCCCCTATTTCTTGCGCAATGCAGCCCGGTCTGACGTGGGCTCCCCCCGAGCGCCCGGCAGGGCCACGGGAGGGATGCGGGCGATGGCCGCGGGCAACGCGCCCATCACGCCCAGCGCCGGAGTCGGGGACAAGCGGGATGAAAAACCCACCCGGTCGCTGAAATCAGCAGGTCACCCAGGAAAATCAGCAGGTCACCCAGGATGCCACGAGAGGTGCTGCCGGAGGAGGTGCCTGGCTCCGGCCGAGCCTGGCGAACGGCTCGGCGGGGCGCGTGCCCAGCCGTGCCACGCGTGCCGCGCCCGGGCAGCGGGTCCCCTTCGAGGCCGGGGAGAGGAGGGGAGCGAGGGGCCCGCGCTGCCCTTGCCAGCCTGGGGCACGGAGGCATTGGAACGGCACATCCGAGCATTTAAAATACATTAAAGGAGCCCTCCCTTTGAAGTGGGAAACTATCTCTATTTAATCAGAGAGAAACAACTTTTCAAAAGAGATTTTTTTTCCCCCCCCTCCTCTTTACCTTCAGCTGTCTGGCTTCTCCTGTGGATAGTACCATGAATAAAACATGCATATCCCAATTAAATCTTGATTTAATTTCTCTTCTTTGCAAAGCTGATGAACTCGAGTGCTTTCATAAAGACGTGAACATTAGCATTCTTTTGTGATGCACAAGCCCGTCGGAGGAACTAGGGACTCAAATAATCACCCGCCTCTCTCTTGGCCTTGCCGAGCTCTGCACCGGCTTGGAGAATAAGCCCTCGGCTGGGATCATCCTCCGGAGCAGCCGTGTCCAGCTGAACGGGGCAGGGATCTGGACCTCCCGGCCGCTTTTTTTAATGAAAACCACAACAACTCCTCCAAACCACCTGTGGAAGCCACGAGCGCACGGCGAGCGCGGGTCCCGTATGTACAGCCCGTCTCCATCCCGTCCCCGGAGAAGCTCCTGGGGCGTCCCTGGGCGCTCAGCGCTGTCCGACAGCGGTGGCACGTGGGCGTCCCGCGGAGCTGCTTCTTCAGGGAAGAGCTTTAGTGTGCCTGTAAAGGAGAGGTGATCGGCAGTATCAAAGCAGAAGCAACCCAACCGCCAGTGGATGCGCTGCCGCTCTGTTACAGCCGGCCGATATCTTCCAATTTATATTTTTATGGGAAAAAAACGGTTAGTGGGAGCAGAAAAGGATTATCGTAGATTTTCTTGCATATGCAACCTCTAAAATGAATAATGCCGTTTACAGTAATGAAGTCCTGCCCATGGTTTCGGGCTCTTGGCACTAATCGATGCCCTCTAAGGTTAGCGGATTGAATATAGTACTTCAAATGACCTGTCTTTGTGCTACAGCGCTTTCGTGTTTTTCCCTGCTGTCTTGGGGCCCCGTCGTATGAAAATACCACCCTTGTTTATTTTTCCATGCTGGAAGCGTTTCCATTGTATCCAATGACCTTATATTGCAGCCAAATATGAAATGCTTCTCGCAGAAAAAAATTGGTAAATGGTTCAACACAACAACATACACAAAAGTCCCTCACAAAAAAGGTCCGTTCTTTCATCGAGAAATGAAACCTTAAAAACCAGGAGGCTTCGAACTTTCTTTGCTGGAGACCTTTTTCTGTAAAACAAGTCTATAAACCCTCTCAGAACAAATTTCCACCAGAAAATTGTTTTTGCCCTTCCGTTTTTAATAGGGATTTTTGAAATTCATTTCCTGCGTAGCTCTATATGGAGCTGCCGAAATGTCACCATGGTGATTGTCCTCGTGACATTTCCATTCAGGACTTACAGCAGGAAAACAAATATATCCGCCGGGCCGGGGCGAGGGCCGGGAGCGGCGGGGGAGCTGGGGCAGGGTGGCAGGGGGCGGCCGCCGACCCCCCCGGGCAGGGGGCTGGGCTGGTCGGCTGCCCTGCCTCAGTTTCCCCACCTGCGCGACGCCGGTGGGTGGGGTGCGGCGAGCCCGTCAGGGTCGTGCTCCTAACGAAAAGAAATAGCTCGGCGGAAGCCAAGCTAAGCGCTCCGCGGGAAGGCGTGTAATTCGGCTGCTTTCATGGGTCATTGCAGGAGATGATGAATCCCGCGCGGCGGCGGCGAGGACCCAGATGGCCTTCGCCAGGGCGAGGCGTGCTCTCCGGCCCGTGAGACGGCTCTGCTCCGGGGGGACGTGGCTGCCGGCCGGGCTCGGCGCTGCCCGCCCGCCGCTTTCCAGCCCCGCCGGAGCGGGGCAGGGGCTCCGCTGCCGGCTGGGGGGACCCCCGGGCAGGGAGGCGCAGAGCTGCCGCCGTCACGGGGTGCCGCAGCCCGGCCGGTTGGTCAGCTTTGGAGCCGGCTCGCAACCGACCCTCCGTGCAGTGAATGGCGCGGGGCGTAGACCTATTTTCCCCCTGCCTCCCCTCCTCTCGCGGCTGCTCGCGCCGAGCTGATTTACCCGCCCTGCTGATCGACGAGTATTCCGGACACCTCATTTATTTTGTAAAAAGAGGGATTTGTTTGCACCCAAAAAAAGTTTTGCTCCGAGTTGCTTCTGATTTACGGATGTGCTGTTGTGTACACGCAGCCTTGTAGACGCGCGAGTTGTCGCCTGCACCAGACCCCCGTGGCACTGGCCGCGGCGGCACGAGCACGCCTTTTCCCACGCAGCCAGAGGTCCTCCGCTGCGCTCTGGCTCGTTGGGGGGCAGAAGTTTCCTTTGCATCCCGACTTCTTGTCTGTGCTGCAGTCTGCCCATCCCCCCGCAAAGAGCGGCGGCGGGTGCGGGCTGCGCCCGTCCCCCTTTGGCGGCGGCCGGGGAGGGCGGACGGCTGCGAGCACCACGGCTTCCCGCGCCGGAAAGCAAAGAGGTGCAGAAGGAGCCCCCCAGCTAATCGCCGAGCAAAGGTGGTGCGTGCAGGGGGAGAAAGCAGGGAGTGAAGGGCTTTCACCTGCTCAGCTGGATCATTAAAAGCCGGCTGAAGCACAGCTGACCTTTTTTCAGCACGGCGTCGTTCCTTATAAAGCCAGAAAGAATTAGCTATGCTGCGTTATCAGACAGAGAAAAATATTAATAGCAGAAATGGGAAAGAGCAAGGAGGAGTTTGGGGCGAGTTAATTAAACTGCGCATCCTCGATGACTTATTAGGTAGCTGGACAGGCTTCCTTGGCCTTAGCTGGGCCCCGAGAGCGCGAGACGCTGTCTTTGAGGAAGGAACTTGCCAGCTCGAGCAACTTTTCCGTCCGAGGACCAGCACGTGTGTGGCCTTCCCAGCTCTCGAGGCGGGGCGAGAGCTCCCAAGAGCAGCGCTGATTTTTCCCCTGACGTGTTACCTGCAGCGTGAGGCAAGCGCAGGCGCTCGGAGCCGGAGCGCATCTCCGCCGGGTGAGGCTCGGGCTGTTAAGGGCTCTGCTCATCACCAGGAGCGCCTCGCCGGGAACAACGCTTGGCAATTCCGTCCCACAGCCGACGCCGACGGGCTCTGCAGCTCCTCCTCGCGCTCTGCAACCGCCCAATTTCGTATCCAGCGCTGCCGAGTGCAAACGGGGACGTTTCTCCCGGTGACAGCTGAGCTCTCGAGCCCTGATAAATCATGTCGCGTAGCTATCGGCTCTCAAACTAACCTTTGGACGCGTGTGCAAGCGGTGGTAAAACACTCTGCAGCCTGCATGGGGTTAATTAAGAGCGGCACCCTTGTGCTCAGTTACAGGGCAAAGCTCAATTAAGTTGGGAACTGAAATGGATAATTCCATTAAAATGGATTTATTCACTGTGCTGCTGCCGACACGCGTCATGCCGAGGAATATTTTCCGCAAAAGTTTGTATTTTACCAACTTTGCTTCCCCGTCCTCCTCGTTCCCGAACGCCCGCGGGAAGCGGAGAAGCCATTGGCACGCGCGGCAGAGCCGGATCCGCCGCCCTCCCCTGGCCTGCGCCGGGAGCCTCGGCAGCGCCCAGCCCGGGCGCCCGGCTGTTCCCGACACAGTCCAGGAGCTGGCATCGGGGCTGTTTGTCTAGACGCGTGCGATGGCTCAGGGCCGCCGGTAACCAGGGGAGACGTAGAAAGCTGACCCTCGGGCTGGAAGGAGACGAAGCTGGGGAGCCCTAAATGGGGTGCGACGCCGCTCCCGCTCTACCTTCGCGCGCGGTGTCGGATTGCCGGGAGGTTTCTCCCCTGCAGCCCGGCGCTCGGCTTGTGCAGATTTTCCTTCTCCCTCCAGTGCCACGGTGCAGATGCCGGAGCCCCTTCCCAGTCCCCCGCCCGCGCGCCTGCGAGCGCCAGGGAAGGAGCGGGCGAGGGCTTCGAGCCCCGGGAGGCGGTGGGCACCTTCCTGCGGCCAGCCCGGGTCCGGCGGAGGAGCGGCGACTGCCCCTCGCCATCGCCCGCTGGCCCGGCTCCGCTGCGCCGGGACCCGGCGAGCTGGCCAAGGGTCGCCGTGGGCCCCTCGCGTGGACTCTCTGGTGCTCCGGCCGGCGCGTCCGTTCAGCCGAGAAGCGTCGGGCTGCAAAGGAGGAAATAAAACCCGAGCCGTGGACGTTTAAGAGACGAAATTGTTTCCTCCTTTGCAAAGGTCAGTTGCTTTAAACGCGGTTCGAGCCACCGGGGCACCTTTCAGTTTCATTTCTTCTGTTTAATTCTCGCCAGTTCATTAAAGTCTGACCTTCCGTGCTCTTGGCAACTGCTTACGACGGCCAGCGAGAGACGGCCCTTCTGCTTTCGAGGCAGTGAAACTGCCAGGGGTATTTTCGCTTCTTTGCTTAATATTTCTGATAGCGACCCATCAGTCGCTATCATCGGAAACATTAACATGCGGCAGAGAGTAGAAAAAGCCGAAGATAATACGAAAGAATAGAAGAACAAAGCCGCCGAATGCCGTTTCTTGTGAGCCGAGGAAAGGTCAGGCGAGATTCTGGACAGTTATCTCCTTGCCGTCGCTGATAAAGCACGGGAGAGCTCACAGCCACCAGCGGCTGCCTTCAAACAAAGAGAGATTTAATTAAAGCCCGCGAAAAGAAAAGGAAGGATAAGTGCTTTAGAGATGAATTCCCACGACGGGCTTGAAGATACGTGAAAGTTGAGATCTAATCTTCCTGCAGCCGCCTGGCGGGGTGCCTGGGCATCAGCCGCGCGCCTGGCTGCGCCCCGGAGACACCCCGAGAACGGGGCTGCGGGCTTGCGGGCTGCACCCGCGTTTGCTGGGCGCCTGCGCTGGTTGCGCTAGGGGTGAGAGCCAGGGCTGCGGGCTGGATGCAGAGGGGACGCGGGCAGCTCCGGGAGGAGGCAGCCCCCTCCCTGCCCCGGGGCACGGCGCGGCCACCCCAGCTGCCCGGAGCAGCGTGCGTCTCCAAAGCGAAAGTTAACGCCGCGGGGCGCGGGCGAGGTTCTGTTCTGTGCGGTTCGGGAGCTGGTTTAGCCCGTGCCGCGGGGCTGGCGGGGGTCACCCCTGAGCAGGCCGGAGCTGCGAGCTCGCCGTGCCGCACCGTGCCGAGCGCGGCCCTGCCAGCGCCGGGGCGAAGGCGGGAGGGTGCTCCGCGGCGTCCGGCCCGGCGGCAGCGCCGGAGGCTGGCCCAGCGTCCCGCGGCGCGAAGCGGTCCTCGGCAGGGGTGGGGGGATTTCACCGCCGGCAGAGCCGGGGCCGGCCGCGTCCGAGCAGGCTGGCTACGGCTGCCCGGGGTATTTAGACATCACGTTTTATTTCTTTGCCTAATTAAAACAGAGATAGATCTGGCTCTTCCCTGCCCAACTGTCCAGTGCGGTTTTGCGGAAGGTGTTGATTGCACCGCTGCAGCTCGCAGCGGAGATTTGCAGAGAACCAGGTCCCCTAGGAGTTGCAGCTTAATAAAAACACTAGCGTGATTTATTATCTCCCGCGCTGAGGGAGCAGCCTCTCTCTCCAGGTAAAAAACACCCTCCGAATCCGCTCTCTTAATTTGCATAGGTAATGGTCATATCATTAACAGCTCATTAGGAACGGAGCGGTGTGACAAAACACAAATTCAGAAACGCTGAGCTAGAGAGGAACCCGGTCCCCTGCCTGGCAAGGAGAGGCAAGCGTGCTCCAAACCGCGGGTTAAGAAGGCGAGAGCCGTGTCCGGGAGGCAGGAAAATGCGAAGGGAAGAACCACGGGGCGTTTAGATCTCGTGAAATGTAAGGTACGAGGAGCGACTTGCAGGGTGAAGGTTAAAATGGTCCCGTTGTGGCCATCGCAGCCCTACACGGCTTGTGACGGGGAGCTCGTGCGCCGCCTTCCAGGTGAAGCGGATGGGGAGGAGAGCGTCGGACTGTGGCGGGGACGGGATGAAGCCGGTGCGGAGGTGCTGCCAGGCAATTCCCGGCTCTTGCCCTCCCCGGGCCGTGCCGGGGACGCCGAGCCCTGGCAGGCAGCGGGAGCGGGGCTGCCCGCGGGGCTGGGGACGGCCGGTGAGCGGCTGAATTGTGACCTCGCTTGGCACCGCCGGCCCTCTGCTTCTCTAAGTGCCCCTTGAATTACCTGGACAATCTAAAGAAAATGATAAGTTGAGTATAAGCCAGCCCTGGCGAGCAAGGGCTTTTGTCAGGAGAGAAAGCCCCAGAGCCCTCAGATGAAGGGGGGGGAAAAAAAAACAGGTAGGAAAAAAATTGGATAAAATATAAATTAAAAAAGCATAGAGCTGGTTTCAATCAATAACCCTTGAATTATTGACCGCTCTTCCCGCTACACGTTCGCCAGCAACCTCGGGGGGAGGTGGCGCGGAGCTCGGCCGGGCAGGACGGTGGCCGCGCTGGGGAGCCGTCACCCCCCCAGCCCCAAGGCGCAGGCACCGCCGGCGGGGTTTGGCTCCGTTTCCAGAAGGGATCCAGCGTCCTCGCAAATCACATGGCATCGAGATACCGAAGCCATGTCACACGTGATGAAAGGAGGTGCCCCGCGTGCCGGGTGAGCTGCGAGGACTTGTTTGAGCAGGGGTGTTTGCTGTGCCTTTTGCCCGCTCGGGTTCGACAGCTCTCCGTCTCGCCCAGCCTGCTACGGCAGCAGAGTTTTCCCGGTTGGAGAGGGCGTGAGGGGCAGGGAAGCATGCCGTCGAGAAAAAGAAAGGAAGAAAAACCCCGCTCTTTCCGACGACTGATCGGTGTGAAATGACAACTTTTGCACGAGGGCGTTTCGTACGTCAAGCGTGGGCCGGATGCCCCGGCCCTGGGTGCCCTCTTTAAAAAAAAGACGCAGGCAGACGCTGCCGCTGAGGTGCCAGTAGCTGTTTTTGTGGCGAGCTCCCTCCGTTTTGGGGAGCCGGGAAGGAGCCCTCTCGTGCTTCACGTGCCGGGTGGCGACTGCCTTAGGGTGGGCGCAAACCCGTGAGACGGCAGCGAAAGCTTCCAGCCTGTCATCTGAAAAGAGAAGAGCGAGCCGGGGAGCCTCTGGGCGTCCGGGCGGGAATGCTTCGGAGACGGGAATTTGCCGGAAGGATCGACCAGCCGCTTTTCCTCCTGCAAGGCCGGGTGAGGCTCCAGCAGCGCGCGGCGCTCTCTAGGGCATCGCGTCCAAATAGAAGAGCGAAGGTCTGCTGGTTTTTATTATTAAGATTTACAGCTAGGAGTTATGTTCCGTGGCGGTGCTGTCCGCCGCCTTCGTGAGCGGCAATTACAGAGCGCAGGGTGTCCTGGAAAGCAACAGGCTGGAGGTGACGTTCCCGGAGGAGCGCGCTGGGTGGGTAGGAAATAGCGGCGTCCGCGAGGTGAACCGCGGGTGCCGTCCTTCCGCGGGGACCCTTCGCCTCGGCAGGCCCCCCGTCCTGCCAGCCCGGGGCCCTCCTTCCCGTCGCAGGGGAGGGGGAGGAATGCCGCGAGGCGGGGGCGGGCGGCAGCAGCCCTTGCAAAGGGAGACGCCGCTGCGCCGGTGCAGTGTTAACGACCGAGGCTGCCGCCGGTTTTGAAGCGGGCACCCCGAAAGCAGCGGCTGGGATTTCCACGCTGGCCTCCCAGGGTGCGTTACTAAGGTAATAGTCGCCGCGCGCCCGAGGGGCGGCTCGCTTAATGCGGTGCGTGAAGACCTCTCCTATTTGTAGGCAATGACTCCTTCCCGTCGCCTCACCGCCGGCAGAGACGGGGAAATAATCGGCGAACTCGGAGGCAGCGTTTTTGTTGTGATGTCTCTTACGAATGAAAAAACAAATTAGACTTTGGGAAATAAAAGATCTTGGGAGCCCCGTGATTTTTAAAGCTTGTGTTTAAGCGTAATCCTGTCAGAGTGCCGCCGCTGTCATCGTGCCTTCGCTTCGGCCGCCACGCAACTCAATATTTATACACGGGAAAGCAAATGTTGGGAAGATAAAAAATAAATCAGGTTAAAGTCCTGCCGCGGGAGCTGGGATTTAGCGGAGGAGGAGGAGGAGGAGGAGGAGGAGAGCTCGGGAGCCTGGCTGCTGGGGAAGCGCCCGCGCTGTACCCCTGCGCCGAGAAAGGCCTTTTTCTTCCTTGTTTTCGCTAGGGCCGAGACAAATGGGCCGTATTCCTTCCTGCTGGTCGCTGGCGCTAGGGCAAAATAATCGGCGGGTCTCGCCTACCCCCTTTTCCCCGCGCACGGTCTGAGCCCCGCTGCTGGAAGAGCCCCGGCAGGCTGGGGCCGGCTGCGCGCCTTGGGGGACGACCAGCGCGCCGGAGCCCGGCTGGGGAAGCGCGGGGGGGTCCTCTGTCACCTCCCCGCCTGCGGTCCCCGTCCCCCGCGCCGCCCAGCAGCCCTGCCTGTGCGGCGGCGGCGGCGGGCGCGCCTGCCTGCAACCGGCAGCAATTTGCGGAAGCTGCCGGTTCGGTTCACCCTATTCCGCGCTCGTAAATTAATCTCCCAGGATCAGACTCCGCGTGCCGGCAGCACTCCTGGGGCGCTTTATTTACAGATTGATAATAAGAGGAAGAATGAGAAGAGAAGAGCGGGACAAGTCGTGACAACGTTCAGTGACGGTCTGCAAGAACGGCAGGAAGCGGCTCCTCGCTGTCCTGAGACGACAATTCCATCCCCTCGGCGCAGGGGGTCGGTCTCTCTCCTTTCCCGGTACCGTTTTAAGGCACCGTTTTCCTTCTGGAAAACACCGTCACCCAAGAGGACGTCTGACTGAGTAACCTGTATCGGCGCTTTGATTTATTTCTGTTCATCGTCACCGCTGCTCTCTTCTCCTTTAATTGTTGTGTTATTTTAGGAGCCAAGTGCAGTTGGGGGATCTATTATTTATCGCTGTGTTGCCTGTCGGGCAATTCTCTCAAGCCGTTAAGCGTAAACCCAATCCTTCGTCGAGGAGGCATGTTGCAAACGTAACATAGAGCTGACGCGCTGTCAAAATGGAATTGCTCCCCAGCCTTCGCCCCGCGAAACGGGAGACGCTCCCCCGCTCCGCTCTTCCTGGGGACGGGCGAGGCGCATCCATCGCCCCTGCGTGGGCTCCAGGGTCTTGCACGCAGGGGCCCGCCCTTCGCCAGCCTCCCCTCTCCTCCTGGCGCCCTTTTGCTCGCTCCCGGGGAGCGGGGAGCATCAGCTCCTTGGCGCTTGGAAACCCGCTTCGCCAGCCAGCAGGGCACCCAGGGCTGCCACCGCCGCCCGGAGAGGCTTGGGAGAGCTGGCGGCGGCGAAGGGGCGCCCGGCCAGCGCTTTTGTTCCTGCTGCCCGCTTTCCGCCTGCGTGTTGCTTCCCGGGGCGGGAGCGTTGGAACAC
Source organism: Calonectris borealis (assembly GCF_964195595.1). NCBI lineage: Eukaryota > Metazoa > Chordata > Aves > Procellariiformes > Procellariidae > Calonectris > Calonectris borealis. Next base: position 860,413 of record NC_134335.1, on the reverse strand, counting down.
CTCCGAAGGCGGAGGAATAACACCAGGCAGGAAAGTCGTACTCCATTGACTGGCTTGCGGAAAAGCGGGACTATTAATGCTAAGCTCCAGCCCGTGGAACACAGAAAACGGTATTAAAGGATTTGCTTTTCATGACCATAATTCAGAGTTAATGTACATTTGATGTTTAATGTATGAACCACAGGTGATTTCAAACTGGCACAGCCTTTTCTAAATAGTGTTTTAATCTTAGGGGGTTTTTGCAGTTTTTTAAGGTTCAGCCACTCAGCCTGTCAGACAAGAGGAGACAAAAACCACGGCAAAGCTAGGTAGGAGAACCCAGTGTGGGCAGAGGCTTTTGTTCCGTCTTTTATTGAGGTTTTACCTCTAATCTCTGCCTTTTTGATGCAATTTAAGATTAAGGAAATGAAAGGCAGGGCTGCCTGCCGACGGTTGTACAAACCGGAGGGCCGCGGGGCGCTTGCAGGCGGTTCTGGAAGCGGCTCTGGGCGGCCGCCCCCGAGGGGAGAAGCCCGCGGCCGGGCAGGGGCCGGCCGGGGCGGCGGGCAGCGGGCGTCTGCCGCTCGCCCCACACAACTCCCGGGCGATGGGGCGCGGGGTGAAAGGGCCCCCTGTTCCGACCCGGAGAGGCGCTGCTCGCGAGCCCGCGTCCTCCGTCGCCTTCGGTGGGTGTTGTGCACGCGTTATCGTGATAAAAGTGGGCATTTCGGGCTCTGCGGGGAACTGAGCAGGCTCTCTGAAGGCAGGTACAGCTGGAATAAATCCACCTCCCGCCCGTCCGCGCCGTCTCCGGTGGATATTTGCGCTTGGTGCCCTTTCTGGGATGCCCCCGTCCCCAGGCGAAAATCCAGCGCCACGTGCGGTCGGGCAGGCATCGTATTTGTGTTCACAGAGGTGGATCCCTTGAAAGGCTCGGAAAGCAGGGGGGAAAACAAGCTCCTGCCAGGAAAAACATCTCGAATAATCAAGCCCCTTCACATGGCACTGGTGATAAATTGGCACCACTTATCCTGACGAGCTGAAAGGTCATGAGCAGACCTTCCAAAATAATTATTAAATAACTTTGCCATTTGTTCAGGATCAGTTGCAGCCTCATTACTGGGACCGGGAGATGATATCTCTGCATCCTGGGCACAGATCCAAAGAGGTCGTTAGTAACAATCTTCCCAAATTTTGCAAGGGGAGGGAAGATTTATCTTCAATTAACACACGTAACTTTCCAGGCTTTTGTCTTTCCGGTAAACAATCTGTGAGGACTTGGGAGATCTATCTTCTCCCTGTCTATCCTCTATATTTCAGCAGCCTTGAAGGGGGCGAAGGGCAGAGGCGGAAAGAAATGTTCTGTCGTGGCAAAGCTCGAAGCTCAGCAAAGAATCAAGAACCGTAAATTCAAACCTCTTTAGTCCCCAGGCCTTTTCGCCTTGCCTACCCTGCTCTGCATTGACCGTAGCTGCTCCTGTGTATCCAGACCGGGCTGTTGGCCTCCCCGGGCAGGGTGCTGGGGGGAGCGCCGCGGCCCCCGTCCTCCGTTCCCGGCCGTCCTCCGGCAGCGCCCGCGGAGCCGGCGTCCCCTCCTCCCCTCCCGCCCGCGGCTGCTGCCCGCGCCCCAGCTCTGCTGCCGGGCGCACCGCCGGCGTTACCAGCCGGGCGCGGGATGTGTCCGTAAACCTGAAAGGGGTTTGTCGATCAAAAATGGGCAAACGGGAACGAGCCCCGTGAGGATTGCTGCTTTCAAGTTAAACCAAGATTCCTGCAGCCCGGCACGAGCTCGTTCATACTTCCAGCCAAATCAAACGTTATCTGAGGCTTTGGCAGGAAAAAAAAGGCAACGTTTCCATGAAGCCGCCCCCCCAGCTTGTCGACGCCTCTCATTAGTCGGGCTACTGTGAGTAAAAGCCAGCTAGTCCATCCTCACTTCTTGGCTGTAGCTGGTCAAAACCAGGCAGAGACTGAGCTCCAGCGAGGCGTCTTGGAACCGAATTTGCTCTTTTTCCAGCCGCTCCCCGCCGGCAGGTTTCTCGCCTGCTTTACCAGGCTCACACACCGCAATGCCCGAGCGAGGGGAAGCCGTTCGCAAGCCGCGCCAAAGTGACCGTTCTGACGAAGCCTGTCAACGATAAAGTCACCGAGACGGTAGGCTTAGGCTGCGGCTGAAGGAGGCTCTAGCTCTGCAGGGATGCGCACCAGCAACGCGGCGTGCGTGCTCCCTGCCTGACTCCCAGCCCGACTCCCCAGGCTTTGCCGGGCCCTTCTGCAGCTCCTCCGCCGGCTGGACGTCGCCGGCGTCCCCCTCGGAGCCCTGGCAGCGAGGCGGCCCCGGCGCCGCCAGCCCAGCGCGGTATCGCCGGTACCGGGATCAGCCGGCGAGAGCCATTAGCCGAACAGTTTGCCCTTCGCTTTTATCGTGCTGAAAATGTAATTGGCTGCTGATTCAAAGAAGAGAAGTCCTTTCTCTTTACTTTAATCTGGCAGCCGCTTCCGTCCTCCCTGGATTCCAGTATCGGCCACTGATTCCTCAAGGACAGTCAAAACGATCTTAGAAGAGTTTCCAGTACCTTACATGCCTGATTCCCTGTATTGGAAAGTACCTGTCACGCTGCAGCTAACGGACGGCAGCGCTCCCATCCCGGGATTCGGCTCCCGGCGGAGCAGTTCAATAGCTCGCCCTTATCGTTGTCCAAGCGGATCGGAAGCAGATTGAAAACGCGGCTCCCTGCCGTCTGCTCGGGGTTTGAGCTCGGCTGTGGCCGTCGCGGGTCCGCACGCCCGGTGCTGTCTGGGCACAGACCCAGCGTGTGTGTTTGGGCTGAGAAATGCAAGGGAGGGCCGGGCTCGGGCAGCGCAGGGCTGCTTGATGCCCCCATCGCAGTTCCAGCGCTCGAGGGAGCAGAGGAAGGAGAAACCATCGAGCCTTGCGCGCTCCCGCGGTTTCAGGGGTCGGATCTGACCCGGCTGAAGTAACCGAGAGCATTCATCGTTTAATGCCCGTGTGGTGCCCCCTGCAAAATATAGCGATGCCCCGGGTCTATCTCCGATATGTAATTGTTATCAAGTCGATGCGTCTCTTCTCAGCAGTAATAGAAAAACCAGGGCAGGCTCCGGAACCGTCAGTTTAGCACCAAGATTTTAACCCGTTCCCAGCCCGTCCCCGGTGTCCCGAGCCGCTGCGTCTCCCGCCGTTGCATCTCCCACCGCTGCGTGCCGGCTGCATTCGAACCGGTATTGCAAAAGACGGGGTTGGGCGATCATCCCGGGCGGTCACCCGCTCTGTCCCCGGCTCCAGGGCTCCTTCATCCCACCCGCCCTGCTCGTCCGTCTGTCCCCGGCAAAGGGACCTTGCCCGCTCTCCCGGGCCGCCCGTCCCAGGGCTTCACCAGCCGTGCCGTCAGCAGCGCTCGCTCTTCGCAGAGCCTTGCCTCGCCTTGGCATCGGAAGTGCGTTTCTGATGTCGAACATGAACGCTCCTTGCTGCAGTTCATGTTTGTCTTGTCATCCTCATAGCGAACATGAAAACCTGTTTATTCTCGTCCTTTTCAGAGCTTTCCTTTAAATGTTTGAAGCCTGTTTTCACGTCTCTCCTCGTCTTTCTTCTCTAGAATAAGCAAGCCCAAATTTTCTCCGCTTTTATCATGTAGCCGTGTTTCAAACTCCCTGCTTGCCCTCCCCCAAAGCGTCCCCCGTAGCTTCCCGTCCTCGGGAGCAGCACCCTCCCCGGGCAGGGGCCCGAGCGGCACTGGGCGGCTCGGCGCGTTCCCCGGCAAAACGCCCTTCGTTCCCGCTGACTCTGCCCCTTTTTTTGCCCGATCGACGAAAAGGCAGGAGCGTCCCCTCCCTTCTGGCCGTGCCACCAGCACGCAGGGGTGCTTCATCCCGCTTTCCTGCAGAGCCGCTCCCCCCGCCAGCTTGGGGGGAAGGCGAAGCGGCGGGCAGGGCGGCAAACGACACCTCCCCAGCTCGTTGCCCACACAGAGAAAAGCTGATGTTGGACTTTCTGGAGCTTTTCCCCCGGAGCAGCTCAGCGGGCGGGGAAAGAGGCGGTGGGGAGCGTGGAGGAAGGGAGGGAGGCTCGGGGAAGCGGTAGGAGAAACACACCGCCGGAGCTTTCATTTAAATAAAGAGCAAAGTAACATTGTGCTCCATTGATTACACATTTTTTCTGACTGTTGTGACATTTGCAGGAAAGCTAATTTATTCAAGCATGGAAATCTTTAAAAACTTAATTAAGTTATTTCTGCTATTTCCATGCCTTATTGTTTCGACTTCACATTTAACTTTTATTTCTGGTTAATGTCTTTTAAAAAAAAAAAAAACCCAGTAGGAGAAAAAAAATTGAAAGAAACAGGAAGAGCCCGTGGAAACCCTGGTTTATGCCTCTCGTGAGCGTCGTTCCAGGGGCCTGTCCTGCAGGAGCTGGTCCCTGATTTCGGCTGGCGTGCGGGCACGTGCCTGGGTGTGCAGTCGCGGCCCAGCGCCCGCTTGCCCCTGTGCCCGCTGGCTCGCCCCGGGCAGGTCGCCGTCCCCGTCCCGGGGCCGGGCTGTCCTCGCCTGACTGTCTGCCACCCCCCCCCCAAAGCGGGGCGGGGGTGGGTGCTCCCGGACCCCGAGCAGGCAAAATAACGGCAGGAAAATACCCCCGGGCCAGCTGCGCCGAGCACCGCCGCCGCCTCCGCAGGGGCTCGGCTGCCCCGGGAGCCGGTGCTTTGCCGAGCAGGAGGCTCTGAAGGGCGCAGGAGGCTGCCAGCAGAGCGAAATGCTGCGTTAATAAAGTTTCTGTCGGTGAATGCACTAATTAAGGCTCACAGATGGAGCTAGAAGGAATGCTTGTGGTGAAACCCAAGAAGTGTGAGAATTGCCCGTTTTTGCAGGCATGCAGCGAGTCTGGGAAGAAAACGGGGAAAAAAGAAAAACCTTCGGGGGTTTCACAAAGCGTCACCCGCGTCTCAGGAAGGCGGGGTGAGACCGAAGGTCGGGCTCGGTGGCGGTGCGCGAGGTCGGCCTCGGCGAGCGGGGGCCCGGCCAGAGGATGCGGCCGGGATTTGATAGCAGAGCTTTGAACCGAGTCCAGGTTTCTCAAGTCCCAGGTCGGTACCCTCATCACCAGATCTCCTTGTCCGTGACAACAGAGATGCGTGCCAGGAGGAACCGCGGCCGCTGTTAAAACCCCCAGAGCCATAAAGAGCTCCAGCCGTAAAAGACAAAGTGCTATAAACTCTCCCGTGGCAGCAGCCGGGGCTGGGGAAGAGTAATCCCCTCGCTGCCCGACATTTGCCAGGCATTAGGCTAATTTCCCTGGGGCTTGCCGACAAGGCATTCTGTATCCTGGCTGTATTTCTGTGTACTGTTTTTAAGTCGTTAACCTCTGCCTCCTATTCCGACTCGAGGACGTTTACAGGAGAAATTTATGGCGTGCCTCCTCCGAACAAGGCGGTAATGCGCGGCGGTGGCGAGCGCCCGGCGCTAATGGATATTGCTCTCGGCTGGTTTTTTCCCCCTCCCGTGCTGGAAGGCGCTGGTCGGAGGGGGGACGCTCGTCCCCCGGCGCTGGAGCTGGCTGAGGGGTCCGGGCTCCCTCGCCTTTTCCCCAGGGGCGAGGTATACGGGAAGGGGAAGAGCAGCCGCACGTCCCGGTGCCGCAGGAATCGCTGCGTGCCGCTCCTGGCCGGGGAGAGCGTCGGGAGCCACGGGTGCCGGGGAGCTGCACCGCACGTGGCGGGGAGCACGGCTGCTTTCTTCCCTGCTGCAGCGTTCCTGCGTTTCCTCCCTCTGTAGCTAAGGCAACATTTGTATTTGTCAGCCTATGGCGATCCTTTGCATATGGAATACATTTGCTTTGGGTGTTGGCCATTAACATTTTCATTTCTGTTTAGTGTCGGGAGTTTTCGATTACTGGCCTTGCAGAGCAGCGAGCTGCTGTTTTCATGCTCTCTTTGTTTTCATTTCCACATACCATCCGAGTAAATTACAGGACGGGAGCCCTGCCCCGGGGAACGCAGGGAGAAAACCAGCACTGCGCTCTATTTGGGTTTGGCCGTTCTCAGGCGGTCGTTGGCTCGCGGGGCCCGGCTTCACCCCCGACCATTCGGTCCTTAGGAGAAGCGGCAGGGACTGACCGAACCCCTCGTCCCCTCCGTCGCCTCTCCCCGCGCTCCCCTCCCCTGGGGCACGTGCAGGAAGGGGCCAAGGACTGGGAGAAGCTCGGTGCCGGCGTGTCCCCCCCAGCCCGGCAGGAGACGAGCGCCGGCTCCACGGATGCGCCGAAGCAGGGCCCTTCTCCTCCCCCTTCTCCCCGCTGTGCTTCACTCTCCCGCCGCTGTGGCTTTATGTCTCCGCTTTGTAACTTAACTCCGTGAAGTCAAGTAGAGATGAAATTGCTTTAGCCGGTAAAGAACTGAGGGCCAAGTAAACGCACACCTGACGGAAACAGCGGGCTCCGTAGTTCTGAAGTGCCGCTTTCCTGAAATATAATTAAGCCGTAACGTTTAGAAGCGAGCAGTTGAAAGAGCAATAAATGGCTGCCAGGTCAGGTAAACAGCGCAGCAGCGGCAAAGCGTTTAGCAAAGCTGAAAGCCCTTCATTGTGAGCCCACGACGTGCTCCTAAACATTATTGCCTTGCCCGGGCTGTCACCAGACAGCGAGCGGTAAGGCACTGGGGACCGTGGGGGGACGGCGGCGGTCCCCACGCCGGCGACGGACTGGCGCTGAACCGCGGGCCGGAGCTGGGGGAACAGACGCTTAAGCTCAGAAAGGTTATCCTGGTCGTCGCGCGCGTGCTTAATTCCCCCGGGATCAAGGAGGGCTTTCCCTTTCCTGCTTCTTACAGCTGGGCAACAACCACTGGCTTAGCATTTCCCACCGGCCCGCGGGTCCGCTTGCAACAGCCCCGGGTCCCCGGCTGCGCTGCCTCTCCCGAGCAGCTCCGGCTGCGGGCGCCGCTCAGCTGGCTGCGCCCGCCAGCGCAGTTCGTGGTGTGGAGGCTGCTCGTGGCACAAGAGAACGGGCCAGAGCCTGTGCTGAGACCTTCAGAGGGGGAGTGAAAGCTGCTTTTCCCTCTCTGGGGAGCCGGACTCCGAGGGCACCCCGGGGATGCTCTCGCTGCCCCGGCTCTCCTGTCCCCGGGGATGCTCCCCGGGGATGCTCGCCCCCGGGGATGCTCTCGCTGCCCCGGCTCTCCTGCCCCCCAGGGCGCCCCAGCTCCTGCGCAGTGCAGGGCTGAGCGGGGGCCGCGCGGAGCTGCGGGTCGTCCCCGCTCCGGTTTAGGCGCGTGGGGGCGGCTGTGCCTTATGAAAAGCCAAGGGATTGGAGGGCAGTCCGAATCCGGCAGAATATTATTGCACGACGCCGTTGATTTCAAATGCAGTAAAATTTGACTCGTTTCACGTGGGGCTGAATGTCTTGTAAGTAAGGCAAGATCTCTTTTTAAGTCAGTCTGACAAACATTTTATAGCAGACGTGATACCGGCAGGAGGAAATATAGTGTCCTTTCTTGTAGCTGAATTTCAGCAGGCACTGGGCAAACTCCAGCTTAGCAAAGAGAAATGAGGCAAATAAATCCAGCAACTGTTTAATAACGGCGCACACGTCACCTCGGACGCGCGTGCGGCCTCGTACATACCACCGCTGGGCCGTCCCCGCAGACAAAGGCACCTCCCGACGTGCCCGGCCGAATGCCCCGCGCGCCAAGCCTCACGGTGGATCTTACTGGTATAAATTGCTCCTTTCCCACCCAAGCTGTGAGCGCGCCGTGCCCGCCCCCCCCGCAGAGCATCCCTCCGTCTCAACAACGCGGTGCGAGATGCGGCCCCCCCCCAGGGCGGACGGAGACGGCGTAAGGAGAGGAGACCTTCTCGGGAGCCTGCCAGCTTTCTGGAATAAATGGGGAAACCCAGGGAAAGGCAGGAAGACCATCCTCTGACGATCGGTAGCGCGCAGAGCGCGCGGAAGGTGTTGCGAGATTGCGAGGCTGTAGAGTTTTGCGGCTCTACCAAATGCCGTTAACCTCTGATTTAAAGTCTGGGTTTCCTTTGATTTAAAATGATTTTAAAGGTTCCTGCACTCCAGCAACCTAATTATCCAAAAGATTTCTGTTAGATTTTTTTTCTCCCCCTTTGTTTCTAAGAATGCCACTAGGTTAGAGTCATTATGGTCTGTAACGCAAACAGGGCCATTTATTGCATTTTTATGAGGGTAATGCTGCACCATCTAATAAATTTTACAGGAAGGATTCGATACGGAAAACGCTGAGATTCAGCCGCAGCAGGGTCAGCCCATGTGAGCTCTAATTTCAGATGAAAGTAGTTAAGGGGGCAAAATACGTATTTTTCACTCTCCTGTTTTGGAAAGGGTCGGGGAGGATGGAGGCTGAGGAGAAGCAAAGGAGCACAAAGCGAGGTGAGAGGGCAGATACCAAAGAACTAGCTGAAACAGAATGAGGAGGTCCCACGCTGCCAGGGCAAACGCCACGTCTTCGTAGATCTCGAAGACATCAGCTTTCTCCCCCATCAGCTTGCATTTCTTTGGGAGGTCTGAAAGGGCTGGCTCCTGCCTGGCCGTGGTCAGGAATGTTTTGCCAAGAGGAAGGGGGGGCTCGGGGGGAGAGAGGTGCACAACGCCCCCCCGACGCTCGCGTAGGAAATCTTCGAAGCCGGAGGCCATCCCGTGGCCGGGAGCCCCTGCCCAGCCCGCTCTAACACGTGCCCTCACCAGCGAGGCTCGCTCGCCCGCCAGCGCCGGCCGCTGCCCCGCCAGAAGCAGCAGGCCAGTCTGCGCGCCGTTCGCAGCCGTCCTTCTCTTAATCGGTTCGTTACAGCAAGCGGGGAATCAGTGAGAACAGCTTATTGACCGGACGTTCATAACTGAAAGCCGTGCTGCCGGTACTCGTTCATTTCTCGGTGGCAGAGACGAATCTCCAGCTCCCCTGCCTGCAGAGGCCTCGGCCAGTGCAATCCGCAGCAGCTCTCTTCCCGTGCCGCGAGCGCATCCTTGCAGTCGGAAAGGTGCAGAGGTGCTGCGACTCAACGCAGCAGCTGTGACGAAGCCCCGAGCCGTCTCACCGGTTTGGGAAGAGGCCACTCGGAGCACGTCGGCGGTGCCGCGGCTCCCTCCCGGCTGCGGGAGGGCGCAATGCCCGAGCACGGACTGGGCGGGCGCCTGCCCTCCGGCTGGGCGCCGGGGACAGAGGGGAGGCTGCAGGAGGCTGCCAGGCTCCTGCTTTGGCTGCAGCCCGCTGGCATCACAGCCGCGCCGCGCCCCCTCCCCCAGCTTGCCCGGGGAGCTGGGGTCCCGGGCGCCGGCTGGGGAGAGCCGCAGCAGCGCCGGGGGGTCCATCCAGCTGCGCGCCACCGCTGGGAGCGCGGGCGCGGAGCCCGCCGGGGCGCGCGTCCGCCCTGCTACGTGGCCCTCCCGCGCGGAAGCAGGCAGGGGTCTTGCCTGTCTGCCTAACAGCCTGCGCGGGCCGCGGCCGCTGCGTGCTGCTGCTGCTGCCCGAGCGCTGGAGGTTTGGCAGCTAATGGGATCTCTCGGGCGTCTCTCGTTCTCCCCGCTCGCAGCTGATGATAGATCAAAATTCCCCGCAAACGGCCGGTTTCACGGGCTGTTTCCTCTGCTGTCAATACAGGGAACTGAGAACGCCATTGCCGTCCCTCCCCACGAACGACGGGATTCAAGGATTTATCGCTGCCTCTCGGAAAACTAATTGTATCGCTAATTGTTTCTTTCCTAGGAGGAATGTTGCGTTTTCTTCAGGCGAACGGCTTCAGGCAGTTTAAGGGTTTATGAAGAGTATTTCATCAAACGCGTGATTCAGGAACCAACTCACTGAGATGACATTTCCTTTCCAATTTTCTGTTTATATTACCGAAGCGGGGATTGCTGGAAGCCCAGGGCTGTAGCTGCTAACCTGATTCATTCCCTACACGGGGACGGGACTCGGCGCAGATGAATTTTACCACATTGGCCGGTGTTTATATGTAATGGTAACAATAATGCATTTTATCTATCTCCCGTGGAACTCGAGAGGAGTTTTCCCAGGAAGTTCAGCAGCAAGAGGATCAAGCCGCTACTTAAATTTCTCCTTGGGGGGCCCGGGGGTACTTTTCTTCCACCGCTTCAGATTCTTAGAAGGGTCGGGAGCGGCGCCTCGGATCCCCACGCATCCCTTACCCCAAGACGACTTGGGAGAAGGGAAGGGGGGGGCTGCTCCCCCCGGGCGCAGCTGGATGGGGAGGAGAAGCTCGGAGCTGGAAGCGGGATGGGAGGCGACCAGCTTGGCAGGGAGACGGCTCTTGGGGTGAGCCTGCAGGGAGATGAGAGCAGAGGATGTCTTCGCCAGAGACCCCTCCAAGGCTTCCTGCAAGGCGAAAGTCAAATTCGAGGGCTTTATTCCTCGTGTCTTTTTAGCCATTTCGCTCACGCTGCCGGAGAGAGAACAGAGGAGCGGGATGCTGACAGCCTGGTCCGTGCAGAAAACACGGCTGCGGAGCTCCCGTGGGCAACGCGGTGTTCGTTGGCGGCGCAGCCAGCAACGTCTGTAAAAGGCGGGTTATCACCAGCCGTAACGCAGCTGAGAGCCGGGGTTCTCGGGGCCGTGAAGCGGCGTCCTGCGGCGAGGCTGCAGCTCCGGCTGCGGGGAGGGCTTCGGCTCGCGCGCCGTATTGCAGGTGCACGCGAAGGAGCGCGGGGACGCGTGCCCGGGGAGGCAGCGGTGCAGGGGATAGGCCAAGGCACAGGAACATCAAATCCATCCTGCACCAAAACATCGGGGTTTAAAGGCTTCCCCTTCCAGCAGGCAGAAGCTCTCCCATCACGTCTTCTGGCGTCTCAGAACCGCCATAGATCTTCCCACTTAAAATACACCCCGAAGAGTGACCACATCAATCATTTATTAGCTGCGATTAGTTTGCAAGCTTTCTAACCCCTTCCGTGCTCGGAGTGCCTGCCGTCTGCTGGAGGAGAGACGCACCGCGGGCCTCGGCGCTGCTTGTCCACCTGCCCCGTCTCCAGCTCGTCCTGCATCGACCGACCTCCCTCCCTCCCGGCGCTGCGCCCGAGCTTCCCGGGGCTCTCAGGCGGCCTGAGCTCCAGGACCAAACCACCCCTTTCGCCAGCCCGGAAAGAAAAGGAGGTTCGCGATCCTGTTCTCACTTCCACAGCGTTAGGAGTAAAGCGGGAGCTTGTGTCGGGCCAATTCCCTTTCCTGATTCCGTACGATGAGACGCAGCGACGAGGGAAACACCATACTTCGTTAGGCTGCAAAACAGCCAGCAATTTACATGCTGCTCCTTTCTTTTGGACGGTGCCGGCGCACCTGAAGACTGAAATGAGCTGTAAAAACAAACACGCGCATACTTATCCCCAAGTCCTTCTGCTCCGAGACATGGCAGACGCTGCGGTCCCCTGTCGACCTGAGAAGCAGAAGCTGCCGCGGAGCAGGAGGAGACAGAGGAGAGCCCCCGTTCCTCTCCCAGGGGCTGAGGCTGCTGAGATTCAGCTGAAGATGCGGTCGCAGACCACTTCAGCCTGGGTCCTTTACCCTGCCTCTCCTCCGCCCCGCAGGACGCTCCGGCCCTGGCGCGTTGTCAGCGCCTGACCGGGCTCTGCCAATCCGAGAGGAACCGCTCCTTATCCAGAGCGGGAGCACGGTCAGCGGTTCGACTGCCGCAGCGTGATCCCGCATCTCACAGTAAATCAATGCAACTTCCGTGCATTGACAAGCCCTTGCCACTTAAACAGACAAGAAACAGGTAGGGATGGATACTGCGGGTTCCTCCAGACCACGAGGCATAAATCTCAGGAGAACGGCAGCGGAAAGATGAAACACTGCTGGAAACACAGGATTTGTTCAGAGTTTTTTTTCTTTCGACAGCAAGGAAGAAACAACAGCAGCATTTTTTCTGCCACGGGCTAGCGATTAGTACGGCAGCAGGGAAAGCTAATTTAATGGTGGGCATGGCAAAGACCTCACGGCACGTGCCTTGATGCTGCCCAGCTCTTCGGAAGATGATGATTTGTAAAATCATCTTTGGCAGCACATCGTCACCCTGGCGACGACTTCAGTTTTGCTTAAATAAGAGCCGGGCAAGGACCCCCCCAGCAGCGGTCTGCTGCTCTTCTGTGGGGAGCGAGGGGCCACTTCAGCCTGCCACGCTGCGGGAGAGTTCGTAAGCGCTCTGGCGACAGCGTGAAAGCGGTTAGCGGGCATCAGATGCGGAGATAATGAGCTTGGTGTAATTAGCCGTGATGGATAGGTAAGGAGCTGGAGAAGTATAAATGGGAATTACTAGATTAAGCGGCCAGATTAGCTACTGCTGTTTGAACGGCGAGCCCTGCCCCTGCCGTCTGTCTTAGCCAGCTCTGCCGCCGAGCGGCAAGGCAGAGCCGGCCGGCCCCTCGCGTCGTGAGCGGCTTACGTCTTTGGAAGAACAAGTGCTTCTTGTTTGCAAGAACAAATGCTAAAGCCGCTACGTCCCTTTCCTTCCTTCCCCTTCGGAGGGGAGCCGGGCTGTGCTGCTGCCAGTAGAAACGTCGCTTCCGAAATGTCATCTGGCCGGAGCGCGCCGCAGGACAGCAGCAGCTGCGGAGGCGAATCCAAGTAATGCTCGGCACTGTAATTGCGAAGGTAAAGAAGAAAAAAGAGAAAAAGCGGTCTCCTCGCCTCTGCTGGGTGCTACAGATGTAGCTGTCACCCCCTTTTCCTGGCGGAGCCGCCGTAGGTGTTCAGCCCTGGTGCTCCACCGGCCGTTGCAGAGAGACTGGAAGATCGTTTCCGACGCGCAGAGGTCAAGCCGTGAGGCTGTGCAGGCGCATCGTGGCTCCGACAAGGACTTACCCGGCTTACAGCCCGATCCGAAGCCCCTCTGCGAGGACGGCCAGCCTGGAGCGGGCGAGCCGTGCGCGCTGCCGGAGGTGGTGGGGGCGGCGGGGCCGGCGGCAGCCCGGGACCCCCCCCACCCCTTCGGGAGCCTCCTGCGCCCTTCTCGGCTCTGTCCGCATTTTGGCATCGCGGCTCCCTGTCCTGCGTAGCCTTCCCTGCATAGCCTCCCAAGCTGAGAGGCCTGGGGAGATGTGGGAAGAGCTGCGATGGACGGTCCTGCTGCCCTCCCGAAATAACCGGCGTCCTCTCCGTCGTCTGCCGTACCGACTGCCTCGCCCGTGAATAACCGGTACTTGCTTTGCGCTAAAATTCTGTGTTAAATCCCTTCAGGTGCTTTGCAGAAGAAATGTAATATCGTTTTACTGTGTCCTAAATTAGATGGTATGCTTTATATAGACGTTAATCAATATATGAAAGAGACTCCATTAGGGAAGACAGAGTTCTTCGCTTGAGATGAACTCTTTGCCGTGTTACATCCCAGATTGTGAAAATTGAAATCAATTTATCAATCTAATTTTCTGTCCACAATTTATGCTTTTATTTTCCAATTCGCTCTAATCAGGCAGCAGCGCTAAAGAGAGCGGTTGCTTCTGCGTACGGTCAATGTCCTCGTCCCGGTTTGCCGTGGATTCACGCTACGCCGGTCGTGTTTGCGGCGGGGGATGCGCTCTACTCGGTGGGATACAGAACGGCTGCTCCCTCGCCCTCCGGGATCGTTGGAGTTTCTACGTTATCTTTTTCGTGACGTTGCGGTAACCCGCTCTGGCCGTTGCGTCCAGCTTCCCTGAATCAGTCATCTTCGTCAACAGGCTACGGGAGCCTTCCGCTCCCTCTCCCGCCTTATGTCGCGGCAAACGGGGAGCGACCCGGAGGCGGCTGTGCCCCAGCCGCGGAGGAGGACCTCCGCAGACCTTCCCGTCCCTCGCGGGGGGGCTCGGAGGCTCGGTTAACTCCCGCCGGCAGCCAGAGAGCCTCCCGCGGGCGGGGCTGCCGTCGAGAGGCGTGAAGCGTTCCTCTGACGGACCGAGTGTTTCCTTCCGAAGGTATTCGCCAGGTAAGCCCCGAGGGCGCTTGGCCGTTCTACGCGGTTCCAGCGCTCGGTTTCTTCAGGCAGTGAACGTTCTCTGTTTCTAACAAGCTGCGAGTCTGACGAAAGCACAGAAAAACCACGACCAAGCAGCAGAAGAAACCGACTGTGCAGCACGCAGCGTATTGCTCCTATAGGGTATCTTCAAGTTTGCCTCGTAATGATCCGGCAGCTGTGAATCTATACAAACCAGCGCTGTTCCAGAGGGCTGTAATTATTAATCTGCTAACGCAGACACAATGCACTCAGCCTTCCCCTCATCCTCTCCTAGGAATGGAAAATAATGCTGTAGTGGCAATTACCTTAACGCAATTATCTCCAACGTGAAATTTCGCGACAGCGCGTCGCGTCCTGGGCGTTAGAGAACGGGGGGAAGCGGGGGCTCTCCCCGCGCCGAGGCGTCGGGCCCCGCTGCCGGTGTCCCCGGTCAGCTGGGGGGACAGCACGCCGGAGGCAGACGCTGGGCTCTGCCGCGGCCCGCGGGGCGGTGGTCGGAGGAGCAAGCCCCCGCCGGCACGGAGCGTTGCTGCGGTCGAGCCACGTGCAGGAACCTCTGGGTAGGTCCGCCTGGTCGCCGCGCCCGCCCGGCCCAGCCCGCGCTTTGGTTCCTAAGCGATGGGGAACGCCACGGCTGCTAGCGGAGCGGCGTCCTGCGTGAGGATTCCCGCCGCCCGCTGGCGTCGGACGAGCGGCGAAGGCAGCCCCCGCCCCGAAAGCTGAGGAGAAGGAGCTTAGATTAGTTCGCCTTGTTCGGAGACAGCTCTCGGTAGCCCTTAGCAAGGCTAGAGGAAATACGGGAGGCGACAATCCCGGGGTTGCCGGTAAGCGTTAGCGTGCTTCCTCCAGCCTGCAGAACCCGTAGCAACCCGTCATTAAGGAGACGCAGCAGGAAGACCTAAGCTGAAGAAAGTTCCTTGAAACACTTGCGCACGCACATACCAATCAGAGGGGAAAATATTCTGCAATTTGTTCAAGACGGGCTTGAAGACTATTTCAGCGTTCTCATCTCCGAGGAAGGAAGAAACTAATTGCCAAGGATTTTTAAGAGAAAGATTGTAACTAGCCCAAAAGAGTAAACGGATTTAACTTCCTCTCCTCTGATAAATATTTAATTACCGAATGTAGTGCAGGGATTGGGTTTTGTTCTCGGTTGTTTTGATAGGCTTTTGTTTGTTTTTACACATATATATTTATTTATATTCTGTACTTCCATTGCGACTGACATCCTTGCGTGGCATCTTCAAGCTGATATCTCTTATAATTAGACGGAATTGTCTTTTCATACCGCTAATCTGCGCTGGCTAATTACTCGATGAATATTTAGCTCCTCGCGCAGGCGGGCGCGAAGGGGGGAAGCGTCTCCGCTGCCTGCCTGGTCCGGAGCGGGCTCCGTGGGAGAGCGAAGGCGGGGGGGGGGGCTGCTGGCCGAGGTGGTGCCCGTCCCGCGGGAGGGTGCTGAGCCGGGTGCCGTCCTCGGAGAGCCGGTTTGCCGCCTTGCCCTCCCGACCGCCGGCTACCCGGAGCCGTCCTCGCTTCAGTGCAGCCGAAGTGGCGGCGTGTTGAAGGAACTGTGGGGCGGGGGCTTTCCGCTGAGCTCCAGAAACCCCGACGGCGTCCTGGGGAGCAGCCTGCCGGCCCTCCTGGCACAGCTCCCCTCTCCCGGGGAACAGACCACCGAAAAACAACCACCCCTCTGCGGAGCCCGCTCTCTCCCTTGCTCCGACGGCCGCTGCTCCTGGCTTGCTCTCCTTTTTCCCCCTTGCCTTCTGGTGCAATCCTGCACCATTCTTAACATGTTATTTTTTAAAATCTCAACGTAATCGCTTGAAAATGGTTATTTACTTAAGGGACTCTTTACTGAAAACGCCAGGCTCTTGACTACTAATGTCGCACATTTACGTAATGGTGTAATTAGAATTCGAATGACAAATGTTTATCTAGGCCCCGCTTTTCACTGGCGCCCTCAGCTCGCCCCGTTCCGGGCGCCCCCCGCTCCGGAGCACGTGGCCCTGCGCAATGTCACCCTCTCCCAGCGCAGCGACCTTGCGAGTGCCCAGGCTTCGTTTCTCCCCAGCCTGTACTCAAGGCTGATGAATTATTACCCATGCAAAATCTCATTAAAATCACTGCGAATTTGCACAAATGAAGCACCCCAGGATCTGGCAGAGCAGTCCTGCTCTGTCTCACGGAGTCGGTATCGGAGCCGCGTCCTTGGCCGGCGCACATGGCCGCCGAGACAGGCTGCTGGCTCCGAGCGGCTAACCCCTGCTACATCCCACACGCGCTGCCGCCCTCCCGCATCTCATTTCGTGCAGCAGGGTTTTTCCCAGCAGGACTGACGATGATGTAGCCTCGTAAATAATGTTCCCCAATGGGATGCTGTGTTGGTGTCTGGCTATTAACGCTGGTGTATTTTTCTTCATAATGTTCTACTGCCTTATTTACGATCAACGGGCCTCACTGTCTTTCTAAGGAGTAGTCGAGTGGCTCTTACTGGCGGGATTGGCGGGGGTTTTTTAATATATTTTTCTAAATTGAAGCGGTCGCTACTGTTAAAGGTCTCTACGCGTCCTTAAAGCCAACCGGGCACGTCTGTTTTTCACTCTCCGGCCACGCGTGAAGTTTATTCCTGCAAAGGTGACTCTCTCCTCCCGTCCGTCTGCAGCTTCCCAGGCGTCCCCCGCTTCGGCACGCAGAAGACTCCCAGACAGCGCCGGCTTCGGGGGAGCCGGGGTGCGATAAAGCTTCAGCCTCGGCGCCAGTCTCAGCTTTGCTTCTCACCGCAGAAAGGTCTCCGTATCTGGCATTTGACGGCCCCAGCCTTACGAGCAGCCATAAAAACGTAAGGGCAACTACACCTCAAGGTATTGGTTCCCCATCATCTCGCCCCGGTACAGGCGAGCGCGTTGCCGTCTGTTACCAGCCGCCCCTGGCTGGGGAGGGAGGACGAGAATCAGCTACGAGCAGTGCTACGGGCGGGGGATTTAAAGGTCTTCTCCTCTTTACTCCTCGTTAGAAGCCTCTGCGATAGCAACCTCGCTTGCGTCGTGCGGCGTAGCTGAGCCGAAGTTCCGACCTTCGGAGACGCGTGACGGCGCGCGGGTCGGTGCTGCCCAGCACCCTCCGACGCCGGGAGAGGGGCAGCTCCCTGGGTAGGTACAAAACACGCCAGGTCCCCGAGGAGCCGTTGGGAGAGCCGTAACGCCGGTGGGTATGTATGTTTGATGTCAGCTTTCATCGTCTCGTGAATCCCACTCAGCCTACATCCATCAGTTAGAGGCTTTCAAAGTGCAGGGGGATAAAAGTCCTCATTTATAACGGCCCCAAAAATGCCTTTTGGCAGCTTTATTGCCTGTCACACGCAGGGAAAGGAGCAGATGCAGTTTAAGAACGGGAAACCACTTCGATGATTCCATTAATAACCGACAAAAGGTAAGGCGAGGGGGGCTTTGTTTTCACCAAGGAAGCGAGAGCAACCCGGGCTGCCGGAGCTCTCCGGAGGAGCGCTGGCAGGGATCTCAAGCTGCTTGGATCTCAACGCCGCTGCCGGCAGCCACGCGCGCTGCCGACGGGAGCCCGGTGAGTAGGAAGAGGTTTGTACCAGCCGGGAAAAACCGGCAGAAATCTTGAGCTTGTGCGTTAGTCCCAGGAGGGATGTGCGAAACCTGCGGGTACGACACCCCGATCGGCACGGCGTGAACTTCGCTGCCGGTCTTCAGGAGCACAGGGAAGGGCCTCTGGCTCTGCCGGGGCAGCGCAGCAGGTCTCTGCCGGACCTGCCCACGCCGTCAGGACGAGCTGGCTTCAAAGCCAGCCCCAGAGCTCGGCCTCGTCCCGCCGGCTTAGCCGCTCCGCCGCTCCCGGCGGGTCCCTTTCCGCACCCTCCGTACCGGTGGCTCTGTGTCCCACTGCAATTCCCAAACCCCCTGAAAAGAGGCAGGTACCTCGAGCCTCGGAAGCCAGGCTCGGCCTGCAGGCTGCCGGGGGCGCGGACCCCGCTGACCCCCCCGGGGCTGCCAGCCCCGGGCTCCGGCCGCGGCCGCGGCCCCTGCCTGGCGGCAGGAGCGTGCCGGCAGATGGGCTCCCGGCGTCCAGATGTTGTCACCGGCAAGTCCTGTCAGGGGTTGCTGGCCGGGGTCTCGTTCTCGCCTGTCAGACTTGACATCTTCAGCGTATAATTAAATGCCAGGCCGCGAGCAGCAGAGCAGGTGCATGCTAATGAGGAGATCAATTTTAATTATGATTTTAATTAAACACCCAATCCGGTAGGAAATATGACAAGCACGCTAGAAATGCAAAATTTATAATGGGGAAAAAGAATGGCGAGAGAGAAAGGGAGGAGGGAAACGAGGTGGGCGCACAAGCAGGGCGATGGGCAAACTGCTTCGTGAAGCCTAGGCGGCTAACGGGCGGGGGCGAGGGGCGTCCCGCTCGGACCCGCGAGCCCGCCGCCTTTCTGCCCGGGCAGGCGGCCCCGTCCCAGGAGCCTTGCTGGAAACGGGAGATCGTAACTCATTCTCCCGTCAGCGGGGCATGGGTGAAACCCCGCCGGGGCTTCGCTTCCCCGCTGCAAAGCGTTTGCAGCTACCCCTCCCTGCTCCCCCCAAGCCTCCCAAGCGCCGATTTATCGTTGCGGGGGTACGCAGCAGGAGTTAGGTGGAAGGAAGGGCGGTTTGGAGGTTAGGAGCTGAAACGGGGGGCACCTCGGTGGGCTCCCTAGCTCCAGGAGCCGCCCCTGCGTAGCCGTGCCCGTGCCGCTCGGAAGGAGGGTCAGGGCTCCGCTCCGCTCCGCCGCCTCGCCTGCCCGGCTGCGTGGCCGCAGGCTATTCAGCCTGGATGGTGGCTGGCGGAGAACCACTCTTCTCAGCGGGATGCTCTCAGCACAATCAGAAGACAAAAAAAGAAGCTGCAAATTTCAAGAGTTGCCGTCGTTTGATGAGGAAAGCTCAGAAAGCCCACATTTAACGTTCTGTTGTTGTTTTTTCCAACTCCGGGTTTTTGTAGGCCCTATATAAACACCGTGGCTGGGCGGCTTGGCAGCAGCGCTGCAAGGAGACTGCTCGGGCATGGCCTTTGCCGCTGCCTGACCCCAGCTGCGGCGGCGGTGGCTGGATGCCTCGCGCCGGGAGCCCAAGGCGATGCTACCGCTCCTCTTCTTACAAACAGATGTGGCGATTTAGACTCGGTGGCAAAACACAGGAGGAGGGGGAAACCGCCTCGACGGGAGCCGGCTGAGAAAGGAGCGAAACAGGGCGAGGAGAGGCTATCTGCCAAGGACTCGCATGCTCCTGTAAACCACGGGGTGTGCGACCGCCTGGTAGAAATCAGCTATAAAAGGAATTGCCACTAAATGGAGATCTTTGGCGAGAGGCTTTGGAGAGGCCTGTGTCACAGGGGGGCTGCGGTTTTGGATCACGGCTCAGAAGGAACCTTTGGGATCCCTCAGCGTCCAGCCCGGTACGTTCGGCTGCTGCGGATTAACTCCTGCGTGAACTCGGGCATGCTTCAAAAGAACAAGTCCTTCCCCGAATTACAGTCTCCCCAGAAGAGGAAACCCTCCAGGATACCTTCCGCTGCCTTGCTCGTCCAAATCTGTCTCTCGAGCTTGTTACCCTGGGGGCGTTGCGGGACGCCTTTAACGGGGAGACTGGCGCACGGCTCAAGCCAGGTTTTCTCTTCCCGGCACAGGTAGACCCAAGGCCGCAGCTGCCTTCTCGCCGCCGGCACCGCACGCGCTCCCGAGCCCCGGCGGCGGCGGCCCGGGGCTCCGGGTCCCCTCCCCGCAGGACGCGCTGCTGGCCCGAGGCGCCGGCAGAGCGACGGGAGCGGCGAGCGCCGGCTGTCCCCCCGGAACCCAGCGCCCTGACTCTGCAGAGATATTGATTTTGCTGTTTCGCACTATTACATATTATAAACTGACTTCAGCAACCCTTTTCCCTAACTAACGAGGCCATTAGCGGTAGGGCGTGGGCGGACAGGCAGCTCACCCGAGATCAATCAGACGAGGGGATCTGCCTGCGCGCAGAGAGGGCGAGGAGGCGGGGGCCCCCGCAGAAAGGCAGCGCACCCCCTCCCTACCGCCTCCGCCGGCAGCGGGGGGCAGGTCCCCGTCCCCTGGAGGGACGCTGCGGGCAGCGGGGCAGGGCCCCGGCAGCGAGCACCAGCGGGAGGACGGGGAGCCCGGAGCGCCGGGCTGCGGGGGGAGGGAGGGAATTGCAGGCGGGCGGCCGGGGGGTGCCGCTTGCCGGGCTTTGGCTCCCGGCCTCGGCGCTTTGCGTGAGGGTGGATGCCCAGGGGCCCTGAGGGAGGCGTCCGGCTGCGACGAGCCCGGCTCCCCGCTTCCCCCGAGAGGAGGAGGCTCGAAGGAGAAAAGCTGGTGTCCTTCCCGCCGCCCCCCCAGAGGGCCAGGCTTTTATTCGCTGGCTTGAAGTTTGCTTTGCGGATTTGTCCCTCCCGTTTAATTAGCTGCTCCGAGAGCTCAGGCAGAAACCGAAAAGCCCCGGCCTGTGTTTTTTATGCAGCATGAGATCCTTCCCGCGTTTTTACCTCTCACCCTTTGGAAATGTCAGAGCAGCGGGGAATCCGCGCCGCTTTGTTGCCTCTTCTGTTTTAATAACTTTACGGCTTGCAATCCTCCGGTGGCCCCTTCTGCCCACCTCCCTCTCGGAAGAGGAGCGCGCACAGGGAGATAACAGCCATCTGATGTAGAGGAGGCAGCGAACAAGAGCGCCGCATATATCTTTAACCCTGGGCATCGGCAGGGTCATTTCATTTAGGCAGTACGGTATTTTCTGCCGCCTGAGCAGCAGAGCCCCGCGCACTTTCACACGGCGGCCCAGTAAATCATTCTGGCCAGATAAAAATGAAAAGGATGGTTAGTTACTTATCTGGGGCTCAATTTAAAAGCCGGCAGTTGGGGGGGGGGGGGAGCGGCGAGCGCGGGGGCACCTCGGCTCACCTCCGGGAACGGGTGGTTGTTAGAGCTGAGCCACCTCGGGCTGCAGGAAGCAATTTGTCTCCCGGAGGCTGACAGGGGCTCCTTTCTTCTCCACTTGCTCCTTGCTCAGAAATAAAAGGGGCATCCGCTCACATGAAAAGCAGGGAGGGCTCCAGGTTTCCCTTGGAAGGTCTCTCCCGGGCTGGCACGGACGGGCAATTTGTACAAATGACACTTCCCCGGGAGCGAGAAAAGAGGAAGGAGAAGACAGACCCACCCCGGCTTCCAATTTCTGCCTCATTAGCCTACTGCAGTTCCTCTGCTCCCCCTCACTTTCAGCCTCATCTGTGATGCTCTGGCTCCGGTCCCCGTCTCCCCCGTGGCTGGCCCCCTCAAAACCGGCCAGCCCTTCTTGCCCGGCAAGCGGCTGTAATCACAGGGGCGAGCGGAGCTGCCCGGGGTGATGGTTTCTCCCGCGCCGCGCCGAGGCCGCGCTCCCGCCGGCAGCCGGCTCCCGGTCTGGCCCCGGCTCTTGGCTGGACGGGGACGCGCAGGCCAGTGCATCGACGTTACCTCTCGAAGTGGGTTAGTTAAACCTCTGCAGACTCCTTGGTGGGTGTTTTTATTCGGTATTAGAGTGCTTCTAATTCGATTTGTCTTAATTCACTTACAATTTGCTTATAATTAAACTACAGTGAACCAGGGGATCTGATTTACCCAGCGCACTGAAATCTGATGAGGATTGTGAATCGGCCATCTCAGTTCACCGCACAGTGTATTAATATAAATTGAAATCAATGGCGGTTTACATTAATGCTTTCTTGAATGTCCATGTATGTGCGCGTCTGGGACGGAGCACAGGCGGCTTTTGTCTTTGGGGAAAAACACCGTCTCCCGGGCTTTGCGCTCATCCACGGCACCCGGGACCGGCTCCCGGGCTTCCCGTCCTTTCTCCCTCTTCCCCCGCATCTGCCCGGAGAATGCGCAATCCCAAATTATCCCGGGGTCTCTTCATTTGCAGGAGGCGAGTGCAGCATCCCGGCCCGGCCCGGCCCACCCCTCCCCTCCGGCGGAGGAGCTGCTGCCGCCACCCTGCCCGTTGCTCCTGCCAGCCGCCCAGGGTGCAAACGGCGGCTTTGATTTGTAAAGCGACCCGCGAAATTGGACAAAGGAGTCAAGCGGAAGGATTTATCCCCCCCCAGCCTCCCCTAATGGCCCTAGCACCTGACAAAAGGGGGTCATTATCACGAGATAATGGACCTTGTCAACATTAAGCTCTCTCAGGACGCACTTCAACACACGCAATTATCTCCTAATCAGGGCCATTTTGTCAGAGGTTATTGCCCTAAGGAATCAATTAGATTATACATACGTCATTAATATTTTACGGAAAAATCTTTCGCACGAAAGTGCTAAACACCTTCGCAAACTTCCTCCCCAGCCCCCGGGACCAGGCGCTCGGCGGCGGCCGGCAGCCCTGCCCGGCGCTGCCGGGGCCCCGGGGGTGCGGTGACCCGCCGGGCCCCGGGGAAGCACCTCCATCCCGGGGGTGCCGGGGTGCTCCGGCCTCACCCCGACAGGGAACAAGCGGGCGGGCGGCGCCCGGGCGCGGCGAGGCGCTCGCCCCGCTCCCCAAAATGCCCCCCCAGAGGCCGGCGGCTCCGGAGCCGGAGCCGCTCTCCAAGCCCCCGCCCCGTCGGCTCCCCGCACCTCTGCTCTGGGCTGGTTCTCACGCCCCGAGGTGTATTTAACTCGAGCCGTAATAGTTCGGCGCTTCGGAACCGCTCTGCTTTATTAAGTAAGGCGTCTGGATACTTGCAAGCAGAGCTGCTTGGGAAGTGGAACTGCAGAATATTGCAGAGAAAGTGATTTATTTTCATCACCCTTTTTTTCCAGAACAAAATGTGTTCCCTGCCACCTGGCCGATACCCGCTTCATCCAGGACATCTTCCCGTCTGGACTGGAAGCTGGCGGAGGCACAACCTGCTGCTCGGTGTCTGCGGGCGTAGTAACGGGGCCGTGCCTTGGTAAAGGCTCCTAAAACGCTACCGCAGTGGACCGTTACGATAGGTACAGGTGCGTACAGGGTGCCAAACGTCCTCAACATCCACAGAGTCTGGTTCTCGAGCAACAGCCATTAAAATGAATGCCTTTTTCCACACGTTTCTTTGGTGGGCTCTTTCTCTCTGGTGGATTTTTGTGCTGGTGAAAACACAGTGAAAAGAGTGAACTTAATAGAGGAAAAGTACGTACGAAAAGCTAGTAATGCCACAAAACGTTGTGATAGCCCTGCGTCTTCTGAGATTTCCATGTGTAAATAAAGGATCCAGCTTTGCTCCCTCTGATGGACTTGCTCCCGAAAGCAATAAAGCTCCTTACGAAACAGCGCGGCGGTCTAAGGACGCGGGTTCTTTGAGATGCGCCCGCGGGTCCTCGGGACGTCATGGTGCAGAGCCTTTTCCAGGGCTTGGAGGCGCAGAGAAATCCCCCCGCACCGATCCCTATCTCCCCTCCTTGCAGCCTGTGCACGAGGCAAGTGTTTCACGTTAATGGGGATTGACATATGGTAGGGTTTTTTTTTTTTAAAAGTAGTTCTCCTCGTTCCCTAGGCAGTTTTGATGTGAATATTAACATAATTTCATGATGATTAGAGAACACAATTAGGGGCTATTAATAATGACACAAATAATGACATTTAAGGCCTCATTTTCATGTGAGTAATACTCTGTCTGGTGGTATTTAAACAGCTCTGTCTAGCGCAATTACTGCGGTGCCAAGGTGCAGTCGCGTAACCGCAGTATCAATCACGCAGCTCCTTGCCAGCGCCTGCCCCCTGCAAAGGAGCTGGCAGTCGGGGGTCTCCCATCACCTGCGAGGGAGCTGCGAGGGAAGGGGGCTGCAGCGAGCGGGGATGCTGCTGCGGAAGAGTCTGGGGAAACTCTGGGAGTGCCACCGAGTCAGCGAGCGGGTTCAGCGAGCCGGCAGAGAGGGGATCGCCATCTCGGCGCATCAATAAGCGTTATCGTCGACCTCTGCTCCCGAGAGCGCCGCCAAAATACGAGCGACCTGGCAGCTGGTGGCAGGTCACAACTGGAATAGCAAGGAGAAATTACCGGGCAGCGCTGAGGGTTGACGGAGCGATGGGGACGCTCAGGGGAGGGGCCGGGTGGCTGTCTGCCTGCTCGGTGAGCTGAGTCCTCTCCGCAAGGCTCCCTCCAGCCAACCCCTGCCTCCCCGTGCCTTGGTTTCCTCGGCCCTGGGGACGCAGGAGGAAAAAGCTGCCCTAGTACCAGTAGAGCCCTGTCCCAGCGACTGGCTGATCTTCTCCAGGCGCTCCGGAGGCCGTCTCCCACGCCCCACGGTAAAAGCGGCCTAATGGGGTTGTTCCAGCTTAACTCCGCTGAAGTCGGGCATTGAAAACGCCCCATTTCTTTTACAATACGCTCACTGCCGAGCTCGGCCCTTGAAAGCGGCCGTGCTGTGCTAATGTGACTTAATGGAAACCTCTGAATCAATTTTTCGCTCCCCGAAGAAAATCCCCCGGGTTTATGCAGCAAAGCTGTAATACTGAAAATGGCTTCAGATTTTCGTGAAAAAAGAAGGGGAAAGAGAAGAAAGGCGCTTCGTAGCTCCACAAAAAGGGGGTCAAGTGAAACTTTGCCGGGTAAGTGCCGGGCCCGTACGCGTTGCCCCGGGGCGGTACAGGGCTGCGCCGTGCTGCCGGCTGTCCCCAGGGCTCTGCAGGGACGCGGCACGTCCCCCCGGCAGCAGGCTGGGGCTCTCTGTGGTAGCGCTCGCCCTCCCAATTACAAACTCCCGTTTACCTTAAACCCCCCAAAACGCGGCGAGCCGCCTCATGCCGCGCAGAGGCGGGTGCAGGGCAGAGGTGCTGCGTCTGCTGTCCCCCCCGGGACACGCGCGGCGCCCCCCCTGCAGACCCTCGCCCCCAGCCAGCCAAGGGGACCTCTCCGCGGCACACGGAGCGTCCCTCCTAGACGCTGCAAGTCGTTTTACAGAGAGGAGGTGGGCGCCTGCACGAGCCGAGCCCTCCTTACTCCAGCCTACGCACCAAGGTGCTCTGGTGGTCTCGCCGGAGGGGCTAGAAGAAGGTCTCACGATCCCGAGGATCGCCTCCGGTGACCAAAGGTTCCCGCGCTGCCACGGAGCTAGGGCTGCGTTTTTCCTGGCTCCTGCCTTTACTGGCATTGCTTCCAGGATGTGTGAGCGGGAATCCCCCAGGCAGCGGACGCAGAAGCGCGCTCCCTTTGTTAGGCATTGTGTCCACCTATAATTCACACATACGACTCACCGCAATAAAGAAAGCGTTTTCATTAAAATCTTAAGACAAACAGCTTGGGGCCATTCTGCATTTCAACGCACACGCAAACACCTGGGTAAAATTCTGCTCGTTCAGACTTACCGTTTAATTTCACAGAGAGCATTTTCATACAATCGGGCACTCCATTTTGCCTGCACAGCCTGGCGCCTGCAGGTATTTTGCAAGTGCGAAGGCTCACGTGCGTACCTGGGAAGGAGGTGCCCTGGCCTGCTGGCAGCCTGCTCTGCAGGCAGAAACGGGTAGGTTTCCAATGGCCACCAGGAACGGAAAGGACTTTGCAGGCAGGGCTTTCAGAGCTCTTGCAATTTGCAGGCTCGCAATTCCAGAGACGACTTACCACGGCTTCGTCCACTCCGACGGTTCTCGATGGAGCCAGGGGGTGTTCGGGCAAGACGAGGAGCGTGACGCTTCCCAAGAGAGCCCACCCGGAGCCGGCGTTGGCGACGCAGGCAGAAGAGCATCCTGGAGAAAGGCAGCCCCGGGGGGTGCCGAGACCCCCTCTGCAAATGTGCCACCTCCTAACCCCACGCCCCCCGAGGCCACCTGCCCCCGGCGAACGCAGGGCTGCCGGCGGGAGGGGGCAAGGCTCCGCGACGGACAGAAGAAGCCACCAAACAAGTCACTAAACCTGAACCAACAATGCAGAAGGCTACAGAGGTAATGCTAAACTCTCATCAGCCGGTCTGGTTGCTTCCCAGAAGAGGGGCACGACGATAAAAGCGTGGCTGCTGAAAGGTGCCTGACTTCCAGATATTATCCACAAGACCTCCTCACTCTGCTCACCAGAAGAAACGACGTGTGAAATAGTTCATTAGGCCTGGTTAAATGAGGGTTTGGGGGTTTTTTCCCCCTCCTCCTGCAGGCCAGGCACTGATTTTTTTTCTTTCACCTTCTCATCTTGCCACAATTTCTTTTTTCCGGAATTTTGTCTCTTTGAGAGCACAGAAGCAGAAAGCACGTTCTCTTCACGTTCCAGCACCAACGCAGACCCTCTTTGAATAAGGGGGTCGCTACACTGCTTAGGCAGCCCCCCCCACCCTGCAGCGGTCCTCGCTCCGGGTGCCCCGTACCCCTGCTAAGGGCTTCAGTCCCGGCTTCCCCGACGCCCAGCTCCCCCGTCCCTTGTGCCCAGGGACCCCTAACGCGGTCCTAGCGCTAAACCTCCATTTACCGAGCAGCTTCACACCGGTTGATGGCAGGGCTGGTGCTGGCTTCTCCGAGAAGCACCTCAGCAGCCCCTACGGCTACACCACCTTTTGCGCCCTGCCTCGCCGCTTGCGGGATGCAGAGACACCCGGCTACCTTAGCCCGACGTTAGCGGAGAAAGGGAAAAAAATCGGTAATGCAGGCTGTGGCAAACATCACGGCCAAGCTCCCGGGTGGGCCTGGGGGCTGCGGGGTAAGTCCTTCTCTCCCCCGGGCACTTCACTCCCCCCCAGTGCGTTCGCCCCCACGGGCCGGGGTTCCCGCAGGCGGGCTGCCGAGCCCTCCCGCCCCAGTTCACCAAGCAGCAGCAGGCGGGTCCTGGGCAGGCAGAAAGGAAGCCCCAAACCCAGGCTGTTCGGCGGCAAAGATGCTCCACCCCCCGGTTTAGGATGCAGGCAGCATAGCATCCAGAACTGCACAGCTGCACGGAGCAATTCAGAAATTGTCTTGTTGGACTACAATGTGCCAATTTTTCAAATTTACAGCCATTTTCCATATTACAGCTCGTGGCACCAAAGCCAGGCGGCTTTTCTTCGGGGAGCGCGAATTGACGCAGAGGTTACCGTTACTGCACGCCACCGCAGCACGGCCTCTCCTCCAGCTGCTGCCGGGGGGGAGGCTGTTAAGAAAGGGGAGGGGGAGGCTTTAGCCACCAGATCTCATCGGACCTCGGAGCAGCGGGATGATACCCGGCCACTGCGGGAAACGGGAGTGCAACGCGCCAGGTCGGAGCGCCCCGTCTAGACCGGGGCGGGGGGTTGGCAGCGGTTCCTGCACCATTTTAATATGCCTGGTTGAACTCCAGGCTTGGGAAAGTAAATTAGCCCTTGGGCTGGAGCCAGGGGCTCTGTGTTTCAGCTCGCAGAAACGCAGTGAATCGAGGGACTGGTTGCGGTGATGCTTCAGGGTGCTAGGCGGGGGGGTGACAGTGAGGTGGGGTCCCAGGAGGCACGTGCGGCGACTGCGGCTCAAGGCACCGCGGCCTCGTTGCTCCGAGCGGGGTCGGCCGGGGGCGTTCTGGGGACGGCTGCGCATGCGGCGGTTCCCCTTGCATCTCTGGCGTAGGTTTATTTATACGATAGGAAAATGCCATTCACTGCTAGGGCGGGCTTTCCCAAAAATCCCCTAGGAAAGCCGTTCCGGGCAGTACCTGGCCCAGCTCTGAGCTGCTGTCATTACCAGCAACACGCCCCACAGCGAATAGCTGTGTCTGGCAGAACGAAACGCCCTGGCAGCGCCGGCTGTGAAACCTCCAGCTGCGGTGGGGTTTTCTTCCCGTTCCCCTCCCCAGCCGGTCCCATCCCCCTGCTCCACGAGTCCCCCGCAGCATCTTGTTATTAATTATTCACCAGTATTTGTTTTTATTTGCAAGCTTTACTATCGCCGCTCAAAAAAGAGAGCGCTCTGCTCTTGCCGTGCCCTGGCTTTCCCCGGTGCTGGGGCAGGTGGGGCAGCTTGGGTGGGCAACGGCTGATGGCAATGGCTGGCAGCTGTGGGGCTGCCAGGGGCTATATAAGGGGGAGGGCAGGGGGGGGCAGCTCCTTCCTCCGGAGCCGAGGGGCTGGGGCGGCTGCACAGAGCCACGGTGAGTGCGGGGCCAGCGGCGGCTGGGCTGGGGGGGAGCGGCTTGTACCAATAAGTGCTGACAGGACGTCGCTGTCAACACAATGTTCCGCCTTGATGAACCTTCATCTATAAAGATATTTAATGAATTAGTTAATTAATGAGTGGAGTTTGATTGATGGATCGTAGGGAGTTCTCAGCAGGGTGAGCCTGACCCTGGGATATTGCTGCTGTTGCTTAAATGCATCCCCTCGCTGGTCCGAAGCACTCTGTGTTCTGGCAATTTGCATGCATTAAATGTAGCTCCGTAATAGGATGTAACGTTAGCGAAAAGCCAAAAGCGTAGCAGCTGTAACTTAAAAGACAGCCCCATTACTGCAAGCCTTATAATTAGGGTAAGAGGGAGACTTGCGCTGCCATATGTTAAACTCTTTTGAGGTTAATAGCTCCGTAAGATTTTGCAATTTAAAAAAATTAGTCTTGAGGAACGATGACAAGGCTCGTCAACGAGGCTGTTCAAACGGGGGGCCGGGGCTGCTCGGCCCTGCCGCGGCCTCGCCGTGCGACCCGCCAAGCGCGGGAGACGGAGCTGCTCGCGGGCATCCTGTGCCCTGGGTCGCCCCTCTCCCGCCCCCCTCCTCCCCAGCCCTTCTGGACAAATCCTCCCTCTGTCCCCGCTCCCCCTTGCTGCCCTCCGTGCCTCCCGCCTGCCCCGGGAGGTGCCGGTGGCTCGGCTCGGCGGGCGATGCGTGCGAGAGCCCTTCTCCCTCTGCCCTCCTTTAAATCACAAGTAGCAGCTGATGCCTCTGGCTCCCTGCTCCCGCCTTTGGCCGATGCGCTGGGGCAGGGCGAGACAACCCTCCTGCCCCATGGGTCGTGAAAGCCCTTCTCCCGCGTAATCGCTGCAAAGTGCCCCCTGCCTCGTGTAGCTCGAGCCCCCCAGTGCGCAAGGGCCCCGTGAGGACTGGGAGCGTTTGGGGCAGGTCCCGGTGGCGGTGGCGGTTTGGAGCCCGGACGGGGACCGGGTGCTCTGCGCCTTCTGCCCAGCCCTGGCAGCGGGGCTGCTCCCCGGGGGCCGGTCCTGGCCGGGAGCTGAGAGACGGCTCTTGGATTTTTCCTGCTGCTGCTACTGCTGCTTTTCTTCCTTCTCTCCGTCACGTGGGCAAATTATTCTACCTTCCCAGCCTCGATTTCCTCATCCATAAAACTGAGACTAAAGATGTACTTGTTAAGGGTGTCACAGGGCCTTCCGAACTGACAAGGGCTTTGAAGTCCTCTTGTTAAAAGTACCGTGGAAGTGCAAGTCGTTTATTATTATCATGACGTGAGATGGGCGGCTATCAGGCAGCAGCTAGGCTCCCGGCGCGCTCTCTTGTGCCCGCGACGGGCTGGGCGCCGGGACCCTCTGGGGACGCTTGAGCTGCGTGTACTTAATGCAGCAGCCCATCGCGGCTGCCGGGAGGGGATTATTTGGGTATTGGCTTGCTTTCTCCTGTTGCCAGATGATGGGTAAATAGTCTCGGTAAGCAGCCCGAGGGAGGAGGCAGGATTAGTGGATTCGGGGCGGGGGGTGTGTGCAACCTCGCGGCAGAGACGGCAGCAAGGCTGTCCTGCCCCGCGCCGCTCAGCCCTGCGGGGCTGCGACGGGCGCGCTGGCACGAGGTGGGGATGGACTCTGGTGCCGACATCAAGTCAGCCAGGCTTGCTAAATGTTAATGTTCTCAGCTACAAGAGTGGAAGGCTTTAAGGTCATCCTGAAATCGCTTTAATAGTTTCCTTCCTGCCCCCCCCCCCCCCCCCCCGCCTTATTAAAGTGTTTAATTGCTTTCTTATTTAAATGCATCAAGATTTCCTGATATGCCAGTCCATTTGGCACTCTTGTTCTCTTTAGGGAAGCTGGAGGAAGTGAAAAAAAGAAAATTATCTTGAAACTCCAGGTTATTGGCGGGAGGAGAAACAAGGCAGTTAAATCCTTTCCATCGGAGCTGGAGTATCATGAAGTGTGGGGGCTCTTTTGATATTGAACTGGGTTTCAGCTTTGCAAGTTCATGTTTTGTTCTTTCGCTACCGGGAGAAAGAAGCCGCAGCCCTTTGAGTGGTTCGAGCTGCTCAGTTACCATTGCTTCTGGGGTATTTCTTGTGTGCTTTTTGAGGAGTCTGGGCGCAAGAGCGGGGGATTTGTGCTTGGAGATGTCGTTCCAGGGACACGGACCCCGCGGTGGTCTGACACCCTGGGCAGGGCTTGTTCCAGTCTTGCGTGGTACTTGGCCTGACAGAGCCCAGGTCTGCTGTGCTGCAGTGGCACCCGTGAGCCCACGAGTAGCGGCTGATAGACACGTAGCCGGCAGCCTACCCCTCGGGAGCAGGCTGCGAGCCGCCTTTTTCCTCTTCCCATCGCGAGCTCCAATGTCAAAGGCAAAATCACCATCTTCGGATCAATAGCAAAGCCATTAAAGTGCACCTCCAATTTCTGCGCGTGATGCTGCTGCGTTCATCACTGCATTGGCAACTGTTTTATAACAAGTTAATTTCTTCTTGCGGAGGGGAATACTTCACTGTCCTGTCCTCTTTTCTGCGGGCTGCCCGTGCGATTGCTGATCCCTTAGCAGGGGAAGGGTGGGTTAGAGAGATTTTTGGAGCAGAGTAGCTACGCGGCTGCAGATTTCCAACGTGAAGGAGGAGCTGCCAGCCTGCAGCTTGCTCACGCTCCAAAAGGCAGTCGGGGCGTGAAGGGTGCCAAGGCATGGATAACTTGCTTAGACTCCTCGTGCTCGAGGGGACTCGCACATTTGCAAGCATGTCCTTAAGCACGACTCCCCTACGCGGGAGCACGAAAAGCCCCTCGCTGCCCTCTTCCACGTTCCTCTCCGAGATCTGCCTCGCCTGTCACGCTTCCAGGGAGCAAGCTGGATTGCAGGTCCCAGGTCCAGGATCTGCAGCCTGCGGATCGCTTTAGTACCGCTTTGCTACCGTTCCCCCTTCGCCGTTTGTAATTTGCCGACGCAAAGCGCGTGTTCGGTGCCTGGACAGCAACTGGTGCTTTACGGTATGCTGAAGGTGATGCTGGCTTTGGTGCCTTGGTGCTGGGATGCTTGGCAGCACCGTATGGAGAGCTGTGACTGGTCACCCGTGACTGTAAACCTTCTCCATCTTCCTTTCGTTGTCTCTGCGGAGCGGGCAGGTGAGGATGTTTTGGTCCTGCGCTCTCCCTCTCTCCTTTTGCTGGGAACAAAGCTGACCCAGCAGCTCGTTTGGGTTTCCGTCTGCTCCCTCCACGTTGGAGGAGAGTGGTATCTTCGCTGTCTGAGGAGAGACTCCTTTTTAATCATTTCTGGTCTGCCTGGGCTTTGGGCCTCGTTGCCAGCTAGTAGGAAAAATCAATACCGTTTAAATTATTCAATTAAAAGCGCTGGCTGCCAGTTCCTCTTCCTCCGAGGCAGCCGGGTCCTGCTGGAGGGAAGGTCTGCTGCCTGCGCTGCCGGGGGGCTTTGGGCAGCCGTACCCCTCCCACGGGGGGACCCTGCCCCGAGCCGTCTGCTGCAGCAGCAGCTACCCACGGGTGCTGTCGTGCCCTGCGCGAGGTCGCGTTCGGGCTCCGGGAGGATTTCGGCAGTTGCAGGGAGCTGGGCTCCTGGCCGATTTCTGGGGAAAGATGCCAGCGTGCCAGGGTGCTTGGGTCACGCCTCGCCTTGCGCCGACGGAGAGCTTTCGGAGGGTTGTGAGCGTGGTCTGACCTTCCAGCGAGACCAGTCAAAGACAGCGGGGTCGGGGTACAGGGTACCCACCCGCCGCTGATGCCGACGCACGTCAGCGCTCTCCCCTCCGCTGCTGTTCGGGGTCCGGTTTAACAACCGGTCGCGGGGGGGATATAGATCTCCACCCGGTCCTCTCTGACGGATGGGAGAACTCGCTTCAGGAGCCTGGGAGCCGCAGCCGGCGCAGCGAGGGGCTGACGGGTGCGTGATGAGTGAGGACAGTGAGTGTGACGGGAGGAAACAAAAGGGAAATCCATCTTCTGGCACTGGTTAAATAATGATGGTGTTCTTCGGCCAGCAAAGAAATATCCTCTGGCCAGCGTGACAGAAAACCTTATGGATGCTGTCAAACGTGCCCTTAGCTCCTCCGCGCACATCGTTGATCTAGTTTCCTCCGCGAGGTGAGACAAATAACCTCTGCGGCTAGTGCGAGTCCGGTACCCTCCGTCCCTCCCCCAGCGCGGCGGCGGGTGCTGGAGCAAACGGGGTTTGCAGAACTCCTGTTGGGAATCGGGAATGGGCCAGGGCAGACGGCCCTGAGCTCTTGTGGCAGAGATGGGTGCGTCGCCCCGGCTGTCCCATCGCCCTGTGACCTGCCGCCGGCCCCTTAATCCCCTCCGTGCCTCCCTCCAAAAACAGGGGACGGTGACGACGGGCTGAGCTGCTCCCAGAGGGGCAGACGTGCGGGGGCCGTGCTGCCAGCGTCCCCCCCTGCGGGCAACCGGCAGGGAGGGGTGGCGAGCCGCGCGGGGTTTTTCCCAGCTGGGGTAACTCTTGCTCGCCGTTCTTCCTTCACCCCCCCCAACTGGCAGCCGCCTCGCATTGCTGATGAGGAGTAAATACCGGTCTGACCTCAAATTTCATCTGCGTTTCCTCAGATACGCTATTCTGAGCAGCGGTTTAGCTCGCCATTCCCCAGCAAGCCGGGGCGGGGGGGGCTGAATAATGCCTTTCGCTATTTTACACCTCTTTGCACCGGCGGGTTTCCAAGCCCTCTGCAAATATTAATGAAGGCGGCAGGTGAGGATTAGTGTTCCCGTTTAGCAGAGACCGTAAACCAGAAGCTGCGCGGAAGCGAATCCAAGGCCGCGCAGCGCGGGAGCGCCGGGATTCGGGCTCTGCGGTGCTGCTTCCCGCACCTCTGCCCGGGCGGCGAGGTCCTGCTCCGTCTGCTCCGGGTTTTTGGAACGCGTCTGGCCTGGCAGTTGTCCTGCAAGCGGAGATGAGGAGCTGCGGCTCCTCCGCGCTCTCGGGTGTCCTGGAGGACAGGAGTGCCCGAGCAATCAGCTGGCGGGCAAGCCGAGCGTCCCAGATAGCTCCTGCCTCTCGGTGCAAAGCCTCGGGACTGAGAATCCTAAATACAGAACAACCTGTCATGTTGCGTTCCCCGAGGTTTTGTTTCACTTTTTAAATTATTTAACTGCTGAGCCCTTTCTTTTTATACATCCACGTTAAGCTGGTTTCCACAGTAACAGCCAAACCTGGAACCCAAGCTTGGAGTCCTATCTGAGTAAATAATGCCAAAACCAATCTTTGACTATTCAATTAAATCCACTGTCATGCCCCTTTTATCTTTATTTTCCGTGGATCTTCGGTAAACAGATTTCATGGAAACATGGACTTTAAAGGCAACGGTGGAGGACGCCCTTCAGGGGAGATGCCCAGGAGCAGGCGCAGACCCCCGCGGCGGCCTCGGCGCTGCTGACAGCGCCGTTCCCGGGCGGAACGGCTCCTTCCAGGCTTGTAAAGCGCGCACCGGTGAACGCGTCCCGCTATGACGCCTTTGTGCAGCGCCGTGATGCTGTGGGCTCCTGTTCGATTTGTGACCCGCAGCAGCCCCGGGCTCCTTCCGCGCTCTTGTGTTTCTAGCAGTACCTTCACGGTTCTCGGCCTCCCTGGATTTTTAGGTCGTATTTCCAATTTCAGGATCGCTATCAATCCGAAACTTATCCTCTGATCTGCCGTCACTCCTAGCGCGGTGTCATCTGCAAGTCTCGTAATTCTTTCTGTTCTGTCATTTTGGTCATGAATGAAAATACCGAGTAGTGCTAGACCTCGGACCCCAGCAGCGTCCCCAGCAAATACATCCTTCGGGTTTGACAGCAGACCATTCATAAGCGCGCTCTGCACACAGTAATTTATGCCGTGACAGAAACGTATTCTCTGGTAAGAGTCTGAACGACGTGGTTTTGTCCCTAAAGCTTCGTTCCAAGCAGTCATTCCCCCCAAACCGCCCCCCAGAGCAGCCCCAGAAGCTGTCGGACAGGAGCTCCATAGCTCGCGGAAGGCTGGCTGACCTAAGGGGGGGTCCTGCCGGGAACCGCCTCCGGGGGGCTGCCGGGGTGTCTGATGGAGTGGGGCTTCCTAACGCCAGTCCCGTCCTGTTAACTTGACTCGCCAGGGACGTGCCTTGAAGTCCCGTGGAACAAATCGGAGCATCGCCGACACAGGCAGTAGCTGCGGCTGTTAGAGCCAAAGGGGATTCCTCCCCCCTAAATCCTGCGCCCTGGGGAAAAGGAGGACGGCAAGACCTGTATCTTTGGAGTGGGAGGCTTAGGAGATGGGGTGGCCTGTTCCGTCCCAGATTTACCCTCCCACGCACAGGTCAGCGGATGCTGTTGCAGATACGACGTCGGGACAAAGCAGTGGTTTGGTTTGGTTGCTTGGAGCTAAATTTTCAAAGGTGCTGGTAGGCATGGAAATACCTCGTAAAAATCTGGCCCCAGCCTCTCCAAAGTAAAGGCGCTTAGTCCCAGCGTCCGGCCTTGTAGGCGTGACTCGCAGCCAGCTGAGAAAGCCCGATTTGTTCTGCCCCTGCCCCCAGCAGCGAAAGAATCGCAGGGGTTTATTTTTAGAGAACCCCAGATCAGCTTTTCCTGAACAGAACTTTGAGCAGAAGCAAAGGCTCGGGGGCGGGGGAGACTATCAACAAGCACTCGGCGCTCCTTTTAAAGCGCGACGAAAGGGGAGGTCGCTTCAGCAGTGCCGAGTCGGAAACGCAGGACTGTCGGGGGCAGGTTTTCAGCCTGTTTTTTCCCCCGACGCTGCTGCCACGAGGTTTAGCACTGGCAGTATTGTCAACTTGCAGCGACTATCTCGGTTAACCCCTAGGCAGATCAATTATCCCTTCTGACGAGGAATATAATGCTAATACCCAGTTGCGTTGGTTTCCTTACAATAGCTCTTTGGTACTTTTCCATGGTATCGCAACACATCTTAATCAGATGGTGAGTGGGCTTAATTAGCCGAAGCATAGGTTTTATTTTTGATTTGTATGACTACTTAATCTAATGGAAACACATTATCTGCTCCGAGGTCTGCAGTTTTCCATTTGTAATTATTGCTGCTCTTAATTGATAGTGCATCAGGGGTTGTGGCGGCAATATGGGAGTTGAAATATGTCGCCTTCCTTGGGAACGGCTCCCGCTCCGTTGCTGCGGAAGTGCCCGTGCCCCTGTGCGCTTAAGCAGACGGGCTGCGGGTCCGAGCTGCTGGATACCTGCCTTCTGCCGGAGGGAGGAGGGAACTCCGAGGAATATTCGGCGTCTGTGGCGCGGGAGCCATGCCTTGTGAAGTTCATCGTGCCGTTTCGTGGCGGACTTCAGAGAATTAAAATGCCTGGATGTAGTAGCTGGAAGCTGTTCAGGTAATGGAAGCAAAACAGCTTAGAAATTTCCAAAACGAGGCCTGGCATTTATGACTAAAACCTCACATTTCAGGACAGGCAGATGGTTAGGAAGGAACAGCTTGGAGGGATGGGCTAATACAAAATTATTAATCGTCGCGATTTTTGCACCTTTTCTCAAACAAGGGCTGCGGCCGCCTGTGGCAGCGGGTGGCAGTGCGATGCGGCCAGCGGGAGGGCCGGGGGGCCTGGGGGGCACGGTGACCCTAGCTCGGCGTGGCCGAGCCACGCCAGCTGCTCCGTACGCTCTTCGCGGACGGAGTTTGCAAGGTTGTGTGCGGGCTTAGCCCCCCGCATCCCCCTTGGAGAGCGGCGACCAGGCTGCCGGGCCGTGCCGTGGCCCGCCGCGCCGCGCCGCCTGGGAGGGGGCGAGCGGACAGACTTTCCGATGGATTTCGCGAGTCCCAGCCCCTCCGTGAGGCTTTCGGGTGTTGCCTTTTCCAGCTTCTGCCAGCAGAGGGAAGGTCCCTCAGCGCGCCAGCCGCGCTCTCCTCCTCTCTCTGCTTCCATGAGGAGGACCGTGCAGTGACAGGGAGAAGCTGAAGCCTCTTCCCCAGCCTCTCACAGGGTGACTGATCAGATAATGTCCTCTAAGCAAATGCACAAATAACATGAATTGGGGTTGGCACTGAGCAGTGAGGTGTAAAAAAAGCAATTTGAGGTGTTCTAAGAAAATGCCAGAGCCTCTAAGATGTGATGGCTTGTCGGAAAGCCGTGCCCACGGCGCAGAACCGCAGCGCTGCTGGCGAGGCATCCGCCCCGGGGAGAGCGGGAGGGTCAGCTTGTGGAGAGGGCACTAGAGCCGGCTCGGGAGACCGAGTTCACGGATTCCCTCCGCAATCCTGAGCTCGTCGTTGGATCTGCTGGGGGCAGGGGGGGCCTCTGCTGCGCCCGTGTGCAGCCCCGGCGGGTGGAGGGTGCTCCGAGCGGGGGGCACCGGCAGGGCTGGAGGGAAGCCGACGGCTGAGCCAGGGCGAGAGCTGGGCTGCCTCCTCCTCGGCAGAGGGAGAACAAAAAGCACAGGCAGAGTTCAGCAGAGCTGGTGTCGTCCTTTATTTTCCAGCTACAAGTGCTGCCGGACACGGGTTCCGCTGCACGTGGCTTGGAGCCTGGCGGGTTCCTCCTTCGTCCTCTGCTCCAGCCGGGCCCCGGTGCGGCGGGTGCTGCCGTGCCTCCGCTTCTGCGCGAGCCTGTCTGGAGAGAGGCAGACGATATCTGAGATGGCAGCCTTGCATTTCTGCTCCATTTCCCTCCAGCCTCTGCCTCCTCCCTCTCCTGCTGTAACGTTCATTAGCCGCAGAGAGAGCAAGGCTGAAGCGCAGAAGAGCAGCTCCGGGTAACCTGGCTGCCAAAGCCCATGCCCCTGCACCCCGCCGTCTCCTCTCCGTGGAGTAGTAAGTCCTCACCTCTGTGCCCCAGCCGCTCCGTGTAGTACCGGTGTTCCTCCTTAGCGCTGCGGAATCCACATCCGTCTCCTTTACGGTGCCTGTTTACATTGGGAAACTTCTGGGGGAAGCTCTTTATTGTTAAAAATAAAAGCAGGGTTACACGAGACCTGGGAATTCCATATTACTTAGAAACGGCACATCTGTCAAGTTGAGGAGATGAGCTGCTTGCAGCCTTTGCAGGCGTTAGGGCCACCTGAATGGCCGTTAAGGTCACCGGCCGCGTTGGGTGGGGACCCGCTGGGTGCGGAGCGCTGGCACGTCTTGGGGCAGCCTCCCTGCTCCGCTGGCTCCAGGGGAGTCCCGCAGCTCGGGCGCGTTACTGGGTTAGACTCGCTCTCCAGGTCGCTTCTGGAAAGCCAGCACGTGCGGCTTGCCAAAGCCGTCCAGGTCTACGCGAAGGAACGAGTCCTCGCTAGACCTGTC
Source organism: Calonectris borealis (assembly GCF_964195595.1). Taxonomy (NCBI): domain Eukaryota; kingdom Metazoa; phylum Chordata; class Aves; order Procellariiformes; family Procellariidae; genus Calonectris; species Calonectris borealis. The sequence continues at coordinate 823,101 of NC_134335.1, read as the reverse complement.
ACGCTCGCATCCCCGCTCCCGTCTCCTGCTGTCCCTGCCTGGCAGAAGAACGGGCCCTCCGATGCGGGGGCGGCGGAGGAGGTCGGAGCTGGGGGCTGGGAGTTTTACAGCTGCTGCGGAGAAGGAGGGGGAGCGGCGTGAGGCCGTGACAAGCGAGACGCGGGAGCAGCGCCAGATGAGGGGCGCGTGTAGGCACGAAGCGTGGCGACCCGCGTGGAGGGTCGCGCTCCAGGACGACAAGGGGAGAACCCGTTTCAAACCCCCCTGCTCTTTGCAACTGGTTTGACTGGGTCGTGCAGCTGGATCTGCTGTGAGGGTCGGCAGGTGGGCTTTTGATGTGATGCCCGTCGTTCTTTGTGCAAAACCGAAGGTGCCGGTGAGGTTTCAGGTGAGCAGCTGCAAAGCTGCCGTCCTCTCCATCCCCTCCTGAGCGCTCCTGGTGCGTTCCTCGCATGTCTTCACTGCTGCTTGAGCACAATGCCGGGACAGGAGCTGAAATACTCTTGCAGATAAGGATGAGAGAGAGTTATCTGGAAGCCTGCAGAAACTGTATCTGAGGGGGAAGGTCACTGAAAAGAGGGAGGTGGCGGAGGTGGAGATTAGGTGATCTGGAGATGGCTTGGGGGATTTAGTGGAGAGGCAGAGCTCCCGCAGAGCACGAATGGGCAGTAGCGCCTCTGATGGATTATAGGGAGCCTTGTTCAGAGGCTTTCCGTGCTGCTGCAGACACCGGCAGGGAAGAGACGGGGAAATCTCGCATTGAGAGGAGGCTGCAGAGCTCCAGACAGTGACAGCCCTTGTTCCGTCCCTCCCCACCCCGAAAGCACGCAGGCAGAACTGCAGCGGCTGCCTCGGGGCGGTGAACCCCCGGGGCAGGAGCGTGGCCACGGCAGGCGGGGGGGGATAAAAGGCCTCTTCTGGCTCCGAGAGCTCACGGTGAGCAAGGCGCGGGATGCTCTTCCCACGGCAGGGTCTCCGCAGGGAAACTCCCGCCTGTCCTTCGGAGCCTGGGTGCTCCGTGCCTCGCCGTCTTCATCTCCAAACAGCTCGCTTGCGTGAGCTTCTTCCCGGCTCCGTGGGGAACGCGCTGCCTCTCACCTCCTCTTGCTGTGTCTGCATTCGGGATTTGCCCCTTTGTATCCTATTTCAAACCCGCTTCTTTTGGTGAAAGCAGAGTTTACAGTCTTGCCCCTACGGGCAACGTATTGCTTACGCTGCACTGGGGTTTTTCTGTGCCCCTTCACGGCTACTGAAAGTACGCGGCGAGCTGAGGCTGCTGTCAAGGATGCGAACCCCGGGTAACCAGCAAAGAGCTCCTATCTTTTCAGCTGGACGTAAGCAGCGAGATCCCTCCGTCACAACCGGGCAACTGTATCGGACTTCACCCTCTATTGTTAAGGACAAAGAAGAGGGATTTGTGTCCCAGACTTAAGCTTTCTCAAATCTCCAAGTAGATTCCCCAAATGTTTTTCCCGGCTGTGTTTCCAGAGTGGCCTTTTCTCCCAGTTGCCTTTGTTTTCGGCCGGGGTTGCACTTTGTGATATGTACTTATAAATATCGCCAGTATTCCTGCAAATCGGCTGTTTCTTTCTCCCTCTGGGATGCTCTGCCTTCCCCTCGGCTGGCGAGGGCGGCCTGGGGACCCGATACGGCCCCTTCCCTGCGCCGCAAGGCTCTTGGCTGCCGCCGGCGTCATTTCGTGCCGCCTCTGACGCGCGGGAGGTGCCTGTATCCTGGAGAGCGTGTTAACATTTAAATCAGCGCAACGGTCTGGGAATAGCATCGAGTTAAAAGGACCTCTCCTGAAAAGAGCACAGCAGGGACTTGGCTGAAGAGTCCTCTCAGCCCTTCAAGCAGGCACGGCTGCGCGGATTCTCATCAGCAGCCAGCTTCATGCGAGTCCATTAGGGCTTGATTTAGCAGCTTTCGGGGTGGGGAGGAATGGGCGTCTCCCCCTTTCACTTGGGGATCGTGCGGGGGGGTCGGAGGCCTGCTGGGTCCCTTCTCCTCCCCCCTCCTGGAAGGCTGCCCGGGCCACCTTCTCGGGCCCTTCCCGCGCGGGAGAACCAGCCAGCGCTTTCCCGAGGGGTCGGTGCTGCTGTCGTAGTCGGCGTTCAGCTCTGTCATCGCACTCGAGGCCAGGCTAATCAACGCATAATTACCCGTCCCACGCACGAGGCTTCATCCTAGTCTCTTAATAGTCCAAGGTGCTCTTCAGCGTGGGAGATGAGGCTTAAAATGCTTCTCAGAAACGTTTTTTGCCGTGTGTTCCGAGGAGCCGGGGTGCTGCCGGTAGCTGGGCGAGCACGCGGTCCCGCCCGGAGCCCTGCCAGGCTCTTGTCCTTATTTCCCGTGGCAGCAACTTAATTACCGCGCCGGAAAAGTATTTCTTTTTATCAGCTTGGACTTGCCTCCTGCCTGACTTTATTGAAAGCCCCGGTTCTCCTGTCTTCTGAGACGGTGGAGAAGTCCCAGTCTACCTCTTGGGGATCATCCCTTGTCTCTTTATTGCCTCCTCTTACCAGTTGCCATCCCAAAGCCAGAGTCTCATTTTTTTAAAACCTGCCCCTGTTTCGGAGCCGTCCGGGACCGTCACCGCTTCCCTCTCTCTCTTTGGTCTCCGTGTGCGGCGGGGAGAGCGGAGGGGCCGCGGCCCCGCAGGCGGGATGCGGGGTGCCGCAGCCTTCCCCGCCGCCGTGCCCTCCCGGCCCCGGGGGTCACCCCGCCTTCGCCGCCCAGCCAGGGCTTTCAGCGAGCTGTCTGTGGCGTTGGCAGCCCCTTTCGCTGAGCTGACAGGATTAATTTAAAATCCCATATGGCGGAAGAGTTGGCTTTCCCTCCCAGACTGCTCCCTGCGTGGGCAGCCGTCCGCGTTTGGCGTCCCGTTGCCGCCTTACCTGAGCCTCTGCGGGTCTCCGAAGCTCCCCGCTCTCCCCCGCAGCTGCCCCGCCCGCCTGGCGTCGCCCTTCGCGCCGCGGGTAAAGCGCATCAACGCCTGTAACCGGACGGCCCGGGCGCATGCGGGTTTCCGAGGTCCTCCCTGCAGCGGCCTGGGCGATTTGGGGAGTCGCTTCCATCTTTCGCCCTAGATCTGACCACGGCGGTTAAAAAAAGCCATCGTCCAGCTGCGGGTAAAACGCGCCGGGAAGCGCTCCGCTCCTGCTGGAGGCAGCCCCGGTCCCAGCAGGCGACGGACGCTGGGCTGTCTGGGGCTGGCAAAGCCGGGGCAGGAGCACAGGCACCGCTTGGGCTTGGAGCAGGGGAGCCGAGACCCGGATTCTGCTCGCGAGTTTGGCTTGATTTAATACAACTTCGGGCAAGTGAATTAATCTTGCCGCGTTTGTCGCTTTTGCAGCTCCCAGCGCTGAGGTTTTGTTGGTTAATGTTTATAAAGTCTTTTGAAATGTGGCTGTTGGCGTGCGGGTCCAACAAAGAGAAGCAATTGTGAGCAATAGAGGAATATTTTCCAAAATACGGTGTAGTAAAAGCGGCTGAGATAAGGTCTGCTCTCATTAATTTAAAAAATGATATTTTTCCTTCTTTCAATACAAACTGTCAGCATGATAAACTGACATCTTTAACAATTGTTTAAGCTGCACAGCTTTAAATATATACTTCCTGCATAGGCTGCTGATGAGTCACTAGTCAAAATTATTTATCAGAAGCGATCGCTCTGCGCTAGACAGCCTAAGACTGAGCTCTTTCTTTTCTTGCCGGAGCTACGCGGCTACTGTGAACAATTACCGGGGCTCTAAAGTTCTGCCCGCGGTTAAATGATTCGGAGTCAATTTTCACATCTTTGAGAGGCTGGAGGAGTCCTAGAGAAGGGCATACGTACAGCACCGAGAATGCAATATTTTCCGGAGTCGGAAGGAATAAGCAAAGCTTAAGCCAGTCTCAGGAAATGCCTTTAGAAAAGCATTTTGGGAATCTCGGGTGCCGAGAGCTCCGCTGTCAACTTTTGAACGCTGACAATCCGGTTTCTCTTGATTGCAAACAGATAAACACTCTTCAGCGAATGTACGAGTAACTCGCTATGCAGAGAAAAGAATAAGCAGGCTACACCAAGGGCTGACAATACCTGCGGTGAGAGAACGGATTTGGTAAATGCGTAAAGACACGCACGCACCCAGCAAGCGCTTATTTGCGTCCACACGGGATGGCATGTAACACGTATAGGCGTCTTCAGGAAGGTGGCTCATAAGAGACCTGCCCAAAGCAAGCGCCGAAGTACGGCTGCGTTGGCTGAGAGCCTTGGAAGGACGGGAGCTGTCGGCGTTCGTGGTTCGACCCCACCAACGCTTGTAACTGCGGCGAGCCTGGGAGGACGGAGGCTTCCACGACACCAAAGCAGCGCCGAGCGAGGTGGCGGCTCTCCTGGGGGACTGTGCCTGGGAAAGGGCTCGCACGCCCACGCTGCCCTGGGTAACGTGAGGAACCACGAAGAGGACGCCAAGGCGAGGGTTGGCGGGCTGAGCCCGGAGAGGAGCCCCAGCCGCTGGGGACGCGGGTTTCGGAGGGCGGCGGAGCCTGCCGGGCCCTGGCCAGCCGACCCCTCCGCAGCCCTGCCCGCCTCTCGCCTCCGGTACCTGGTGGCGGCGACGAGCCCCGCAGCAGCCCCCTGCCCTCGCCCGCCGGAGGAGGGGGTCTCTCTCCGCTGGCGCTCGCAGGGCCGCTCTCCCGCACCAAACGCCGTCCTCTTCTTTTGATCCAGTTGCCGGCGGGAGAGGCATCTGCTCCTGCTCGCCGGGCGGCTTCCGTCAGCGGCGAGGACGGAGCCGTCCTTTCCCGCGTGCCAGTGCTTACGCGAAAGGCTTCAGCCAGGCAGGGCCGCTCGGATATCAAAGGCAGAGACTGAAGAGGTGGCCTGCTGGAATTTGCATACGAAATTGCGAGCTGAAATCCAAACACCGGCAAGATGTGAAGATCAGTGTGAAGGGTGAGCGTGAAAAGCGCTGGCAGGCCTGGGCGGGGGGGCGAGGGCAGGTGGGGGGAGAGGAGCGGCGAGATATGAAAGAGGAGGAAAATGAACACACAGAATATTTTAACCAACAGAAAAGTTTCTTGTACTGCAGACAGATGATGAAAGAGAGACAGCGAGGAATTATTAGGACAGAAGATAAGGAAACAGCAGAGATAGGAAATAATTATTTTGTATCTGTCTTTATAACTGAAAATGAAGGGCATTAACTTAAATAGGATTTAGATTTTCGGGGACAGAGGGGGATGAATTAGGAAGCGTTCCGATAACGGCAGGAACGACGATTAAAGCTCGGGGGCTCTAGAAACCGACGCCACAGCCGGCCCCGCGCGAAGGCGGCGCGGGAGCGTCCGGGGCTGGAGGGGGAGGTCTCGGGGCGCTGCCCTCCCAGAGGTCACCCAGGGGTGCTTCCCGCTTTGCGTGCATGGCTTTGTACCTGCGGTTATTCGCAAGCGTAAAACCTCATGTATGTGACTAAAAATGTTTGTTTGCCCGGTTTAATAGAACAAATGGGTAGGTTTGAATATGCCAATAATTGCAGATGCAGAGGTTAGGCTGAATAATTTATTTGAAACTACAGGTCAAGATTCTGCAAACAGACCAGCACCATCAAGTTTAATGTCCGAAACGGAGCTATTTGAGCAAAGCCTGACCTTCGGAGCCTGCATGCTAACTACTTCCTAAAAATGCTGTTGGAAGCGCTTTAGTTTGGGCGTTGAACCTCATGAGCCGCTTAGGAAAATCCTTGCTGCTCCTCTGGCACTGGCTCTCCAACCTAATATGAACTTTTAACTTTTACCCTGATAAACGACACGTAATAGGCTTTAAATAAACCAAATAACAGTCATTTCTCTTAACCTCGGACTCTTAGTGATGCTTCTGTCTTGTATCGCGCTGATATACTGAACCTCACCGGTAACGGATCTGGTTTCCATGCTGCCGTCGTCCCGGCGGGATGAGAAGACTCCGTTCAGCTGGTCGCCAGGGTTTTTTCGTGTGGTCCTGCCGCTGGGTCCGTGCGCTTTGTCTCCCCCGGAGAAGTGGGGGCTGGGTTTGGTGTGGGCTTTGGGGTGGCATTGGGCTGACTTTAAGCTCATCCGCCGACGGCGTCAGATCACCAACTAATACCTCGGTCTGCCACAGCTGGAGAATTGAGGGACGTGCAGCGATGCAGCTTGCTGCCTGTTTGAGCCCCCGCAGCAGTTGCAGCGAGCCTCTGGCCGTGCAGAGAGCCGAGGGACCTCTCTGCATAAGCCTCCCGTTGGAATCCTGCGTGGGAAGAGCTGGAGGAGTTCCGTATGTCTGCTGCCTAAAGAGGAGCAGGATCAACCTCTCGAGTGGGCGAGTCGCTTATTTATAACTCTCCCACTGAGCGCGAGTTTGTTTCATTTTCTGGAGCGGCACAGCGCCGGCGAATGTGGCTGTGTAAATTCGCTAACAATAGCGTCTGTGCCTATATATAAACCTGAAGACGCTGCAGTCCGCGGTGCATTCCAATTAACAGGATGATGCCTGATATATGGCATGCCATAGGTAGTCTGGGACCTTACGTTGCTGCTGGTCTTACCGGTCCTGAAACCCCCCGGGAGCAATCGTTGTGCCTCCCTCCTTCGTATACCTTCAGGAAAGTTCTCATACCGCCTAGTCTTGTCCTCCGCTGCTGCGTTTTAGTGCTACCTGATGCGCTTAGACCCACACATCGCGGCCCCCCTTGGTCTTTTACCCCAGCTCTCGCGCCCAGCTCGCTTTTGCACCCTGTGAGCAATCGCAGTAAGTCTGCGTGGGACGTCGGTGTCGGCTTGTGCGGACCCTCGACGGCGGCGGTGCCGCGGCTACTGAGAAGAGGACGGTAGGCAGTGCGGAGGAACAACGAGACGACGTTGCAGTGGGAGAGGCAGCGGTTTCGGAAGCAAACTGCTCGGGGGTTTTAAATAGACACCATGGGAAAGAGTTTCTGAAGAGATGTCCGTTACCCTGCTAATTGATAAAACCCGAGGCAGAGCGAAGGCCAGAATCTGCACGAGGGAAGCTGAGCTTGTCCTGTAAATTACCCAAACAGAGCTCGAGTTGCCTCCTCGGCTATTCTGTCAGCAAGAATAGGTCTATTCACCTGTAAAGCGGAAAGCCGTGATTGAAATGAGATTTACAGCACGGCTGTGGGAAATAATCCAAATGAGAGGCTGCCTTTTCAAACCGCTAACTGCAAGCGGGGAGGCGGGCAAAGGGGCGCGGGAGCCGGGGACACCGCTGCCACCGCTGCCGCTTGCCTGGAGCAGGCGGGAGGGGGGGATGCGGAGCGGGGGCTGCAGGCAGGGGCAGTTCCCGGTGAATCGATACCCAGCGCGCTGCGGGCAAAGGGAGGGCTGAGGCGCGGCCGTACCGCAGAAACGTCTGAGGAGCCGCAGAAAGACCCGCGTCGGTGAAGTACCTGTAATTGCAATATGACTCTAATAAGGCCTTCTAAAAATCAAATTAGAAATAAGCACTCGCTCAAAGGGACACCTCCTCTAGGAGGGTGTGATGTGTCCGCTCGCTCTTCGTAGAGGAGCTGCTTTGAGGCGTCAAGCCTCAGCAAAGGCGTTTGGGAGCTCGGGAGAGCAGACTTGCCTATACGGTCTAAGGACAATTCACAGCCTGAATAAGCTTCCTGGGCACACGCACAGCCTCTGTTCGGAGCGGCTGTGCTCGCTTGCTGTTTGGCATGCGGCAGCCGTAGCAAGTTACGCGCTGTCTTAATGGAGCAAAGGAAATTCCATCAGCTCCACAGGCTGTAGACCGCACCTGGGGAGGGGCTGCTCCAACCTCCCGATAAACCGAGTCGCAATATCACCGTTTCATGTCATGCAAAACAAAAGGCGCAATTTAAAGTACCGTCCTTCAGGTGCGTTGAGCAGCGTTTGGTTGTCAAGACGGGCTTTCTTTAAGCCGGTGGTCCAGAATAAACCGGTAATGAAGAGTCATTTGACAGCGGGCAAGCTGGAAACGTGTATGTGAAAACAACGTGCGAGTCTCTGGTTTATCACGCATTTAGCTGACTTTTTTTTTCCACGTGCAGCTCCTTACCGCAGACGGTAATTCGGCACCACTGTGTTTTAGGGAGCGAGGCTGCATAAATAAGTTGCACGCGCACAAGGCGTGTAGAAGGACGTTCCGGCAGCGGCGCACGCGTGCATCTAAGGAAACGCCTGTGCTGGGTGGACCGCAGCGCTGCCAGGCTTGTCGAGCCGCTTCGGTGCATAACTAACTCCTCGGCTTATTTTGTACCAGTTGCGGAGCTTGAAAACAAAGGCGTTTTCTTCAACACGCAGCTATGCTGGCGTTACGGCCGCTACGGCAGCGACTTGTATGACCTTGGCCGGAGGTTAGGCGTGGCGTCTGCCGCCCCGAGCCAGCGTTCGTATTCAGAAATCACGCTTCCCACCTAGCTAGCATGGAGGATAAACGCCCCATTTCTTGATTCTTACATCATTCCCCTGCAGTCTGGAAGAAATGGCTGACAAGACCTGTTATTTTCCCGGTTATCCAAACTGTCCGCATCTTAACAGCTTCCTACTTCAGTCGAGACGGTCTGAAAAGTTTAATATCATTTCAAATCAGAGCGCCAATAAAACCTGACATTATTAATATGATGTCAAGGGGTTTTCCAACTGCTTAGGGAAAAACAACGTGTCCCATTAAACAAAGCTCCCTGCGTTGTGAAATATTAAGTGACTTTTCAACGAGTGCCAGCTGGAGCTATTAGTTTTCCTTTGGTGCCGTCGATGTGGAGAGGAGGTCTGGCTGAGAAGCTTTTATGAAGACATTAGCTGAATCTGCGCGGTCGGAAAGGCTTTTGCTTTCCGAGGGACTGCGCTCTATCTGGGCTGCATATGCAATGATGAATTATTAACGGCGGTAAATACGTTTGGCGGGATGTGCTCTCTCCCCCCCCTTAATGCACTTGTTACGCTGGGGAGTCTGGATCATCCACCGGGAATTGGAGCGGAGATTTTAATAAACTTCATCTTCTCCCGCATCTTCCACCGGGGGCCGGCGACCAAGGCAGTGCTGCGGGCTTCACCTCCCGCGCTCCGACTCGCGGCCGCTTGCCCGGGGGGCTGCTGCCGGGCGCTGCCCAACCGCGGTCCCGCACCGTCGCCTACCAAGCCCGGCTTGGCGCTGGATGTTAATTTTTCCGAAAGGGCTTCCCCCGGGTAAACCCGCTGCCGCTTTCCCGGCCGGCTTGTTTTTCTCGTTGGTGCTGGGGCAGCTTTCGGCGGGCGGGAGGCCTGATGTTTCTGCCATCTTTCCTTTACCTCCCAGTTATTGTGAAAGCAAATCGCTTCATCTCTTTGGCCGGAGGAAAGGTGTTCCGCACAAGAAAGTCGAAACATATTTTTTTTTAGAATGCCTTTGGTAACACGCCCGGGATTGAGCAGGTATTTCGTGTGCTTGAGGCTTTGTAGAGCACATTAAAGCCTCATCTGTGCTAGATGTTTATAACGGGCATGTGTTGGTGCATGTTCTTGAACACACCTCGGAATTCTGGCCTTGGCTCTGCCTCTGGTTTCCCCACTGGTACCATAAGTACCGCTTTGATGTCTCGCAGGGGAAGTGTAGGTATTTAATTGAACTTTTATGACGTTCTTTGACAATGTAAAGAGCCCTGCACATAAAGCAGAGTTTCAGGGAAGTCGAGGCAGCCGTGTCCCGCTTCAATCTCTGAGGGAGCTCCCGCGTCTGAGCGCGAAGCCCTCCGCCCCCCAGGGCTTCCAGCCAACCGCGCTGTTGCCTTCAGCCACAGCTATTTTTGACATTTTTAGCCAATCAAACCGTAACCCCCCTTTTCACGCTCTGATGCACGGGACCGCTTTATTGCCCCGGCCGTTAATTCCGTCGCGGCACTCCTGCCGCCAGGCACCGCAGCGCTGTGCGGGGCTGGAAAAGAGCCGAGTCGGCTCCCTTCCCAGGGTACCGCCATCCCACGCGCGGAGCCGGGATCCCCCCCCGGAGCATCCCCGGGGGGAAGCGGTCCGCCCTGGCCAGCTTTCGGGGACGCCCCAGGCAGGAGCGCGGGGCCGGGCGCTGCTTCGGCTCCCGAAGGAGCCAGGCTCCTGGAAGGAAAGCGGGCAGCAGTTCTGTAGGCTTCAAGGAGGAGGAAGCCTCGCGCTGCCTCTTTCCTGCTGCACAACCTTCCTTCACCTTCTTTCTTTTAATGTCTTAATCAAGTGGCTGATAAGAGAAGTGATCCATGAAAAGGACGGGTATCTTGAGAAGGCACAGAGGCTTGTGGCAGCACTTTCCCCACAGATCAGCGTCCTCCACGAGAGGGAGAGACAAAAAAGGCGGATTTTTGTACCCTTAAGCTTCCACCGCTGCAGTTCAAAAGACCAATCTTTACAGAAAATAAATTTAAAGGAGAATTTTTGATGTATATGATGGTCTCTTGTGGTCGACAGGAGTGCTGCTGGCAGCGTGAGGAGTTATGCAAAGGCAGAGTTGGGCTTACTTAGAAGCGTCTGCAGTTCTTTGATTAACCGGTGTGTGTTTTGTTTTCTTATACGGCACAATCGGAGCCCCGCATTGATAACACCTTGCTATTATTGCTCGATACGCGAAACTCCCCTTTCTCCTGCTGCGGGCGCCTGCTTTTTAGGGCACTCTTTAAAGGACTGGCTCTCCGCGTATTCCGATCTCAGTTGTAGAGGCGGGTTCGCGCGCTTTGGCGTGATGCCGTGCCCTGGTGAAGGGTGCTGCCTGGGTGTGGAAGCGCAGAAAGGGACGGGGCCGTGCAAACCGTAACGCTTGCGGGGGGGAAACGCTGGACGCTTGCAGCACCCTCCTCCCCCGCACCGGTAATTTTTGGTGCTCTTCTTTAGCAGGGTTCTCTGCCGGTTTTACGAGAAGGGCAGGTGAGGCACCGCGGGGGGGCTGACAGGGATGCACGGGGTCAGCAGCCCGGGGGGCGCAGGCGCGAGGCCTCCGTCCTCCCCGGCGACGGCGGTCTCTCTCTGCCTGCCCCTCTCATCAGCTGCCTTGCTCAGCTGCCTCCTGGGGCCGGGCTGAAGGCACGCCAGGCCTTGCGAGAGAGAGACGATAATAGGGAACCCCAAGAAGGCAGAAGGGAGCCGGCTGAGGCTGCTGGAAGGGGAAGGCCGGCAGCTGCGGCGGAACAAAGAGGAAAGCCTGCTCGGCGCGGAGGCGGCTGGGCTTTCGGGAGGGCCGCTGCCTTCTGCTTTGCCCTGCGCTTCTGGGCAGGGAGCCCTCAGCCTCCGGAGAGCCTCCCTGCCCAGGGCCGGGGAGGAAAGAAGCCCGTAGCGGAGGTGAGCCTTGCCCAGCGTGCAATTAAAGCTTGTCCCTGCCCAAAGTCCTTACAACCTTTGCAGCAAATGCAGTGCTTGAAGCAAGGCTACAAATGCAAGCCGAAATCTCAGTCAAGCTGGTCTCTTCTGCTTTTATCTGCTGATTTTTTTGTTGTGGTTTTTTTTTGTTTAACTTTTGGTTCTGGCTCCACTGCCTGCAATACCAGTTCCCGAATCGGGACTGAGCCGGCGTGGCATTAATGCTTGCGATCCCGCATGATCTATGTGTTCTGTACGATGCAGCGAGGCTCCCGCTCTCCCCTCTGCGGCTGTATTGCCTTCGCGGCGCTGAGGGCCCTAACGGCTCGTTCTTGTCACTTGGCTGAGCAGACAGGACTCCTGGGGTAGGCGCGTAGCCAGAGATGAGCCGCACCAAGGTGCCTTCGTTCCCCTCCAGACCCGCCTCCGCCCGCCTTTGGAGAGGGGAGGAGATAAACCGCATGAAGGTTACGTGGCACGGTCTTGGGGAGCAGAGAGCGCTCGGCGTCACCCAAGGAAAGGGCACCTTCCGTTTCCGCTACGCAGCGGCCGTGGCGGTGCTGACACAGGACGTAGGGCAGCCTTGGCTCGCCACCCTGGGAGCTGCCCGGGAAAAGACGGGCGCTGCGGGGGGCGAGAGCCTGCCCGCGGACGCGCCGAGAAGGCAAAGGCGGCTGGGGTGGGGGGCTGGTCGGGTGCGGTCGGTGCGGTGCGGCAGGAGCAGACGTGGAGGGGACGGGGATGCGCAGCCTTTGGTTATTTTCCTCCCTTTAGAATGCTGTCGCTTTAAACAGAAACGAAGGCAGAGAGTAAATTTCACATCCCAAGATGGGTGTCTGCTCCTGAATAGGATCCGCTTAGGGTCAGCGCTTCAACAGCGCGCCGGGTTTGGGTTTCAAAAGTTCCCAGCCATCGCTGCAGTCAGCTTTTTCTAAAGGGCCCAGCGTGATGACATTTACAGCCAGATTTTTCAAAAACAGCGTAGCACTTCAGATGCCGAACTCCTGAACACCTTAGTCGTTTAATTTGTTAAATGAGAGCGAAGGTCTCTTCAGATAATCTCCCAGTCATTGTAAGAGTTGGGCTCTTCTGCCGGAAAAGCAGCCTCTTCCGAACTGAAGCTCCTTTCAGGTTCCAAACACGTTAGCCCGGAGTCACTTTAAAGCGTATTTTAAAAGCGGAAAGCAACCTAAAGAGTGCGAACCGCGACCTAATATCAATTAGCCGGAATTTGCACGGCTTGTCACTCCGACGCAGAGAGGTTCGGTCTGCGCCCGGGACGTCTGCGCTCGCCGGAGGCGACTCGCTGAAGCTCAGCGTGGCGTTTGCCACGCGCGAGTCTCTGCTGGAACGGGGAAGGGTACTGCGGCAGGCTGCGCGAGCGAGCGATGGGTCTCCGAAGGCAGATAAAAATACTTCTGTGACAATTCACTCCTAAGATTTCAGGCGCATCTTCGCCTTAAGAGGCTCCAGCAGGCTGAGCACCGTCTGGGGATACACAACTCTCCATTCACGGCTCCCTCCGGCCGCAAACGGCGCGTGATGAGGGCAAGGCGCTTCGTCTGCCCGCGCTGCCCGTCCCGCTCTGCGGCGCGGGGCCGGTAACTCCCGGAGCCGTTTGCCGTCCACCCCGGGGCGCTGGCCTTCCTGCCCTGACTCCGCGTTTCGGATCCGATCCCAAGCCCGCGTCCTGCCTGGGGGCGGAGGTTCGCTACCGCTGTCGGCGGGCACCCTTCCCTCCGTAGCGGTGGGAATCCCCAAGGGGCGAAGTAACGGCTAGCGGATACCTGGCCCCTTTCGCCTCTCGGTGCGGGGACAGCAGGAGCCCCCGCAGGCAAACCGGGCCGCGACCGCAGCGGCGAGGCGCCGTCGCCCCTGCCGGCGCGCAGAGCGATTGGGGAAGATGCTTCTCGGAAGGCGGCGCGGAGGTGTAGAGCCTGTGTAAATACCGCCTGATGAGCTAAACCTCTTATTGACCTTTAACTACTTGGTAACGGATTCTCGCCCGTAATAAATATCTCCCGCAATTAATAGTCAATTGCTACTTAATTAATGAAGCAATAACAGTGGAACAGAACATTGTCGCAGGATAATGGTCTCCCGCAGCCATTATACTGTCGCTGTCCCACTAAATCAAAATTAAGTGCGGTATGATGCCTGTTTGGAGCGGGGGAAGCGGAGCCTTCTCGTGCTGCGGCTCTTCCTGCTGCTGGCCCCGACCGCAGGGTGCCCGAGACTCGCATCCTCGGGCGGGCGAGGCGACGAAGAGGCTCTGGTGTGAAACAGGCGGGTAATTGCAGGGAAGGTGAAGAGCACAGAACAAAGGGAAGCTTTAAGTCGTCTGCCCCGGAGGTCTTGAGCAGCCACTTGGTACGGCTGCAGCTGCGAGGGGGCGGACGCTGGGAGCTGTTGCTGTTAGCTGCGTGCGGGGCCAGGGCTCAGCTCACGCCAAGCCGAGTGTGACAGCACGGACGGCACGCATCCCGTCTCCTCCGTCCTCTCCTTCCTCGCGCTGACCTCCTGCTCCGGCTGGCCAGGAGGATGCATGCTTCTCTGGCACGCGGGGTTTTAAAGAGCGGCGCAGGAGCCTTTTCCTCCGGGGACGGGCCTTGCTGGGAAGCGGGCGCGAGCAGCTGTGCTGCGAAGCGTCCCTGGGCTTGGTGCTGTGCCCTCTCCTTTCCTGAAGCGCAGGCTGTTGCCTTAGAGGTGACCCGAAGCGTGCAAACGCCAGCTTCCTTTTTGTTTTCTTTTTTTTTTTTTGAGCGTCCCATTTTTCTGTCTTGTCAGGTCTATTTAAGCATTTAATGAGGTGAGATAGTACCAATAAATTTAACGCAGCACAACAACTTTGATGTGGGCCACAGCCTAATAAACTTCCATCCTTGGGCCGGAATCCACAGGCGATCTAGCCCGTGCTAGATTGCATCTGGTGTGATTGCTTTGCTCGGGTGTTCCCGAGGTTGAGCCAGGACTTTGAAGGCACAAATCTGAGGGCGTTCACCCGGAGCGGGTTTCCTGAGGGCAAAGCTGGTTGTGGTTACTTGGCCTTGGGGGCACATTTCTCCCGTTTCCAGCCCCGCTTTGTCCCGTACCCCTCGTCTTGCTGCCCTCTCGGCGGGCTCAGCGGTCTCGGAGGATGCATCAGCCGAAACACGTGGTGCTACAGCAAATGGAGCTGACTTTCAGCTTGAGCTGATATCTCCCCGGGGACCCGTAGGAGCAGCGTCCTCTTCGCTCGGGAGCAGAGACTTATGTGCAGGCAGGCTCCGGATTTAGGCTGCCGCTTTGGAGCACCTTTAGATGCTGGACCTGCCCCAGAGCTCGGTGGCTTGTGGGTGCCCTTCCCTCCACACCTGCACCCCGCGCTGGAAGGCAAGGGGGATGCCAACTCTCTTCTGTTCGCCGATCCCCGGAGGGGATGGTTTTGGTGGCCGAGCCCTGCGATGGAGCTGAGGGTCCCCGAGCTAGCTAGCTTGGACACCGTGTCCTGACGGGTCTGCTGCATCCCGTCTCAGCTGACATAGTAGCAGATTTTTGCAGTGTCTTGCAGAGCGTAGAGAGAGCTGGAGCTTGGCTGCTTTGAATGTCTCCTGAATGAGTAACTTGACAGATTCCCCCTCCCTCGCTACTTGCAAATCTGTTTGCAAGCAGCTTGCTTTCTCGGAGGAGGACTTGGAACCGTCAGCTGGCTCCTGCATCCCGTTTACTGAAGCATCCCTCCCTCTGACTGGCTTTGGCAATGCCTTTTCTCTCGATCTGAATGGGGTTTTTGGGGTGGGGAGAACAGGGAAAGCTGAGTTTAAAGCCATTTCATACAGGGGCATCTGCACGTTTGAGGCTTATTCTGGCTCTTTGGCATGCGCATTTGTGGCTGAAGCAAAGTTACGCTGGAGTTAGAAATAATTGTCTCTGACTTTGTATCTCTCTCAGGATTTTAATTGCATCTGTGGTCTGATATTGCCCATTCAGCAGGGGCCAGAGCTGAAGTATCAGCTAGATTATCCACCTTATGTGGCTCCTATACGTTACAGCAGTATACAGCAGGAAATTACAGGGACTCCGTGATTCTCCTGCTTTTCTCCCAAGGCTGCATAAGACATAAGCTAAAAGTCGTCCAGCACTGACGCCCTCCGCGCTGGGGGAGAGGCAAGAGCAGCATCCGCGCTGTCCCTCGGCGGTGCCTGGGCACGCCGGTGGATCCCATACAAATTCACTTTGTGTTCTTCTCTATTTACGGCTTTCCACTGCCAGCCCCTACTAAGACCCGTCGTACTCTGGAGCTGGCCAGACACAAATCTAATTGCCCAGAAAGGGGGGGGGGGGGCGGAGAGAAGAAAGCACGTAGGAATTTCATCGTCCAGCCCTGTGGAAACGCGTGTGACTCGGAGCCCCGGAGCCCTTGCCTCGCAGAGCGCGGCTCACCTCCAGAAGCACGGCTTCCGTAAGCACACTTTTGTTGAGCTGCTTTTTTCCCTGCTCCGGGCACTGCGCTGAGGGACATACCGCGAGCAGTTTATTACAGCTTTCTGTTTAGTTCTGCTGCAGTACAGTAGAAATAATGCAATCATGCCTCAGCTCCATCTGGTCTCGGAGGCTGAGAAGCTGAACAACCTTTTGCTTTGTTTGTGTTCTCGCCGCCGGCGCTGGGGAACGCTGCGGGGATCGCTGGCTCGGCCGCTCCCACCCCACCGCCGCCCTGCGCCGTGCCCGCTCCCCAAAGCGCCCAGGCACGGCGGCGGGGTCCCCGTGCTCGGGCTGGAGAGGAAATACTGTGCTTGGAAACCAGCCATCGTTTAGCTCAATATTTGTGTTTGCGCGTGTGGGCTCCATATTGCAGGGAGCCGGCGCGAGGCTGTAGCCTCCCCAGCGCGGCGGCTCAGAGCATCCCCCCCGAGGGGGCCTGCCGGGTTCTGCTCTCGTGCTCCAGAAATAACCTCCTGCTGCCCCTTGGCTTTACTCGCCGCGGCCCTTGGCGCTGCTCGTACCCTGCGACCTCGCCTGGAGCTGTGGGAAAGTAGGGGTTGCGGCCGGGGTTTGGGAGCCGGGGGTGCGATGGGACCGTGGAAAGGAGCAGCGTGGCGGTGGCTGCTGAGGGCCACCCTGCCGGGGCGTGCTCGGACCCGGCGCCAGGCAGGCCACGGAGACGGCGTGCGGGGCGTCGGGCGCAAGCTCCGTCCGGAGCACCCAGCCGTGCAGCCGGTGCTTGGGTTTATTATCAGAGCGAGCTGCTCCAGACAAGCCCAGGGATAACCCGCCGCCCGGACCCGGGAATCTGTGCGTCGGCTAAATAAAGAATTCGGCAGTTCTTTGAACAAAGGTTGAAAGGTGCGAGTCCTGTCAGGCAAGAAGCGATTCAGTACACAAAAATGCCTGGACTGCTAGGTTTGCTGGGCTGTAGAGGTCGTGAACTCTGCTAAATTCTTCCAGCCT
The DNA here is from genome assembly GCF_964195595.1 of Calonectris borealis. Taxonomy (NCBI): domain Eukaryota; kingdom Metazoa; phylum Chordata; class Aves; order Procellariiformes; family Procellariidae; genus Calonectris; species Calonectris borealis. The sequence goes on along the minus strand of NC_134335.1, from coordinate 806,370 downwards.
CCGGTTCTGGAGCTCCATGAAACAAACCTGGGGGAGAAGGAAAACATTCCCGGTGCCCCCGCGCCGCCTCAGAGCTGCAGCAGCAGCAAATGTTTCCAATTACTACGTGGAGTTTGCATGCGCGGGGTTATTTTACCCAGCGCCGGAGGGTCTGAATTTCCTCACTACTGTGGATAGAGTCTGTCAGCCAACATCTACATTCATGTAAAAACATAAAATCCAGCTTTGTCTTTCATCATAAAAATAAACTCTCATCTCGCAGAAGAGACGAGCAGAGGGAAAGCGAGCAGCGCGGGGGGCGGAGCGGAGCGGATCCCAGCGGCCGGGCAGGGATGCGGGGCAGGGATGCTCAGGACACCAACCCCTCTGCGGGGAGCCGGGCACGGCACCGTGCAGCCAGGGACGGGGGCAGGGAGCCGTTCTGTGCATAGAAAACAACTCGTCTGACTTGCTGCCTTTGAGAGAAAAAATGGGACAGAATGGCTCTAAGGGTTTCTTAAACCTACCGACACCCAACTCGCACACACCGTTTCCTCCAGAGAATAAAGCGGTAAATGGCGCGTGGTCGGTGTCCGTCACATCGTTTAAATACGCTGCTGTTGGGCACGGGCGGTGCTTAGAGAGACCTCGAGGAAAGGCGTGGGGGAACAGCTCGAAATAGCAGGAAGGCTTTTGCACGGCGATGGAAAGCAGCATGAGAAAGTGGCCGTCGCCCGTGGAGCTGTGCAGACGGACAAGACCAGCCAACCCAGCTGCAACGGCGTTATCACGCATGTCAGAAATAAGAGGGCTTCACCCGGGACATGCCAGAGGTGGGGGAGTCTGTCCAAGCGTTTGAGCGGAGCAGTCCAGCCCTTGGGACGCTGCTGCCTAAGCTCTCTGCGACCCACAGCTGCAGCTCGGCTGCGCGCCGGGGATTTACAACCCTTCCCGACTGCTGCGACCGTGTTTAAAACGCCTAAGTGTGGGGTCATCGGTGGGGAGGACAGAAGCTGCTGCTGCGAGGTGAAGCTCACCGGACCACGCGGTGCGGTGCGGCGGGGCAGGGCTGACCGGGGCGAGCCGAGAGCCCCCGGCTGCCCGGGGGGAGAAGGTGCCCTGCAGCCGCCCGGCCTCGGGCTGCCGTCGCCGCCCTGGCAAGCCGAAGCAGGGTCGGGCCCAACGCGTGCTTGGATGCGAGACCCGCGGGGGGAGTGATGTAGCTTGCGGAGTAGGGAGCGTTTTGCCGGTGATTAACCAGCGTTTTGCGCGATGCGCGGGACGGATTTTGGGAGGGTGTCCCTCAGCAGAGCAGCAAAGTTCAGGGTGTAAACACTGAAGCTTCCTAAATCCCTGGCCTCCTGATACCCGAGAGGAGTCTGATGCTTGGAAAACATTTGTGGCGTTGGCATCGCGGCAGTTTTTCAGCCTCCTGGAGGGGCTTGTGTTTGATTTCCATGGCGCTGCCCACCAAAGCCTGCGAAGCCGGGAGCGGGAGGGTCTCGAGGAGAGCCTGCCTCCAGCCAGGGGGAGGAGGGACGGCTGATGGGTAGAGAAAGGGGGTTGAGTGGTCCTCCACGGGGCCGAGAAGCTTTGGGAGGCTGTCAGGCTGCCGACTCGGTTTTCCTCGCTTTGTGGAGCAGGAGAGTGGGCTGATGAGAGCTGGCTTGATAAGAGAAGCAAGTTGCTAGCAACTTTAGGAGCCGAAAAAAAAGCCCCAGGAAACCTGCGGGATGCTTCTTTGCCTCCACGAGCTGTTTTCTGTTCGGCCAATTGACAAAACGCACGTGGTGAATATCCAGCCTTTCACTGGAAAGCGGGAAGATGGGGAAGATGGCGACGCGAGCGCTACCCGCCCAAGAAAGCGGGCCAGCGCTCGTGCTGGGCGGGGAGCGAAGCCGGCCGCGCCGGCCGGCAGCCCTCGCCCTGCTGGGAGCCGCCTCCAGGCCAGCGCCGCGGGGCGGGGGGTGCGGGCGTCAGACCCGCGTGCCGCAAGGCGCTGCGAAACGCCCTGCCTGTGGGCGAGCGTTTCTTTAAAGCCTGTAGGAGCAAGCAGAAGCAGCAGAGATCCTTGGCTGCCTGACAACCCAAACGTGGTGGAAATGCCACACGCTTCTGCTTCGGCCCTCCACAGAGTGCCCCGCTCGCTCCAGGTTGCGATTTATTTTTTTTCAGATGGGACTTGGGCACCTCTTCCCATCGGCCCCGCTGCTGGCGGGCAGCGCGTCCTCTCGAGCCGTGTGTTGCTGAAGCAAACCAAGCCGCGCCTCGGCTCCCTTGCCTTCCCACGGGCTGCCGAGTGAATCCCGCCGCTTCCTTGGGTGACGACATGAATTTGCAATGGCGCTCTGCGAGAGCTCCCCACCAAAGCAGAGCTGTCTGGCATCCGTAACAAGCTTATCAAAGGCTTGCTTTGCGGGGAGATCTGAGCCCTCCAGGTCTTGATTCGTAGCAGGCGGAGGCAGAATGTGCTGAAGCCTGGTTGAAATGTGCGAGGTCAACAAAACAGAGCAGAGAGCGCACAATAATTGGGGAAGAAGCAGCAGCCTTGCTTTCTGTGTGTGTTCCTGTGATCCCTCGACTTTAATCTCCCATTTCCAAGGGAAGCCTGTCTTGCGTGCTTTATTCTAGGGCTCATTTGCGCAGGAGGCCTCTCTTTACGGAAAAGGGAGAAAACCCCAAACGAAAACCGTGGCTGACTTCATTCTCCCCCTTGCTTGTGCAACCGAAAAGGGAGAGAGTTGTGGGGAGAGGAGTGGTTTTATTTTAAGGCGCCTTGCTTCTCCCAGAATTTGAGCCTTTCTTCCTACTGAAGGGCTGCTATTCGCTGCAGATCAGCAGACCCGAAGATGAGGAAGGGGTTTCCGTGCTCTTTTGGAAGCTAAAAATCTCTTGAAGGGGTGAGGCATCACAGCTGAAATAGCCGGGCTCCTCAGGGCAAAACGTATTTGCTCGCGCAGATTCTTACTCTGGCGTGGGAGAGGTGTTGCAGGTTTGGGGGTTTTGAAGGTTTGGGGGTCGCTGGCCTTCCTCAGAGATGTGGGGAAGAAGTAGGAAGAGTTTTATTTTAAGCACGCCTTTTCCCCAAAGGCTATAGCGCTTTGTTGGAAATGCTCCATTCCCCAGCATCTGTGCAAATTAAACCTTCCTTTGCTTTTGAGTGTGCGTTTGGGGGGTTTCCCTTCTCTTCTGCATTCTGTCTCTGAAAGGGGAATAGAAAGTAAAAAAAAAAAACCACAACAGGGAAGGGGGAAGAAATCTGTCCCCTCTTCCCTCCTCCCCATCTGTTGTTTGATCACCAGCTGTTTGTCCTTAAGCTTGGATTACCACCTCTCCGTCGGTGCACCACCCTGCGCAGCGGGGCCTTTGCCTCTCGCGCGCCGCGTGACGCACGCGCCGCCAGCGGCAAGAGCCACGGCGATGAAAATCTGGGGGGGACTTCGAGCCTGCCGCCCTCTCTCCTGCAGGAACGTTCGTGTCTTCCCTCCGCGTGCTCCCGCTCGAGATGTCTCCACTGGAAACGCCTGCGTGACGGGGCGCGGGGCTGTGCCTCTCGCCCCAGGACGCAAGTGTTTGGGGTCACCGTCTTTCCTCCTTGCGGCGAGGGCGGTAAGCCCTCAGCCCTTACGCACGTGTAGTAAACGCTGGCTGTTACGGCCGCGCGTTATTTGCTCTGCAGCGGGGAGCGAATAAATAAGGCGAAGTTTCACGCCCGCGCCGGGTTTTCAGGAGGGGTGCCAGCTCTGCCGCCATCCAGCAGAGCTGTAGGAGAAGTCAGCACAAAGCCCAGGGATCGCTTAACGAGCTCTGCAGTGCTACTGAACGTGCTGAGCTCATCCAGGGAAGCCGTGGGTGCCAAGTCTTTCCTACGGACGCACTTAATACCGTAGGACGGGGAGCCATCAGCCCGCTCCCTCGGCTTCCCATCTTCCTCTGGGGAAAGGCTGACCGGCCCCGGGGCCAGCCCCGCGCTGGCGGAGCGGCTGCCTCGGGGAGGGGAAGGGGCATCGCTGTGCCCCCCGTCTCCCCTTCCCCTGGTCGTGGGCTGCCGGAGCGCCTCCGGACCCACCCCGAGCGCGGGCGGGCGACCGCTCCACCCTTGGCAGCACCCGCGCCTGCCCCGCTTGGCAGCTCAGACCCCCGGCCAGCGGCGGCGGCGGCAGCAACAGGGAGGATTCGGCTGCACCGCGGCTGCCTGCAGACATAGCTACTGGAGCCTAATTATCGCCAAATCGGATCGCTACCTCGCTGCAGCCACCGGCCTGATTAACAAACATCCCCCGCCAGACGAGAGCTCCCTGCGTAACCCGCGCGGAGAGCCTCCGCGCTCCGCAGCGAAGGAGGTGGGGGATGGAAGGGGCGACGTCCCCCGCGCCCACGGCGAAGCGCCAGGCAGCGCCTGCTACATCATTATTAACGATACCACTGTCAAACGTAAACTGTTCGCAGACACCTGTGTCAATCGGGGAGGACAAGAAAAAAGCAGAAATGCAGGGCTGCCAAACACAGCAGCCAAAATGTTTTTACAGATTAGTCTGACTTCTTTTTTCAGAGCGGGGAAAGTTCAAAGGAAAGCCGGGCACGGTAAGCGGCCTGGTACGCAGAGCTGGGAATCGATTGATTTCGCTCTGAGTTCGTACTCGTGCCGAGAAATCCAGGGGGGAGGTGGGGCTGAGGTTCTGGGGAGACGGCTCGCAGCGGCGGCGGGGAGGTCTTGCCGGTGCAGGTGGAGGGGCTGCCGGGCCGGGATGGCCGTTGCTCCTGCGTCCTGCCTGGGATGCCGGGCAGGTGTTGAACGCGGCGTTAGACGCGTTCCGCTGTGGTGGGGGCGGAGAGGAGGAACGGGCTCCCCTGGCTTGAATCAAACCAGAAAGGAGCCTTCGGCGCTGGGGCCAGGGTTGGTTCTGCTGGACCGAACGCCGGCGAGCTTGGCGCAGGGCTCCAGGCAGGACGGGCTCCGATAGAGCCCCACGCAGCTCTGACGCTGGAGCGAACCTCGGGAAGAGGGGAAAATACCGTATTGTTATCTGGGGCGTGCTTACAGCTTGCGCTGTGACCGCAGCGTCACCTGCCTCCCGGCACTTCAAGCGAAGCCTCTGAAGGGTGGCTTTAAAACACGGGCTTTTCATCTCGGATTTCCTGGGAAACCCAGCGATGCAGGAGTGAGGAGCTGTTTGGAGGCAGGAAGGCCATATGTTCGGAGGTTAATGCATCACCGGCAAATGCAAGCGTCGTTAGACGAGGGCTAATCATTTACGAGCTATACGTTTAGGTGTGTGGTTAGGGTTCATTGCTTCGTGTGCATCGGTTTCCCGGCTCTGGGGCGGCGTTGGTGGTTCACCCTTTGTCCCCCTTTGCAGACGAGACTGGCGGTGCAGCGCGTGTCGAAGTCATGCGTGGCTTAGGCTCGCTCCCTCTTGCCTGGTAACCGCCGGTGCCAATCTCTGTCTGGAAAGGAGACTCATCCTGCAGTGCAACTGCAAGCCTGGTGAGCCTCGAGATGCCTGAGCTTTTAAAAGCTGCTGTCCTTTGGCTTCTGCAGGTATGAAAAGGGTGTAAATGAGTAGAAACCTCGGCCTTTGATTTGGAGCAGGGCTTTCCGATCTGACCCAGGAGAAGGCTAAAGCCTTAAACTCAACTTAAAATAACTTATGATGGATGCTTGCGTGCCAAACTCCTGTCCTGAAGGTGCAAAATTTGCTCTCGACTCCTAAAGCTTGGGGTTTGGGCGCAGGGGAATGGGTGCCACGCGCGGTGGCTGTCGGGTTGCGGTGCCGCGGCGGGGCGTCGCGAGCTGCCGCACGGTGCACGCTCCGCCCGGGAGGTCTCGCCCGCAGAGGCTCTGCCCCCGGCCCCCTTGCCCCGCAGCACCCTCCTCCTTCCTTCCCGCGCCTGCCCCCTGCCTCCGAGCTCAGTCCCCGGGTTCGCCTCTGAATTTCCCCTTGGAAGCGGCCATTGATTTTCCTGACTAGTGCACCGGGCTACGTTGTGCACCACGCACCAAATGAAACAAAGAGAACCCAATCAGCCACTTAAACAAAACAAAACAAAACACCCCCCAAAACCCCCCCCCAAAATCAAACAAAACCCAGCGTCTTCCCATTATAGGCTGGGCAGATCACGCGGTTATAACTCGAAAGGGTTCCCGTTGACCCACAGCACTCAGTTAAAACGAAGGTAGCAGTGCAAATACAGGCTGGAGATGCAGGCTCAGGAGAGCTCTTTCCTTACATAAACCAGACCAGTTTGCTTTTTTCTTTCGTGTTACCTGCAAATGCGAACGCAATGCTGCTCTCCTCCGCTCTGCGTAGGGTTATTCCAAGCGTACCAACTCTCAGCTCCCTTTTCCCTCAGCTAATGAGTAACCATGAGGAGGTTTGGCCTTGTTTATTATATTTGGCCCAGAAAATGCTTTTTTTCCTCTCCTCCTCCCCCTGCCTCTTTCAGTAAAATGCTTTCTGAGATTTATTTGTAAGCCTGTAAACGCGGAGTAAATAGCTTTAATTTAATTTACCGGGCTACTGTTCGAAACCGTATCTGCAAGCAGGAATTCTGTCAGCCGCTGCTGAGCGGAGACGCGCCTGTGGCTGCTGGGTGGTCAGATCCTTCCCGGTTTTTTCCCTTTCCCCCCCCTTCTTGAGGAAGAAACTTGCCTCGCCTCCTGCCGCCTTCTTCTAGAGGCTGCAGGAGCTTTGCTCGCAGGGTGCTCTGAGCAGGGCCAGATGCCTGGTGCCGACGGTGACAAACCGCCGTGCAGACGCTGCGAACTGGACGGCAGCGAGCTGGTGCTGGTCCCTAAGGAGGCCCGTGCCGCCGGGGGCCCGGCTTGCTCTGGGGTGACGGAGCCAGGGAGGACACCTGCCAGCCTCCACGAGAGGCCGTTCCCGTATTTTCTCACGGCTCTTGGAGGCTTCCTGGTTTCTGGAAAATACTTGGCAGACAGGGCACGATGCCTGACTATCAACCAGCAGCGTCTCTACAGAGATGCGGCCGAGGTGCAGAGTTTTGTGAATGGGGAATGTCGGTGGCATACGGGAAGCAGCGCTGAGCCTCAGATCATCGTGAGGAAAACGGGAGAGGATGCGAGCTGACACGCGATGACGGCCGGAATGAACGAGGGTCCCGTGCTGCTCTCAGCCTGGCCCCTGGCTGGGAGGGATGGCTCCTTCGGAGCAAAGCTTATGATTGCTGCCGCCTAACAGAGCCGCTCCCCAAACCTGTCTAGAGCTTGCGGCTGGTAAAAGGGCAAGGCCAGTACCAAAAATCAGGTCAGCAGCGTCCCTTCCCAGCCCGTGGCGGGTGCTTTGCGCGCCTCCTTAGCCCCTCGCCCCGGGTTCCAGCCGACAAAACCAAAGCAGCAGCCACGTGCGTCCTCCTCTGCTCTTCCCAAGGAACGCCACGGGGAATCGCAGCCAAGGGCTGTCGCTTGGTAACCCAGGTTCCCAGGACCAGCGTGCGCAGTAGCTGGTGACGGGGGTTCCTGCGCGACCCGTCCCGTCCGTAGGAGCAGCAGTAGCACAATCCCGGCTGCTTTTGGAAGGCAGCGCCAACGACGCAAGGAGATGGCTACGCCGCTTCCTCTCCTGATTCCCAGCGCTGTCCTGTCCACCCCCCCTCCCTCCCAGCCCTGGGGCCGCGGGGAGAAGCCGCTCGCCCCCGGGGAGCTCTGCGAGGTCGGAGCGCTCCGTGGCCGGGAGCCCAGAGCGGAATGGGTGGGAACGCAGGCAAAGCTGGCAGCCGCGGCGCGTTAGCCGAGATAAATGCTGGAGAAATGAGTCACTGACGCAGGAGGCTTGCTATGCCCCGTTTCGCCCCCGTAGCAGGGCTGGCACTCTCCTCCTTAATGCAGTGCTGCTGGTGCTCCCCGGCTCACGTGCAGCTCCGGGCTGGCTCACCTGCCGGCGACGAGCCCTGCGCCGCGGGGGTGGCCGTGCTGCGTGCCTGCCGACGCGGGCTTTTACGCTTCCAGTTAGGAGGTTTGCCGACTGAGATTTCTTATTTTGCATCCGTTTATGAGGAGGTTACCCCTGCACACGCCTCTTCTATTTTGTTAGCTGCCTCGGTTAAGTCTGACGGCTTATTTAGAAGGGGCTGGTGCCCAGAGGTAGAATTTGCAAACAAATAACTTTCACCCGACGTGACAGCGCGCAAGGGATTACAAAAGTCCCAGGCGGTGCTCGCCGACGTGACAGAGACAATAGGAGTTTTGTCCTCTAGTTTTCCCAGCGTGCAGGCTGCTAGCTCTGCTCTTGCCGCACGTCGCTCACTGGAAAACGGTATTTCCTGAACGCGCGTTTGTTATCCAGCCTGCGGGCAGAGGCCTCACCGCCTCCCCGCTGCCCTGCAACCAGCCGCTGCTCTCCGGGGCTTTGGGAGCGCAGAGGCCCTGCCCCTGCCCTCCGCTCCCCGGCGAGCTGCGCGGCTGCTGCGACACGCGGGCCTTGTTCCTGCGTCTGCGGCAGGGGTTTTGCCCCCGTGTCCCCACGCAATTAGCATGAGGGCGAACCCACGTCTCCTTTGGGGTAGGAGGGAGCAGGGAAGGGAAGGGACGATGGTTGTCTTGCCCTTTGCTGCTTGGCGTAGGTCTAAGAGTTATAGCAAGCGTTGTTCTCTTCTGTGGTCATAGCAACTTCTAAATTAATTTTGCTTGCTTTTAATCCGGAGTATTTGCAGTTCCCGCACGAGTTGTCCTCTCCAGCGCTGATCTCGATTACCTCGTTGTGATGAGAGCGTGTGTGGCGGCAGGGGAAGAGGAGGAGTAAATCCCACCGCCGCTGAGGACGAGCGGCGGGCTGGGGTTGACGACGGCAGCGCGGAGGCTGCTCTTCCTGGGCTCTGCGCGGGGGCTGAGGGGGATGCCCCTATTTAATACGACTTGTCGCTGGGGCAGTCCGTCCGGCAGTCCGCCTGCCCGCTTGTGGCCGCTTACCTGGTGGGAAATGGAGTGACTCCACAGTTCCAGTCTCCCTCACTTAAGCCCTGGGGCGTGGAGCTCCCGGGGGACCCCTTCCCCACCCCCTCCCGCTCCCAAGCCGCAGCGCGCAAACGCCGTGGGGGCAGCTGCTGAAGGTCCGTGGAGAAAAGCCGCCGGTCTCCCCGAGAGCAGCAACTGATGACACACGTCTCCTGCTGGGGTGCAGGCGGGCTACCATTTTTCCTAATTAGTCATGATGTCTTGCCCATCACAGGAATAAATAGCAAGCTTTCCCTAAGGATGTGAGACGAGAAGCACTATTTATCGTTGCTCTCAGAGGAAGCTGACAACATGACAGGTGAAATATCAGGAATAATTAAGAAAAATAAGGGCTTATGTACTTTATTGCACCAACAGCGGGGATGCATTGCCAGCGGCTCGCGCATCCTCCCGTACGCCCCCATCCTGACATCAGCTGCAAATACTGTGTTTTCTGCGCCGCGCGCCTGCGCTGGCGCAGCGCCTCTCGCCGGGGGCCCTTGGCGACTGCCGACCGTCCCAGCGGGCGCCCGGCGGTGCTCGTTGCTCCCCGTTTTAGCGGCTTAAATGAAGCAACGGCACCGGCTCGGCGCCTCGGTGGTGGGGTTCGACCTGCCGTCGGAGGCCCTGGCTCCGAGATACGAACACGCTGGGTAACAAACCCGCGTTTAGGAAACACTCTTTCCCGGTGAGCGGGCTTTTTGTCCGGGAGAGCGGAGGGGAAAAACCCAGTAACCTGCGTACGAGCCCAGGACTGGAGGATTTTAGACTCTTTACAAATCGCTGACTCGGGGAGCGTGGCTGGGAAGCAGGTCCCCCCCGAGGCGCGCCGGCTGGAGGGGCCGCGGCTGGGCTCCCCGCCTGCCTTCTGCCTGGTGGGCGAGCCCTCGGCTGCCTCCGGGAGAGCGGCCCCTGGCTTCGAGCCGGAGCTCGCTGCGCCGTCCCCGCTGGAATCGATGATGGATGACGCGCCGGGGGAGGGGAGCCGCGCCGGTGACCCGGTTTTCCATTACGGCGTTCGCCTTGCCCCCGGGGCGCTCCTGGGTCCGCTCGGGCTAACGCTGGGCTCCCTCGCCTCGTCGGGAATGAAGTCAAAGCCGCGGCCCGCCCGCGCTGGGAGATGTGTTTGCTTATGAGGCAGGACAGCTGGGGAGCTCAGGAACTGCATCTGCTCAAACAATGTGAAAATCTGATTACAGCAAGTGTCACCGGGCATCACTTACCTCTTCCTCTGCAAGCCCAGCCTCGCCTGACAGGCATAATAGATCTCCTGGATACCTCTCGCGCTGAAATAAAATGCCTAGTCAAAAGCGCTTAAAATCCCTCGAGTTTCGAGTCTGCTAATCATGTCCCTCGTTCGCTGGCTCCGTGTGCTTTTGGGGCCGGCCGGCCCGCATTAAGCCTCGTTAAGACGGTGCAGCGGCGTTCCCGGACGCGGTCGGTGAAGCGCGTCTCTCTTCAGGCTCTTGGCAGAAAAGCAACTGTACGTCGCGGTCCTCATCCCGTCCCCTTTGACCGTGTGCCCTGAGCGCTCGTTGGCACGTTTTGGGAGGCTTCTGAAAGGGACCTTTTGTCGGGGGGAGGAGGAAGCCAGCAGCAAACAACCCCTGAACTGGGAAATGCTGCTCTCGGGGCACCTATATTTAGCTCGCTTGCAGCGCTGTCCCTTCAATTTACACTCACGCTTTTGTTCCTTTTCACGACCAGCGCCGAGGGTCTAAAAGAGAAGGATACCAGCGAGGAATAGGCAGCTTCTCCTTGCGGAGGAGAAGGTATTTTTAACACAATGCCCGAGAAGAAGGAATTTGTTTCAGTCAAAATCAGTGCTGCGAAGGACCTCTGAAGGAAAGCAAAGCCCAGGCGCTTCCATTGCACGTGGCCGTGGAAGCAAAATCACGTGCAAAAGCTGAAGAGGGGCGCTGAAAAACGAAGCTAGAAGTTCATCCTTGCAACGACTCACTCCTGAAGGCAGGGTGCTGCCAGGGAGGCAGGCAAGCCACGTGCATTAATTTAAAATATGCAGGGTGGCCAGGATGCCAGCCCAGCAAAAGGAGAGGGTGATGGCTGAGTCGCCATGAGAGCCAGGTCCCTGCCCAAATTAAGGCCGGTTTTTGTTCTCTTAGACATTTATAGAGCGCTGCGGTGCCTCGTGCTACAGCCTGTGTTCCCTGAGGCTTTGGAATGGGAAAAAAACCTCCAGAGCAGGCTTTGCACCTTCTGCGAGATGCTTCTTCAGAGCCTGACCTTGAGGATTTCCCACCTCCCTCCTTTCGATTCGCGGGCCGATCGGTCTCGCCTCTGCAGCGCGTCCCCGCGGGCGCCTCGGGGCGCTGGGCGGGCAGGCAGGCGATGGCCAGCGCTGGCCCCGCGCAGCCTGGAGGCTTCCAGCCACGGGCGAGGAGGAGCCGGGTCTGCGAGGCGTCTGGCATGCTCACGCCGGGTAAAGGGCCGTAGCAAGGATCCCGGGATCGCGTTGCCGATGGAGCGTCCCCAGCTCCTGGGATGCCGGCTTTGCCTCTCCGCTCCCGGAGATGGTCCTGCAGGAGCAGCTCCCGGAGCATCTCTGCGAGGAGCACCACTCGCCGGCGCGTCTCCGCCGGCGCATCTCCACCGGTGCTCTGCCCGGTTCAGGGTATGTTCCCACAACTTGCCCCTCCTGCCGAGCAAGAGCTTTTTTTCCCCCCTTCGCTATCTTTAAAACCTTTGCTTTCTTTATCAGCAGCCGGCTGATATCAAGCGCGACAACTCTTGGGTTAACTGCGTGATTCCTCAACTCTCCAAACAAATAAGCCCGGGTAAAACCCAGACCTTGGAAGCCAATTGCAATTTAATACAGCTTCAGTTGTAAACATCGAACAGTTGCAAAGGAAATATGATCAAAGCCATTGATTTTTTTTGTAGTGACACAGTGTCTTTTTGAGTAATTCCCAATAATGAGAAAATCTGAGAAAATTGAAACCTGTCTGCAGATATTAGAAGCCTAAATGGTCAAATAAATAATTAGCAAGCTACTCATTGAAGCTCTGCGTATGAAAAAGCAAGTTGTTCCTCACTTTTGAGTAACAATGCTAGACTAAGCATCTTTTTTGAGTAAAATGGAAAAAAAATAAATCACTCTGGGCAGAGCGGAAGACGGATTTCTTCCGTGGAAGAGCAGGATGCTTACTGTGGAGAACAAACAGCTTTTTCCAAACTGCATCGATGTAGTACTATACGTTTTCCATTGCGCGGCTTACGTTTCTTTTCTGTGCATTAATTTTGGAGCGCTAATGAGCTGCTCTGACGTAGCGTTTAGAGCCTAGAGAAGGACGGAGGCGTTGCTGAGAGCCGTTACGCAGCCAGCGTGCGTTTGAAGCTGTGCAAAGTTGTTTCTGCTGGCGAGAGCCTGACCTCGGCAGCACGGATGGTTTCCAGATGTCCTGCTGTTAGATCCTGCCCCAAGATCCCTCCGTGCCGCGGGGAGAGGAGCTGGAGGTGGGAACTGGGGCTGCCCCACGCCCGGACCCCGTGCGGCGTGCCTTCCCCTCGCGCCGTAGAGAGTGCTCGCTGAAGGCTTTCTTCCCAATGAAAGCCTCCTCGGAGGCGAGTATTTGGCCGTTTCTCTTACGGAACGTGTTTGCAGCTGGGTTTGTTTCATACGGGCTGCCTGTGATGCCATAACAGAGGATGCTTTTAAAGCGCCGACAGCGTTGTGCCGGCTCCCTCTTTACGTTTTGAAAGGGCGAAGCACGCCGGTGAAGAGGTTCAAAGGAAGAGAAGCAATTTGTTGCCGCTTCCCCGCGAGTGCGCGGAGGGGAGGCGTCCTCGCTGGCGCCGAGCTAGGCACGGCGCGGCTCGCGCCCTTCCTTCTCCTCCCCGCTCGCGGCGGCAGCGCTGGAAGTGGCCCGTGGCCACCGGCCAGCTGTGCAACAGGCCACCTAACCCGCGAGCCCGCCTCGCCCCCGTGCCCCTGCCCCGTGCCTCCCGCTTGCTGTGCTTCCGCCGAAGGACGTCGCTGCTTGCTTGCACAGCAAGGTTCTGTCTGCTGCCTTCGTGCCTGATCAAATCCTTGGGGTCCTGCCTGGGCTGTCGAGGGCACGCGGACCCCGACCCCCGCGCACCCGCTCGCTCCCCTCCCGGCGGCTCTCCGTCCACCGCTGTCGCGTGCTGCACCGCGTTGCCGGCCCTTCCAGCGCGGCAGCTCCTGCCCCGCGGCCTAGGGCGCTGATCCTACCCCCGGGCTTCACTGGGAGAAAATGGCTTGTTTTCCTTTCTGTCGGGTCCAGGGGAGTGACTTTGGCTTCTAACCTGGAAACGGGGGGCGTGGGGTATCGGATGCCATCGGGCTCGTGTAACGGGCGGTACGATGCTCTGTAACGTTGCGGTCGCGGCAGAGGCAGGAATTCAGTGGTGCGTGTGAGAGTTACGGACCGGAGGGCAAGAAAGCGAGGTTTCTAGTTTCCCCGGTACACAAAATACCTGCCTGATGACGGGCCCTGCAAAGGCTTCTAGATTTCAAAGCGGCGCCGCTCCCGACCGGCACGCTGGGTGGGATGCTCGCCCACCCCCCGCAGAGCCCCGCTCTGACAATTCAGGTTTGCCGGGATTCTCGCAGGCGGCCGCGCGGGCTTTCGGGTGTCGGGATTTCAGCTGGGGCTGGTGGCCGCTGCTCAAAGCGCAAAAATAGGGTGGCCGAAGAGCAGGATGCGGCAGATAATGCCGCAGTCACATCGGGGCGATGCGGCCGCTCAGGGCAGGAAGCCGCCGGCTGTTGGGAACGCCGGGACCCGGCGCGAAGTGGATGTCCTCAAAACACAGCCGCGCTCTTCCCGGCCCTTCAGACAGAAATGAAAAGGCTTTCGTGTTCTGCAGGGGCGGAGAGCACAATTTGCGATGACCTGGCTCCGGCCGGCATTCGAAAGGTCACTTTGAGTACGATGCTATCTGAGCCCATTGATGTTAAAAAAAAAAAAAAAGGCCCAGCGCTGTACGGAGGGGGAAGCGGGGGAGAGGAAGCGAAAATAGCTCTGGCAACAGCCATTGTTTAAAACCAACAAAGAGGCACTGAAAGGCTCCCCGCTCGCCGCCGTCAATAGCCACGGCAAGGGCACCGGCTGGCGCGGCGGCGGCGGGTCCGCGCCGGGCGAGGAGCCGCGGCTCGGCCCTGCTGCGGCTGGCGAACGCGTGGAGGGGCCGGGGAGGACGGAGAGGGCACGAAGGACCAGCGGCTCCCTCCTACGGGGAGGGTGGTACTCGGGGCCCGGGGGGGCACCGCCGTTGAAATCAAAATGGATACGTGCGTTGCTGGCATTGATGGATGAGCGCTTGCGAGCGCCCACCTAACGCCGCGGGTCCCGACATCGAGGGACCGAGATGTAGTCGGAGGGGCCTCCCCCCGGCCACGGCTGGCTCGTTACCTTGGAAGCGTCCGAGGCCGGGAAAGAAACGATTTGCCCTAAAGAGCTCAGCCAACTGTCAGCTGGGTTGTGAGCATTAGTGAATAATAAGGAGCAAGAGCAGCATTAGCCCTGCATCTGTGCAGTCATCTGTCATGTAACGAGGGAAGTATTGGCACGTTGTCATGTTTCGAACGCTGCTGATCAATGTTTTTTTTAAAAAAAAAAATACTAATAAAGCCCGGTGCCCGGAGGCACGGCGGAGGCCGGGCAGGGCGCGGGCAGCTCCCGCCTGCGGAGCGGGGCTGCACGGTGCGGGGCGGCCGGGACCCCGCTCCTGTCCCCGAGTTCTCGGGGCGCGTGGAACCTGCATCGCTGCAATTTTAAGAGGTCTAGCGGAGGAGCGAACTGCGAGCTTTCAGCAGCCGCCCTGTTAACGGGTGGGTCTGTCGGCGGCGTGTTGGCTAAACCCCGGCCAGGGCCCTTTCTGCCCTCACCGCGGCGCGTAGGAGAGGATATCTCCTTTTCCCCGTGAGCATCGCGGCCGGTGTTCAAAAGGGGAGGGCAACGTTGCAGCAAATAAATCGCCCCCCATCCGAGGTTGCAGTCTTTGCGCCGGAAGGAAAGGGGGGGAGTTGAGGGGCAAAGGGGTGATGCCCGGGAGAAGGGGAAGTCTCGGCGAGGGAGACCCGGACGCAACGTGCTGTGTCGCCCGAACTTCCGTGGGGGCCTGGAGGAACTGAGCCCTAGCGCAGCGCCCTGACCGTGGAACGGGGACGATAGCACCCCGGAGACGCGCCGGGGGTGGCGGTCACAGGTGGCTCTCACGCTGCCGCCTTGGGAAGCCCTGGAGTGCAGTGGTGGGAGAAGCCAGCAGCTGCCAGCTCCTTGACTTGTATCCCCCGTAACTCATTGCATCCCCTCTGCTGGCTGGCGGGAGGGAGAAGAACCAAAGGGCGGAGGTGGCTCTCCTAGAGGGCTCACGCCGACAGGCGTTTTGGAAAATGCTGTTTTCTTACCGGCTCGGCAGGGGAGAGAACAAAAGGGTCTCCGCTGCTAAAGCGCGTGACGGCAACCCCTTTGCTGCAGGCACCGGCCCCGAGGGGTCCCGGTCAGCGGGACGTCCCTGGGGAGGCAAAGCTCTGCGCTGGCCAAAGGGGACTCGGCAAAATCACTGAATGGCTTTATTCCTCCAATTTCCCTGAGCTCCTCAAGCTTTGGATGTAAGCAAGGAGAGCAAGTTAAGGCACAGATTATAAAAGTGATGGATCTACAGAAAAAGGCGAGGCCTGAAGGGTTGAAATTTACTGCAAAGCCTGGCCCAGAAATGACCCTCTTCCTCCTCCTCCTCCTCCTCCTCTGGATTTTTTCCGTCTTGTGCAGAAAAATGCAGCTGGTCAGCTTGACAAGTGGAAACCGTAGCTTTGTCATTAACGTGCAACGCTGAAACAATGATGTATGGCTGGCGATAGATCATGTTGGGTTTCCGGAGAGCAGGGAAGACAAAGGCATGAGACTAATTCATGATGCATGAACGCATTGATCTTCCTGGCTCTGAAAATACAATGTAATGAACCCCCGCTAACACATCATTTTTATGCCACTGCACCTCACTAATATCTAATGATTTCACCTTGCTCTGAGATAAAATATAATTGTATGGGAGGTCCAGCTTTGTTCTTTAATACTCGAGTAGAGTTAACGAATTATGTTTTGCTCGGTAGCTGTCGGCAAGTTGAGACAGGCTGACAAAAGCCCCGCAATTATTAGGCTAAGATGCACGTTTAAAACACTCTGTGTGTACATACAGGCACGCGTGTGTGTTTATATCCTCTGGGGCCGTAACGACTCAGTGCGCAGAGCTTGTGCGCGGGCGCTGCTGGGAACTGAAGCAGGTGACAGAGGACGCTGCGGGGTGCTGGGGACCCGGTGTCCGTCCTCGGGGACTTCTGGATCTCGACCGCCCAGCCGGCGCTCAGGGAAGGGCGGCAGCGTCGCGGCGGAGACTACCCGGTGGTTTGAAAGCACGGCAATCCTTTTGTCGTTGCCAAAGTCCGCCATCCTTTTGCAGATTGACCCGCCCCGTTTGCCCTCCCAAAGCCCCGGCCGGGCCGTGTCTCTTCCCCAGCCAGGCAAAGCGTTTTGCTTCAGAAAGTCAGTCTGGGGTCCTTTCGATAACACTCTCCTGCGTTCTTTGTACCTCGCCCCGATGAAGGTGCGGAGCGGGATTTCTCCTGCTTATTGTTTGTCCGCAAGCAAACGCCGTCTCCCTCCCAAGCCTGCTGGAACGCCCACGGCTCGTAGCCGTTTCTGACGGTAAACAAGAAGGGTGCTCCTCGGAGCGAATTCGGGCGGGCGGAAAGGAGAGGAGAGGTCACCGCCGCGAGCCCTGCCGGAGCGGCGTGGCCCCGGCTTGCAGGGGCGGCTAAAAGCGCTGCGCGTCTCTGGATGAGCGACACGGGCGCTTCTGACCCCCGGCCGCCAAAACCCCGACAGCGGCGCGCCGGCCCGGGGCCGGCCGCGTCTCCCTCCCTCGGGCGGCGTTTGTCCGGGCACCCCCTCTGCAGCCAGCCGCCGCCTCTTGTTCAGCGACGGGAAGCTCTTTTGGGGGCGAGCGAGTGGTAAACCGCTGCTTGTTGCACAGCGCCCGCTGCAGCCGGGGTCCGGGCCCCTGCCTGCGGCTTTTAAGTGCTATCGCCGTGCGAAAAATGAGCAGGAGCTTGCAAATGTGAGCCGAAGGTGAAGGCGTCTGTGGAGTCTTCAAAGGCAAGCCCTACCGTTACAGAAGAAGTCAATGAAAATCTAAGCGCTCTCGACAGTGAAAGCTGAAGTAATGTTGTACCTCATTTGAAATTCCCTCTAGGCCAAGTAAGACTTTTCCTTTCATGTGCGATGTTTGTATCCCTTCTGGGAGCCCTTTCCTCTGTAGCGTGCTTGGTTACATGCGGTGTTGACAGATGATTAAGACATGAAGTCTCTTAAATCAGAGGAGCAGCCAAAGTTTTGCATTGTGTGCTCAGGTGTTTACCCACAGCGGTTTAGTCGTTTCAGCCTGGCTTTGAGGTTTGGGACTTGCTGCCTCTTGCAGCGTGAGGTGTCCCAAGCAAAGGAGGCGCTGAAGGGAGCAACAAACCGGGGCTGTACGAGCGAGATACCAGAGGGAAAACAGTCCTCTGCTGGCAGCAGTATGCTCGCGGTGGATGATCTTGCTGGATTTGCTGGTGTCCTTAGAAGTCACCTTACCGGGTTCGCTTCGTGGAGACGAGGAGCAGAGCTTCTGCCAGGCTCTGGTGCCTCCCCGCCAAGCAAAGCCTGTAAGGCGACTTTGGGAAACTGCGATTCCTGCTCCGGCAAACGCTGCCTTTGCATCTCTTGGATGCTCCCACAAACCGAGGTTGAGCAGCGTCGCCGTGATGGGGTGCTGCTGCGGCGCCTGCTCAGCGGGGTCCACGCTGGGGCTTTGGGAGTTCAGGTGGGGCAGACAACACCGCGAGGCATCTTCTTGTGGGGAAGATACGGCTTCGGATGGGATCAAATGGGGCAGAAACGGACCAAAACCCCACACAGCTTGCCATGGTGCCTGTCCGGAGGGTGCTGGGCCGGGCGGGCGGCGGCGGGAGCTCCCCCACCGCCTCCCAGCAGACCCTAAAACCCAGACCTGCCGCCGGGGGGTCCAGGCCAGCCGAGACCCGGCTCCGCCGCGGGACGGAGAGCGTGAGCGGGGCGGGCGGAGGGAGCCGAGAGACGGCGCCAGAGCCCTCTCCTTCGGGCGGGGCTGCCGTTTCCCCCGGCACTTATTTCGATGGCTTGCTCCCCCCCCGCCCCGTGATCTCCGTGACTTGACTTTTGCAGGCACTTTTCTCCTATAAGAATATTAAACATATTTAAAAAACACTTAAATGCTAATGCGAAACCTGAAAAGAGGATGTCAAATGCAAGAGGCGCTCTGAAGACATGATGTCTCTGTAGAAGGGTTTGACCCCGGTAATCTAATTTGCTTTACATTTAAAATGATACTTCATTCTCTTATTATAAGGCTCTGTGTCATTGGCTCATAAAGATTACAATTTCGTGTCTTCCAGTTGTAATAAATCCCATTCAAGCACCCTCTTGATTTGAAATTTGTCACAACAACACGCAGAGGGCACAGTTCCCGAGTTTTATGGCGCGGGTGCATTAGAGACTCATCTGCAGGAAAGATGATGCAAGACTATAAAATGATTTGTCCCCCGCCCTTCTCAATTGGATCTGTGTTTAAAAAAGAGAAATTAAAAAAAATCTAAATTATAGCTTATTCCTCATTATCCAGTAGTAAAAAGGTTAGACCGGCAGGGGAGCCAGACTGGCTAGATTTTCCGTGCTTTATCCTTACGCTAGGGAATAATCTGGCTTCTTTAAAACCAGCTGAAAATATTTCATCTTGTTTCAGCAGACTTGGGAGCTTAACCTTTCTGGTTGTACTCGTTGGAGATGATGGAAAACCGATCGGTCTTTTGTGCATACACCTTATCGGGCGCTAAATAACGTAGCCGTGGCGGCCGGCGCGCGCGGCACGTACCAACGCTCTGGGCCAGGCGCGGGTGTCTGAACGGGCGGGCGGGAGCAAGCTGTTGGGTTAAAACAAGGCTTGTCTTTGTCTGGCAGCAGCATCGAGGTACGCCGGCTGGGGGGGCCGGTGCCTTCGCTGGGCGCCGCGCTACGCGGCACGGAGCGGTGGCCGGTCCGCGTCCATGGCGTGTGTTTTCCACGACAGCGGTGTGCTTGGCTTTCTCCGGGAAGGAGGAACCGGCGGGTGGGTGCCTCGCTGGCACTGCTGCCCAAGTCAGGGGAAACCCCGCCGGCACGTGCCTGCATTCCGCTGACGCAGAACCGCGCGCCGCTTTGCGGTGGGCTCCGGGCGCGGGGACCTGACCCCCTCCCGAGCGTTCAGACCCGGGAGGGCTCCGGGGCTTGACGTGGCGGCTGATCAACGCGGCTGGAGCTAGAGACGCAACCGCCCCGCGCGGTAGGGGTGTCCCGGTGAAGCGCCTCTCGCCCCGCGCGCGGCGGCGAGCGCCGGCTGGTGCCCGCCTGCTTCTGCCTCCGTGCCCCGGCTCGGCGGACCCCTTCCCTCGCCGGCGCGTTCGGGGGCTGCGGCAGAGGGGGGATGGCGAAATCCCAGCGCGTTTGTGGGCCGCTCCCGCTCGCTCTTCGCACAGAAGAGCAACGGGGACAGGGCGGTGATGGCGACGCGGCGGCCGCGTGGAAACGCCTTTTTGGTTTTTTCTTGCCTTGGCAGTCGCGAATGCATACGTGCGAGAGACTTTGCTCAGGGAGAACTTTTATACTTTTAGTGTCTGTTGTTCCTCAGGGGTTTTTTGGTGGCGTGGTAGGGTTTTTTGTTTGTTTTTTTTTTAACAAAGGTTTCAGCCGAGAAAAAAATCCCATCTGTATGGCTTTTTTATTAAAAGATAAAAAGCCGGAGTTCATAGGAGTTAGCATTAAGTCACAGTCCGCAGCAGTCTAAGGTATTCACCGGCTGGGGACTCTCTCTGTTTATTTCAAATACCCCTTTATCATTTTGTTGAAAGAGCGGTGTTCTCTGTAAAGCTCTGCCAATTGAAAAAAGAATCAGATAATGAAGACTGATGCTGCACTGATGACAGCCCTTCAGATCCTCAATAGGATTTCTCCAAAATCAAAAGGCGTTTTTGTTTTATTATCACACTTGTGGCTTAAAAATAATTAAATTTAATCTTTTCGCTCTCGAAACAAAAATGAAAATGCAGAAACAGGCCCCCCACATGCAGGAAAAAGACAAAGCAAATGCAAATATCCAGTGGGTGTTGGAGAAAATTTTGCAAATTATAAATGAAAATATCGTATTTACAGCGGGTGCCCAGCGTACGCGCTTTGCCAAGACTACGTTCTTGCTCTCGGCAAGCGTGACTGGGCTTTGTCTCTGCCTGCAGCGTTTGTCCCGAGGGAATGAAAGTCAACACGTTACACGCTCGCGTAAGTCTTGCTTTCGTTTGCTAACTCGGCACCAGTATTTTTCTGGATAGTTTTGAAACGTCCCGTCTTTTCAGTACAAATCCAGCCCGCCCAGCCGTGCCCACGCTGCCGGTCCAGCCGGCGCGGGCGGGCGGCTGCAGCACGGGCAGGCTCCCCGTGCCGTCGGCGAGCTGCGGCCGCGGGGCCGGGGGTGCCGCAGCCAGGCGCGGCCGCCGCCTCTCAGTACTGGGGAGTTCCAGACAACCCACCGAAGCCCCCCGAGCCTTGCTGCGGCTCGGTCACGGCTCTGCCAGGCGGGGGGCGGCCGGGAAGCCCCCAGCGCACCTTTTGCGGGCAGTTTGCAAAACCGAGGTACCTGGTGAGAAGGGGGTTCCCGTGCCCCTCCACGTTCCCGTGCAAGTGGGGTGCAGCCACGGGCCGTGCAGAGCTCCCAGCCCTGCTGGGGCTGGACGACGAAATGTTCCCTCTTTCCTCGGTGGCGATGGCAAGCCGTAGCTCCGCATGCCGCTTTGGCATCCATTTTACACCTTTTAAAATTTGGAACAAATTTGTCGCTCGTCGCAGTGGAAGGCAGATAAATAAAATATATGGGGAGCTATTTGTCCTGTAACTAAAGCCCTACGCTTATAGAGGGAGAGCGTAGCCAGTGACAACTTTGTCACAGTACGTGAAAGACTGGAAATCAGGCTTTGCGTTTCTACCTGATCTTTGAAGAGCCGGCACCGGGCTCTCCAGGCCGGGGACAGGTAAGATGCTCGGCGGCTCTGCCGGGAGCCCAGCCGGCCGAGGGGAACGCAACCCACCCGGGAAGCGCCGAAATGTCTTTCAGGCGAGCCGTTACATCTGAAACGCTATAACTTGATTATTCCTTCTCCGGATTCCCTTTGACAGACTCCTCCGTTTTCAAAGAGTTACACAGGATTTAGCCCCATGCTGGCTTTCGTGTGAATTGTGTGGCTAAAATTGCATGCAGTTCTTTGAAAATTTCAGAGCCGGCGCCTCTCCCAAGATCGACAACTGTTTTATTTCTCTTGACAGAGTACGTAGAACGAACAAACGCTGCCATTCCTGGAGGAATCCTTTTGGTCTCAGTCTCTATAGCACCTTTAAGCTGAGGCTCAAAGAGCTGCGTAAGGATGGAAAGCCCCGCAGTACCTGCAGAAGTTAAACGCGTTCTGCGTTACCGTCCTTGTCTAGAGCGGAAAACGTGGGCTTCTTCAGGTCCTTCTTCCCTTCCTAGGTTGGCGGAGGGGATGAATGGCAAAGCTAGAGGACTCGGCGGAAAGCCATCGTGGCTAGCGAGTAGTCTTGGCTCCCCTTGCCCGTCTTTGTGAACGTGAGACAGGTAGTCGATCGCTGGTTTTGTAAGCCCCTCGGAAAACAGCACCTACTGTAACTTCTGCGGTGGAGTGACTAATGGCAGTCACTTAAAATTAGCCGCAAGTCAGGTGACGCCGTGTCCTCCAGCGCCATTCCCAAGAGTGGCAACAGAAGGACCGGCGCCGATTTGCGCCGGGACCGGGTGGATCTCCGCCTGATCCCTCCGCAGCAGCTGCCACTCACCCACACATCTGCGGCTTTTTCACGCTACCGAGTGCCGTTGGGGGCAGAGCAAAGCCACCGCCCGGGGCTGTGTTACAGGAGGGCAGTGTACAAGCGCACCTCGTCGTTCTTCTCTTGAGAAGCGCCTTTGAAACCAGGGGCTTGGCTCTGTCTCTGGAAGCATACCGCAGATTGGAGTTCTCGTCTTTAAGTTCATTTCTGCTCCTGACTTAAAGGCTGAATTAACAAACAATTGATTATCGGTTTTAAGATGCGAAAACACCATCTGGTCTGGGAGATGCGCTAGATTGCGGCTGGGGGGGGCGGGAATGACACATCTGAAGGATCTCCGCAAGTGGCGCGGGCGAGGCTGCTGGGAGAAGTTCCTGCCCCTCGGAACCCCTGTCAACGCAGGCGAGGAAATTCATCCTCCCCGGGGGCGCCTCGAAATCTGCGGCTTGCCGCTGGGTCCCGGGGCGGGTTCGCTTACAGGGTGCCGCGGCGTTTCAGCCCGCGACGCCGGCAGCGCGGTGCTCCTCCATCGCAGGCTCCTCTCTCCTCCCTGATGCTGGAGAGACGTCTGCAGGTATCGGAAAACCCAAGGGCCGTCGCCTGCCCTCAGCCTCGCCTCCGGAGCGGGCACGGAGTGGTTTTCCGGCATCCCGCATCTCCCGACGGCTTCCCTCGGGAGACGGGTCACAGCGAGTCTCGGAAACGAGCGGCTGCTTGTCAGCGGGACGCGTCGCTTGGGGAGCAACCTTGTCGTGTCACGCCCGCGATGGTATCGGCGCTGTTTGTGGCTCGGGCCAGCCCTCAGCCGCCCTTTCTGCCCCCCATCCCCTCGTTCCCACCGCCGCCGCTCCCGTATCGGTCGCTGGCTGCCCGTGACTTGATTTAATACAGCTTTCAATCGCTGCCAACGGGGCTCGCGCTTCAATATCGTAACTGCTAAACACACTGTGACAAATAATCTGAGGCTAAGCTTCCAGGACAGAGGAAATCGTTTTCCTCTTGAAATTAAAGTTGATGCATAATGGAATGCAGTAGGATGTTTCCAGCAGGAACATAGCCAGTTTTAGTACATCCCGAGTCCCTTTTTGTCTGCCGGCCGGGACGTAGGAGGTGAGGGAAGTCATTTCCTAGAGTTCAGGATTTGCAATTTGCATTCTATAATCTCCCGGTCATTTAGCAGCAGATAATTTGTCACGGTTTGTTTTAGCTGTTGTGATATTGATATTTATTATGCAAATCGTATTTCCTACTACTTATTGTTCTGCACCCTACGAATACTTAACTTGTTATAAACCTTTTTAGTTAATACGGGTTGTCTTTCAACTTGACGTTTGAGGCGCAGCGGGTCATAACGTACGATATTGTACAAAAGGGTCTAAACCACCACGTCATTAAAAGCAGAGAAAGGGGATAGCCGGCTGCCTAACGGCAGAGCGGCAAATGGAGCTTCTCGGCAGAGCCGCTCGAGCCCCGGTTGTTGTTTACCAGCCCTCAAGTCCTTCTGGGGAGGAGGGAACCTGGCGTCACGGGGCCAAACGCTTTGTACAAACGGGGGGATAAATCCGGCTTCGTTCCGTGATCGCGGCGGCGCGGAGCTCTGCCTCCGTGGCACTTGTTGGGCGGGAGGGAGAGCCGTCGGGCACGTCTGCGGGGCAGGAGGGCTTGCCCTCCCAGGGGACGCAGGGTGTTAGGTGGGACGAGGGGTGGGCACGCTCCGCACCGAGTCCGAAGGAGCAGCGTTCTGCGTCTCCTCGGGCGCCGGCGGGGCGAAACCAGCCTGGTTTCGCAGTCCGGTGCGTGAAAGCTCTTCCCAGCCCTCCGCGGTGACTCAACGCTTGCCCTGAGCGGTTTTAACTTTAGGCTTGGCAGAAGACAGGATGATAAAGTTAAACTGACAACTCACCGGCCTCAGGGTAACTTGGAATAACCTAATTAATAACGTTAGAAATATTTGACAGCCTGCGCCTTTCCGCTGTTGGTGCCTGCGCGGGCCCATCGCGTTCCTGGCCTGCTCGGTGGAGGGAGGGCTCGGTCCCCAGATAAACCTGCCCGGCGCTGGCCGCCTCTCCTAGTCCCGGCCTATTAAGGCAGGGCTTAGCAGTCGGGGGGGGGCCGGTGCGGCTTACTTCTTCATTCTTACTCCATTTAAGCCCTGTCAAAACCATCGCACGGGTGAAAATCTGCAGCAAAGGTTGATTTTTGCCGGGCTGCGGTTAACGAGCCCCCGCCGCTCCCGGTGGCCCCCGCAGCCGGCGAAGGCTCAACACCGCCTCCAGCGGCCTGGGGCCCGGCCGGAGCGGGCGGGGGGCGCCGGCCGGGGGGGGGGTCCCCGGAGGAGGATGCCGGGGGGGGACCCTGGGAGGGAGGATGCTGGGGGGGGACCCCCGGAGGAGGATGCCGGGAGGGACGGACGGACGGCGGGAGGGAGGATGCCGGGGGAGACGGACCCCCGGAGGGAGGATGCAGGGGGGACCCCCGGAGGAGGGTGCTGGGGAGGGACCCCGGGAGGGAGGATGCTGGGGACGGAACCCCGGAGGGGGATGCCGGGGGGGGCTGGCGTGGGGCAGGCGCCGAGCGGCTGATGCGCGCAGCCTCCCCGCCTCTCGCCCTGTCGGCAGGCGTCGCGATAGGCGGCCGTGGGAAATGCGAGGGGGTTGGGGTTTTTTTCGGTTTGGTTCTTTTTTTCAATTTTCTTGTTCCGGACCGCGATTCTCCGGGCCCGCGCGCTGAGGCGGCCGGGCCCCGCTCCCTCCCGCGGGCCCCGCTCCGCCGTGGGGTGTCAGGGGGCCGCGGCCCGTGCGCGTGAAACGGCGCTTTCCCGCTGAAGCGCGGCCCCCCCCGCGGGGCCCCGAGCTGCTCGGCGGCGGGGCCGGGGGCGGCGGCCCCGCTCCCTCGGCCCCGCGGGGGGCTCGGTCCCCGCCGCGCCCCTGCGCCCCGCGCCGCGCCCGGCACTTTGCCCCCGGCCCCTGGCGCGGGGCGGGGCCTGGGCGTCGCCCCGCCCCCGCCGCGCTGACGCGGGCGCATCTCATTACCGGCGCGCGCGGCGGCGAGGTGCCGGCGCGGCGGGCAGAGCGGAGCAGGTGCCGGAGATGGCGGGTCGCGCCCAGCCCAGCGGCCCCGCGGCGTGCGGCGGCGGCGCCCCGGGCCTCCTCCCGCTCCTCCTGCTGCTCCTCTCCGCCGCCGCCATCATCCCCAGAGGTAGGACGCGGCCGCCCGCCGGCCCCGGCCCGCCCCGCCCGCGGGGGGGCGCCGCCGAGCGCCGCCGGGGCCTGCGGCGGGCGCGGGGAGGGAGCGGGGCGGCCCGGGCGCGGCGCGGCGGCAGAGCCGCTCGGGCGGCTGCGGCCGGGTGCGGGGGCCGCTCCGAGCTCCGCGGCGCCCGAGTTGGAGGGTGGTCCCGGAGAGCATCCCCGGGGCCGGGGCGCGGCCAGCCCGGGGCGTGCCGGGGGGCGAGCGCCCGCCGGTGCTCGGCGGCGGGGAGCGGACCCCCGGCGGCGGGCTCACCCGCGCGTGTCGGGGCGGCGCGGGCAGCCGGCTGCCGGTTACCATGGAAGCAGCTTCTCCCCGCTGCCCGTGGGCTCATCGGGCGGCCGCACAATTAAAAAGTAATTGCCGTGCGCGCCCCCTCCTCCTTCCCCCCCTCCCCGGTGTTTTCCTCGGCCGCGGCGGGGCTGCTGCACCGGGGGGGGGACGGGGACGCTGCACCGGGGAACGGCTGCTGCACCGGGGGGGGGGGGGGGGAACGGGGACGCTGCACCGGGGGAGCGGGGAACCTGTTGGAATCCAAGTGCAAGTTGCCAGGCGCTTCCATCTCCTCCCTCCCCCGGTGGCAGCGGGGGCCCCGCCGAAGACGCCTTCCCCGCGGCCACCGGGCGCGGTGCCGCTCTCGGAGGCGAACGCCCAGCTCGGGCGCCTCGGGTGAAGCGGACGTTAATTAAAGGCGACTGAACGGGGCCCCCCGAGCCGCCCCCCGCCGGCCGGCGCGGCCGCCGGAGCGGGACCCCGGGAGCCGGCGTGGCGGGGGCGGCGTGGGGCCGCAGCCCGTGGCCGCACGGCGTGGCCCGGCGTCGCTCCTGCACTGAGCCGAGTAGCCGCAGGAGGGACTTGCACTTGTGTCTGATGGCTTTGATAAAATATTCCTCCTTAATGCCACTTTATATTTACAGTGTGTCACTGGAGAGGCACAAGGCTTCATTTACTGGCTCGCGCGACGAGAGGAGCGAGCATTATTTGCCCGGGACGTTTTGGGGAGAACAAGAAGGCCATTGAGCGATCTGTTGAATTTAACTAATAGGAGAAGGGGGGGATAAAGGAGCAGGCAGCGCGGCCGAACAAAGAGCTTTATTCATCGGCGTGTTGTACATGCTTTCCCCCGTCTTCCCCAACGGCCTTTTTGGTGGGATGGTGGCGGGGGGCAGAGAGCCGCCGTCTTTCCCGGCTCCCTCTCCCTCTGCGAGAGATCGGCGTCCTCCAAGCGGGGCCGGGGGCTGCTGCCCGGAGGCCGGCTCCGACAATGAAAATCGCTCTCTCTCTCTTAACGGCGCGTTCGCCTGGTTTCGGCGGCCCTGAAGGGTGACTGGTCTCCGAATTCAGCCGTTCCGCAGCGTCCATCGAGGGTAGCCAGGAGCGGTGGAAAGAAGCCATCGGCGTCGGCTCTTTTCCCTGCAAGACGGGGAAGCGCTCGCGTCGCTTCGGTACGACGCGTCGGCGCCTGGCAGCAGACGCCCAGATGTTTATGTAGTTGGTGTGTTCTCCTCCTAGTTTTTAGATGGTTTTGTCGCAAGGTGCTTTTCGTGGAATTTACGTGCGGTTTAGCTCGACGCGTAGCGAATTGCCCACTGGCTTGACCCGGAGACCCTCTGCTAGAAAGACGCCTGAAGTAAAAACAAAAGCCCCGACGCAGGACAGCCGCCTTGGTTCTTTGTTTTGCTGTCTGACTCTTAATGCCTCGCCTCGCGTTTCGAATCCGTGGTTTTTTAAGACCTGTTTTTAGCTAAAGGCTGGTATGATCCTCCGAGAGGGTAAGGCTGTTAATCAGCACCCAGCTAATGGGCACAACGACGTGATGTAGAATAGCGAAGCGGCTGAGGAGAAACAAAAGCAGGGCTGGATGCTGAATTAAAACGGCTGTGCCTGGCCGGCGCAGCTGGGGTTTTCCAGCGGTGAGAAGCACCGCACGGTGTGAACTGAGATTGCGACGCTGTTAGTAGAAGATCGCTATCTCGTGGTTTTGGTGCTCCGTCGCGAATCACAGGATAAATCCTAGACCTCCTGCTGTAATGCCTTTTAGACAAGATCTCCTTCAGGCCGAAGAACTCAATCTTCCCCCCCACCACCACCTTTTCAAAGCTATCGACTCGTTGGCCTCGGTAGTCTTGGGAGAGGAGAGCAGCGTTGTGGCAGGCAACGCCTGGCGGTGATTGCCGAGCGCTGTCGTCGTGTCTCCCGTGCGGGTTGCCACCCGAGGCGCGACGGTGCGAGCGCTGTTATCGCCGCCGTGCTGGCGCCCCGTCATCCAGAGCGCGCTTCGGAGCGTGTCGTGGTGGCTTGGCTGCCCGCTTTAAGCGGGGGTAATTGGAGCGGCGATAGGCAACGCTTGGACTTGCTTTAAACGAAGCCGGTGACTCGAGTTCTGTGCGTTTCTGTGACGCCTTTTTATCTGATCACAATGCTTTACAGTTAATTAAACTTCATAACGCCCCTGTGAAGTCGGGAGGGAGCCGAGGACTGATTTCAGCTAATACTGAGAGGCAGGCAGCGCTGGGGTGGAACGCAGCGTCCGTCTAACGGTGCAGAGCAACGTTGCACGGCAGTTTAGGAGGAATAACTTTTCAGCTGAAGCCGCGGGAGGCGTTTAGAGGCGGCATCGGGCTGCAACCCGGCCGTGGCCCGGAGGTGCGACGGGCTGGGCGAGGGGCGGTCGCCGTTGTAGCCTCCGTGTCTGCCGACACCAGGCAAGCCCCGTATGCGGCAGGCCAGAAGAAGGCCCTCTCGAATGCAGCGAGCGCTCCCGCTGAGGCTGTGTCAAGCCGGGCTCCTTTGTAAATACGGAGCGAGCTTCCAAGGAGCTTTTGTATGCAAGCGAGGCAAGTCTTCTGATCCGCAGCGGCTTCGCTCAGACTTGGCTGAGCTCTGGCGTTGAAAAACACGCGGTTGCGTTCTGCATGCAATGCAAACACCGGAGGAACGTTGCAAGGAAGGGGCTGGTAAATAAAGTCATCCATCTGGGTTGCAGCTTGGGCTCATTTGTCTTGCATGTAGGCAGTTGCGCGCAGGTTTATAAGCATGACAATCTGGCTTGGAAACCCCTGCCAAGGAGGCTCCCGTGGCTCCCGAAGATGGGAAGACTGGGAAGCAGCTCGGTGCCACGCACCCTCTGCACGGCGGAGGGGGCGGTTGTCGGCACCCTGGGCTGGATGGGCACGTCGATAGCTGCCGGCCGTCGGGACGCTCCCGGGCACGGCCAGCGGCTGCTGCTTGTCTGGCAGAGGTGGCCCTGCGGAGGGGAGGCTGGAGAGAGGAGTTCGGCTCCTCCGGGGAGCCCCGGGCCTTATCGGCGGCTGCTTTGCTGATGCCGTGCTGCGGTTTTCTTTTTGTTTGTCTTTCGCTGCCTTTCCTGGGTGCGCAAATAAAGAGGGCTTTGTAACCGCGCAGCTCTGACTCAGTAACCCCGGGTGGCTTGGCGTGCCTTCCTCCGGCCGTGCCAGAGCTAGAGACACAGTGGTGGGGCGACGGCGTGCGGACGTGGTCTCTGCCCTATTGCTGGACTAAAAACGGGTCAGCTCTTTAACCCTGCCTCTGCCTGAGGCCAGCCGGAATAAAACGTTTGCGTCGGCCTGGATGTGCCCTCTGTTTGCAGTCTGAATGCTCCTAAGAGTGCGTTTGCTCAGAAAACATGCTTCCTGATACTGTATGTAGGCAGATTTTTCTGGATGTTTCTGTTTAATGCCAGTTTTTTTGAGATTACTGTCAGGCTTTTAAAAGGGGTTTTGACAACCCCTACCTCTGCTGGTTTTTGATAGCACGGGGCAGCGCTTCTGCCTTGAATGCAGGGGCTCCCTGTGTCCAAAAAGTTGAGTTTCCTTCTGTGGTCCAGGGGGACGGGATTTTAGCAGACGCCGGAGGCTGCGAGCGTAGCGCAGGCTGGAAGTCTGCAGCGTTGGCTGTAGCTGGAATCCGGCCAGTAAGTAAATACTTATGCGGTGGTTTAAGAGCCCAAGCAAAGCTGGACGTGCAATCTGTATCTCTTCTGAGAAATTGGATGCTACGTGGGGGAAAAAAAAAAAAAAAAGTTGTGTTTGTTTCTCCGGGGAATGTTGTGTGCTGTTCTCTGGTGGCGCAAACCCACCAGCGCTAAATAAAGAGCCTGTTTGGAAACCTGCAATGAAGGAGAGACCCGAGGTGGAATGTTGTAATTACGAGTGGTATGTACTTGTTTAAGTTTCATAAATGAGTCGCTTTCCTGGAGATGTAATTGCATGCTGCAGCTAGCAGCTGCTGTTGTGGTTAACGGGGAGCTGCACCACAGAACGCTTTGAAGGTCGTCCAGCGCCGGCTTGGACGCTTTGGTGTGCTTGGCTTCGAGGGGAGCGTGCTGGTGGAAAAGGGTATTTTTTGCATGTGTGGCAGGCGGTTTTTGAAGGAACGTACCACCAGGCTTCAGTCAACGCTTTGGCGACTGAAACACAAGGGAGCTCGGCGGCGGGGGCACACGTCGGTGCGTGGTAGCTGGCCCACGTTGCTCCGAGATGAGCTGGCGTTTGCGGCTGAGCCACGGGCTGAATTTGGATATTCCGGCTTTTAATTTGCAAGCGCAGAAAGAGCCCTGGCTGCAGGCTGGCTCCTCTAACGACCCTTGCCTGCACGTGACTACTATCCGCCTGGTTTCTCTCGGCCTTTTTTGCCAGAATAACGGTTTTTCTCCTTCCTCGTTCCCTGCTGAACTCGTGGACTTTCCTGCTCTGTTGCACATCGGGTTCTCACCTCCAGTCTGCGTCTGGCAGAGGAGGTGGACGTTCGGCAGCCCTGCGGAGTGCGCGCTGCGGTGCCGGATGGCGCTCTTGAAAACCTGACTGTCAGGTCGATCCGATTCACCCGTTCCGAATATATTATAGCGAGCGATAAAAATACATGAGGAGCCGCGGCGGTTCTCGTAATTGATGCCGAACTCTTACCACGCGCTCACCCGCCGAAAGTGGTCGGCGGCTTTCTTGTTGTATTTAAAACACTCGACTAGATTGTGCCAGGAACTTCTACTGGCCTGCACGCCTGGTTATTTTAAACCGACGACGTCCCTTTGTAGGGTTGGGCCAGCGTGCTATTTTTACCCTACGGTTTGGTTTTAATTGATTACGGTCTTCTGTGGTTTAAAAACTTGAGTACTAAAAACATTCCGACCTTACTGAATTCTCAAGGTGAATCTATTATAAGACCTGAGACCCCATTAAGATGCCAGTATAAAGGATCAAAGTGACCCTTAAGCACATCTCGCTGCTCAGAAATTTAAAACTTCGGTGGGCTCTAGCTTAACTGAAAAAAATCTCTTCGGTTTTGATTTTTCGGGTGGTTTTTTGTCACTGGAGATGCTGGCAGCTTCTCGGTGTCGTCCGTTTGCCGACGGTCGCGCGCGTGGGTGCAGGTTCGTGATGGGTTTGACTCGTTTTTTTCCTTCTGAGGAAGCACTGCCTGTTTTCGTGGGTCCCGCCTGGACGATGAAGTCCGTGTCGCCCCCTCCCCTCCCCTTAGTGGCAACGCCAGTCAAGCGCGCGTGTTGAAACCAGGCTCTTAGCAGGACGTGATGGCGAGCGCTTTTTAAAACCCAGGTGTACGTTTGGCAGTGGGAAATAGCTGTGCTAGAAACTTGCTTTCTCTGCCAAGGCCAGCTGTGAAGTTTGCCCGAAGCAGTTACGTTACTGGCTCGATTCTTCAGCAGGACGGCGAAACCGCGGCGCTTCCATTGCGTGTTCTGGAGTCCCCGGCTAAGCGCTGGACGTGGTGGCGGACAGCGATCTCTACC
Source organism: Calonectris borealis (assembly GCF_964195595.1). Classification (NCBI taxonomy): domain Eukaryota; kingdom Metazoa; phylum Chordata; class Aves; order Procellariiformes; family Procellariidae; genus Calonectris; species Calonectris borealis. The sequence continues at coordinate 775,502 of NC_134335.1, read as the reverse complement.
TGCGGAGCCGCGAATGCAGCTGTCGGAGCCAAGGATGCCCGCGGGACCGGCGTGGCCTCCTGAGGTTCCACCTGGGCTTGACAAGTGCTGGGTATATACGGCCCTGCGTTCAGGCTGCGGCTGCGAAGGAACCTCTTTGATCTGGTTGTGCCCTTTCTTAGCAGTGTTAGTAAGCGCTTGAATCTGATATAATCTCTTCAGAGGTCTGCTTCCGGAATGGAAATGTCATCGTATCCCCCCAGCCATCGGCGGGTCTCTCGAGTCGGTCTTCTCTGGGCTGGGCTCCGGCAGTGGCGGGCTTCATTCACAAAGATCTGCTCAAGGGCTAATCCAAGACGTGGCGGCTCTCGTGAGCTCGGACCTAAGATATCTCAAAACTTGATGCGGGAACACGCCTTTTTGTTAGAGCAGCAGTGCTGTTTATAGACACGATCTCTTCACAGACAGCATGAGGCCGAATGGGGACTTGGCACGCTCCGGCGAGCGAGGTCCGAGAGCAGGGTCGCTGCGAGCGGTGGCTGGATGGGTCCTCGGTGCCACCAGCCTGCGTGACGCCTCCGCCCGGGAGGCGGGTGCGTCCCAGACCCCTCGTCCATTTATTCCAGCGCCCTGCGGTGTATGTCCCTTCTCCGAAGTGTGACGGGGAAGAAAGAAATATCAAGCAGCAAAGTGACGTTCCCCTGCTCCCCCCCTGCAGTAATAGAAATACGAGTCGGAGTCTGCAGCATCAAAAGAGAGATCAGAGTAATCGGATCAGGCATGAGAAACTGCTTGTTGCTGCTTTTCTGTTTTTAAATGAGGCTGCCTGGCAGCTTCCCTCGCAGAACGCTTTTTAAAATATTGGTGACGTTAAGCTTTGGAGCTGGGGTTACAGCAAAGAAATTGGGCTCTGCTAAAATTGGGCGAAAAAGACGACTTTCAGCCTGAGCGTTAACGTGTAGCCTCCGGGCTAATACACAAAATTAAAGGCGTCTCGTACCCTCCCGGCCCTTATTTTGTAGCCGAGAAGAGGAACGTTCGTCCCTAACTTACTGCAGCGCGTGCACTCTCGCTTTGTGCGTTTTATCGCGGCGATACTTCCCCGAGGTGCGGCCCCTGGGGCCGATACGTCGGTGGCCTTGAGAAAGCGCGGCGGCTTTCTTGAAAGCCCGCCGCCCTGGTGCGGCACGGGATAACTTTGGGGCCACAGCCGCCCGTTGTCCACCGAAAGGCGTTGAAACGGTGCGGCTGGGTCAGACCGGGGGAAGAGCTGCTGGCTGCCGTTTATGGCTCAGCTGCGAAGGCTTCTCCTCTTCACGCAGGGTTGTCTCTGCCGCCGGCTGGAGGCGGGTGGACGTCCCCCCCGTCCTTAACGTCTGCGGCGCTCCGTAGCGTCGGAAGAGCCACTTGCCCGTACAGTTGCAAGGCTGCAGTGCCTCTGGTTACACAGTTGTGTCTGCTCAGGCGTTTGGCACGGATGAGTTCAATTGGTTGAGGTTTGGCGAAGAATGGCAAGTACTGTTCTCGTCGCTTTCCTAGAGCGGCAGGTGACGCTGAACTTCTTGCTGGCCGCCGCTGGTAAGATGGCTTGCGTTCAAGAGCGCTGCTCTAAGGGATGCTCATCGGGTCTCTTACAACGCTGCGTCAGGTAAGGCGTTCCGTTACGCCGCAGTAATCCGTTGATGCGGTGGGGTTGGACGGGCCCAAGTTGCTTAAGCACGCAGGACAAACACAGAACCCCGTATCGCTCCGTGGCGTTAGGTTATGAGGTCGCTCAGCTAATTCTAACTGGTTTCGTTGTAACGGAGACCTGAAACGTTTGCATTTAGAGAACTGTTGCTGCAGCTTGGTTTGGCTTCAATTCGCGTTCTAAGCTATTTTGCTTGAAAACACGATATGAGCTATCTGTTTGTGCGCCTGTTACTTGCCTCTTTGTCTTTACCCACATTAGCTAACGTGGACGTAGGTCATGAGATGGAAGCTCAGGAGGAGCGGGGCAGCTCCTCAGAGTTGCCCCTCCTGCTTTCCCCCGTCTGTGTTCCATCGGATGCTCTTTGCAGCCGCCTTGAGGACAGGCACTGCCATGCGCTGCGCGGGCTCTTTTTAGCAGGAAGGAATGCCGCGTCATTTTAGGTGTCCGCAGCTGCTTCAGAGCGTTCGTGCCTAGGTGGCTTTTCCTGCCGTACCCGGGGGAAGGCTTCTGGGTAACTCGGTGGCGTTGCTTGGCGCTGAGGTCCCGAGCGGGCCGTTTTTCCTTCTGGCGTCCTGATGACGGCCTGACCGGGCTTCGTGGCGGCGGGTGGAAAGCCGGTGGGCAAACATCAAAACGGGGAACGCTCGTCATCGGGTGAGCGCCGGCTTTGTCAAACGGAGCTTGCGGAGGACGGCTTGGGTTGCTTAGGGCTGTTGGGAGCGAGCCTGCTTTTCCAGGACGGGTGCAGCAGGACGAAACAAAGCGAAAGCCCCGCTTGCCAGTGAAGCGCTTTCATGGTGTCGGGGAGAATCTAGGTCGGCTTGACAGCAGCTCCGGTTCTCTAGGCAGATTAATTTTTTCACCGTGCGGCGCAGAGTCCGGAGAAACGACGCGCGGTTCCTTAGCGCCTACCGGCCAACGGGGCTGAAATTAAATTGGTGGGCGGGAGCGTTTGGATTTGCAGTTGAGCAGCGGGTGTAGTTCGGCCGCAATAAGGCGCCGGCTGAGCCAGCCGGTATTTCCTTAGCTCCTCTGCAAACGAATCCCCGGCACGCCGCTTCTCCTGGGCGCAGGTGGTGGAGCAGAGGAGGGTGCCCGTCCTCGGTGCCTGCGAGGGGGGAGCGGAGACCCCGCCTGGGGCTTGTCAGGCAGCGTGCCGTCCTGCCCGAACCGGGTCTCTGGCTCTTGTAGGTGCTTGCGGCGGCTCGCGGTAGGGATGAGGCAGGACCCGTTGAGCTCGCTCCTGCTGCTTGTCCGAAGGCACCATCGAAGCGTGGATGCACGGAAAGATTCTTCTGGGTGTGTAAACACAGAGTGTAACTTCTCCTTTGCCACTTAACTTTTCCCTTCTGACCTTCATTTTCTAACAGTTTACCGACTGCTCAAAATGAAGACTCTGTCGGTAAGAGAGCGTATCTGTAGGGTCGCGATCCACGACCGCTTTTTCTGCCGCAAAGCGGTTAAGGACCGTTCCTCCTTCTCCTCGCTCAGCTTCTGGTCTGAAAGTCCGGAAGAGGCGTTACACGTTAACCTAGCAGACAGAACTACTAAAAGTGACTCCCACGCCGAGGTTTTTGAGCTCTGTCCACATGAACAGCTTCGCCTTTGATTTAAAGGTCTTATACTCTTAATCGTTCCATATAATCTTTAGCAGAACGTACACATTTCATCAACTCTCCCTGAATCCGTAACTGCCAGGTATTGCTTCTTCAGCATGTGAAGCGCAGTCGCATCTTTTCTCGGTAAGAGCAAAGATTAAAGCGGGATAGATAGGAGATTAATGCCGTTCCCTTCGGACATCTTCAGGGAAGGGGGGAGAAACTTCTAGACAAGAAACAGAGAAAATACTCGGAGGCAAATCATTTATTGCTATATGGGAATATATAGAGCCTTGTAAACAGAGTGTTTATAGCAAAACCAATGATGTAGCTTTTAAATCACTCTGGGAGAATTTCGGATGCGCGATTATACGATGACTCTCTCCTCCAGGCTCTCTTTGGTAAATTGGATCTCAAGTTTTCAAGTATGTTAACACAACATGACGTACATGGAATGCGGCTCTGGAAGGTGCACGTGGTACGTCGGGTAAAGCTGTCTCTTCTGGGGTGCTTTTTCAGTTTCGTGTTGAGGTCGGATAGGTCTGTTGATCTCATTCCTCTTTGAGATGGGGGAGGTTGTCTCTTTAGTGAGAGCTCCCCTTAAACGTGGTTTCAGTGTTTCCTACGGAATGACTTTTTTTAATTCCTCGCAAGAATAGATACCTTGCGGGCTGCCCGTTGTACTCACAATCCACCGTTTCTTCCTCTCCTTCCCACTCAGGCACCGCACCCCCCAAAGATCTGACTTCCTTGGGTTCCTGTGCGAGGCTGCCGCCGCAGGAAAAGAGGGTGAAAAGAGGCGTGGGTGGGTGGCGGGGGTGCGTCGCCGGTTTGGGTCCGGCGTTTGTATTAACCCCTGGAATTAATCCTCAGGGAGCGCGCGGCCGCGTGCAGCCAGATGGTGTCGGCGGCACAGCGTTGCGCATCCAGAGGGTAAGAGGAACCTGCGGTACGTGCAGATCGCAAGCCTGAAAATGGAGCGTGGTCTTCTGGGTGTTGTCGGGCTGCAGAGATTTTCGGTACGAGACGCCGCGGCACCGGCAGCCGCCCCTTGGAGCGGTCTTTGACGTGGCTCTGCCCCGGTTTCCCGCGGCGGCCGGGGCTGCCGAGGGGGAGGTGGCTGGCAGGGCTGGGGCTCGCCGTCTCGCGGGCTGCACGAGCGGTGCCTCGTTCTCCCGTCCTCTCCCCCTGGCTATCTATCAGTCCTGTCCTCAAGCAGGGAGCAGCTTAAATTATCCCGCGGTAAATAAGTAAGGATTAGTAAGTTATTTTAAGCCTGCTCATTGCCTCTCTTCCTGGGGAGAGCCCAGCGGACGGGCCGATGGAGCGGGCGTCCTCTGCTCTCGGGGATGAAAGGGGTTTGCGCCGGAATTAACGGGGACGCTGGCGGGTGCGCGCAGGCAGGGGGGGATGCTGGTGAAAAACGGTGTGGGTTGTTCCCCGCTTCTGCTGGATTTCGCTGCCCGAAGAATGAACCTCGCGCTGCAAACTGTCACTAAATTCAGCGGGGAAGCCTTTGGAAACGCAGCTCGTCTTTGCTTTAAATAAAACGTCTTTGTAGCAGTCGAAGAAACTGGCGTCCATTAAAGATGCAATCCAAAACAACGTGAAAGTTTTAATAACTTGGTATTTTTGTTGTGCCAGAAAATCACATTACTTGCAGAATAACTTGTCCTTGCTCCGTTGATTTATAAACGTCTAGGAAATCGCCTGCCTAAACCTCTGTAGAAGTTGCATTTGGATGGACCAGCTAAAGAGTAATTTTTGTCGGTTTAATAAGCATAATAAAACGGTAAATCTTAGGGGGGGAAAAAAGCACCTCTGAAACTGGTATCTTTTCATTTTAAATGGGTTCCTAGGATTTATCAGGAAGTCAAAGGCAGATAGAGAGTAGGTATTGAAGCAACTTGTCCAGTTTTCCTGGAAAACATGAGGATCCTGTGGGCGCCAAGCTCTGGGAGACTGCCGTGCGTGCACGGCTGCCCGTACGGCGGAGACGGGGCAGGGCAGCCCTGGGCGCGTCCTTCGGCTCCGCGGTCAGCGGCCCCGGTTTCTCGTTGCCTTTGGCAATTTCGCCAGTGCCAGCGGTGTTTGTTTCTCACCCTGCCTGATTTTGTACGTTTAGTCTCCTCTTGGAGCGGCTTCTTTCAGCCTTCATTTGTCCAGGTTATCAGCATGCAGAGGAGAGCTGACTTGTATTTACATGATTTAGTTGTAAATATGGTAAGTGTTGATAGATATTGTTGTCATAAGTGCTTACAGCTACTGGACTGATTACTGAATTTCTTATGTGAAAATCTGTACAAGCTATGCCTACGAGCAGCTCCCCAAGGGAAGCGCGTGGAACGAGCTCACGGTTTCCGTGTAGAAATCAAACCCTGGCTGGGGCTGGGGCGGGTGAGTTTCTTGGGGAAGAACTGTCGGGTATTGTCTGGCGGCAACTGGGGTTCCGAGGCTGTAACGAAGGAAGAACAAAAGGTGCTTGTTCCCTTCTTTTTTTTGTGGGAACAGATGCCGTTATGCGGAATAACTGTTTGGGATGACACGCGCAGAAAACATCTGTAAGGTTGTACGCGAGGGGCTCGGGATGAGCAACGTTAATTGTTGCCACTGGGGTTGAAGGAACAAACGCATTAGTTGCTGGTAGTTTCTTTTTAATTGCCTAATACGCTCTGCCTGAACTACCGTTGTTTAATGGTATTGCTTCCAGAATGCTTTACGTACCTACCTAGATCCCTTGCATTTGCGAACGAATATTTCTGGGAAACGCCTCTCCAAGTGCAAAGAGCCTGGATTTGGCAAAATCCTCTCCCGGGGGTGTGGGTCGTAGAGGGCTCTCTGCAGCCTTAAGGCACGGCTTCACGTTGCTGGAAATCTTCGGTTCTTGTGCATTCGACCAACGGAAATGAAAATTTGGGGGTGTAATTTGAGGTTTCGAGGTAATTTACGGCGGTAATGGCTGTTACGTTAAAAAACGCAGGGGGAGGGAGAAGCAGGTCGTGTTGTGCGTGGAGGGAGGGCGTAGATGTGACTGGTTTTGCACAACCACGGCCCCCCGCGCCTGCTAGAAGCCGGGACTGGGTTCCAGGCGGGGATGGTGCCTCCTTACTGGCGCGGGTTTGTGTTGCCAGCTGCCGGGGGATGGAAACCCTGGACCTGCAGGCGCTGGCCCCGTGTGCTCCTAAACAGTCACAAGTTCGTAAGCTGTAGGGTGCTGCAGGGCAGCGGCTGGAGATGCAGCCGGTCTGCTGGCTGCTTCTAATGCACTCCATGCTGAATTCAGGGCATGGATAAAGTCTCTCCCCGCCCCGATGTACTTTTCTGTGTGACACTAACATTTAAAGTCTTGTATGCCTCGCTGCGGCTTAGGCTACGTGAGGAAAACCTGGTTCTCATGGCACTGGTTTTTCTTCCCGGCACCGTAGGTGTGAAATGAGCGGCAGGGCCTCCATGCCCACGGCTCGGCGGATGCGTCTCTCCGTTTGGAGCTGCTTCCTGGGGAGCACGGGCAAGTTGGAAGGAGTATCTGCTCCCTCCCAGGCAAAACCTGTCCCTTGGGCGGGAGGTGGAGCGGCCGGTCTGGATTCGTAGCGCGGTTTGGCAGTTTGTTTGCCTTTCGGCCCCTTGATTCAGGACTGTTTTGCCTTAAGGGGGGAAAACAAAAAAAATCTTCTCTGGTGGGGTCAGGAGAAAAGGGAGAATTGGGAACCCCGAGTAGTTAGTATGGGCAGTGTAAGCTTTGCAGAGTCACACATCCAGATGGATTACATGAGGAACTTGACATCTTGTTTAAAAACAAATCATTCATTATGTAGCGATGAATAATCAAGCACTACAGTTCCATCTCTGGAGGTTCCTTTTTTGGTTGGAATTTTGATAGTTCAGTAATTAAAAGCTGAAAGCTGTTACACTGTCTACATGTTGATCAATCGGTAATTAAAAAGTTGATGATAGATACGGTATTTCATGGGACGGGTTTGTTACGATCAGGTTTCCTTAGCGTGTTTTGAAAATTGTCATTTAACTTGGCGCTTAAGCGTTTTTCAATATTCATGGACTACTTTACTTGAATTTTATAAATGCCTTTAAATTACCAAAATTTGCATACAGTAATTTGAGATCCTGATGGATCACAGGACTTTAATAGGATCTGAAAGGTTGGTTTTCTCCCCACCGACTGCAGCGCGTTTCAGGCCTGTGTCCGTGTTCCTCCTCCGGTTGCTGTACAATGCTTGGGCTGCTGTCGCATTAATTTGCTGTGGCAGATTGCTGCGGCTGTCTTAATTGGCCTGAATCCAAGGCAAGTGCTTAGGCGTTCCTGAGGTGCGACCCTTGTCGCAAGATTCATTCCTTCTAGGAGTCACTCAGCTTTCCCGACGGCTTCTCGATCTGTGCCCGAAGCGAGGGGGGCTCTTGCGCCGCCGCGTTGACTCAACCCCCTGCGTCTCCCCGCGGCGACGATGCCTCGGGCCGGGGCGCGGGTCGGGTTGTTGCACGAGCGTCGCGGCTCGAGCACAGCCCCGGTGCCGAGTCCTCCTCGGGGCGGTCCTGCCAAACGCCCCGGGGCGATCTGAAGGGGTTCAGGGACCTGCAGTGGAAGAACTCTCAAAATACGGCGTAATTTAAACGGGAGAGTGTTGTCGAGTTGATCAGCAGAGGGACAAGTAGTCCCGTCAAGTGACGCCGCTGAAGGGCAGCGTCCGGCGTTGCGGTACCCCAAGGGTGGGTTGCGCAGGAGAGCTTGCCCTGCCTTAGCAGCTCCTGCTTTTTGAGCCTTTGGCTCCTCTGGTCGATGAATATTTGAAAAGCCTGCGGGCCTGCGGAGCCCTTGCGGCGGAGGGAAGGTTGGAGATAAGTTTGATAATACAATCAGGGCTAAAGCAGCCCAAAATGAAGGAAAACTGTGTTGGTAATGGCCTCCATGATGGAAGATGCATTGCTTCAGGAGTCTAATCTGAGACCAAAATGAAGCCCCAACCCGATCCTCTTCAGAGCATAATGCAAGATTTACTGCTCTGCCACACTGCCGAGATTAAAAAAAACCCAACCCTCCAAACCACCCTTCCTTCGCTTGCAAAACTTAGGGAAAACCAAGGTTTTTTTTCTTCTTGCGAGTAAAAAAAAAAAAAACAAACGTTCTTGCCGTGTTTCTGCAGAGGCCTGCAGAGTCCTCCTTCTTCTAACGCCGACGGCCCCGCTCCCGGCGGGGAGCGGGTGAGGGTGGACTCTTCGGGGGTGGCTCTGGGGTACGACGCCGCGGCTGGGGAGCCAATTCGCCCGGCCGCGGGCCGTACGGGCGTTCGGAGCGCTGGGTTTTGCTGGGTTAGAAATCCTTCTAGAGCGGTCCTCGGCTGGGCTGGCACCGCGCCCTACCTGAGCTGCAGCCCTGGCACCGCTTCGCGGGGTTTGGCTTGGGAGTAGAGAGCCGTTGGGGATCCCTGCCAACCTGATCTAGTGGAAAATACCTTCCCATCGCTTAGCCTGGCCATCTCGAATAAGCCGGGAAAGGCAGGCAGGGCTTGGCTGACTGACGCCTAGTTCGGGTCGCGAGCCCCTCCTTCGGCCCTCGGCGCTGGGGTGCCTCCGAGGAGGCGGGAGGCGAAAGCCCGGAGGTTGGACCCTTCAGAAGGGCGGACCCCTTCCCAGCTCTCGCCTCCGACCGGCGGGACGTCCTCCTGCGCTCCAAGGATCCGCTGCCTCCTGACGGCGGGAACGGCCGTCACGGCTTCGCCCGCTCCTTCGGGCCACCGAGGGCGTTGGAAGGGGCCGAGTTCGGCAGGAGGTGAAGACGTGACGTCGGTGCTAACGCTTCTGGAAGGCCCCAGGTTTGAAAAGCGCTCTGGCCTTAGACACTTGTTGCTTTGTGACAGCTGGTTCCAGTAATTTGTTTTTATAGGGCAGTTTGCAGCAAATGAATGACACGTTGAATATTTTACTGAGACTTTAGATGATCTGAAGAATACTTTCCGGTTTACTAATTGGTAGATAATGCTGAGTACATTGATGTTGACACGAGCAAATGGAATTAAAATGGTTTTGAAGCGAGCCTCATTAAAAGACGCTCCAATTCAGTCAACAGGAAATGTCACCCAACCTGGCCGCGCGCGCGCGCTCGGACCAGGCTGTGGCGGGGTTGGGGTTTTACGGGCCCGTATTAATTACAGGCAGATACGCGGCTGCACGCGGCTGTTGGTCAGCCTCCTGACGTCCCGGATGACAAGATCTCAGACGGCGGTGAGCGTGAGAGCTGCGCAGCCGGAGATCTTGCAGAGTTCCCCTTGGCCCCCGGCGAGCCGTCCGCAGGCGGGCGAGGGTGGGGAGGCCTCGCTTCATCAGCCTCTGCCTGCAAGTACCCGGGAGAAATAAACCCGGTGGTCAACGGAGGTGACTGGAAGGCGTGCGCAGGTTGATATGGCGCCCGGTTCCTCGAAGTTCTGGAGGCAGGCAGCGATTTCTAAAATGCGGTTTTGCCGTGTCGCGTGCGAGCCGGGACGCGAGGGGCTGCCGTTGTCCGACGCGGCCCTGCCAGAGCCGGGGACGGAGCTCCGTGTTCCCGCCGGAGCCGCTGCCGAAGCCGAGCGTGCCGCTTTGCGCGCGTGGTGCGGAGCTGCCGCCGGGAGAAGGGAGAGCAGAGACCCTGCGAGAGGGCCAGCTAGCCCGTTCGTTTTGCCGCGACGCGCGGGGCTTTTCCTGGCAGAGGTGATCAGATCTTCAGAGCGGATTCTGATGAGCAGTGGCAGTCCCGAAGCACCCCGGTTTTCATCCGAAGGAAGGCGGTGGGTTTCGTTGTCTCCTCGGCTTTGTCATAAATCTCTGCAGTGCCACGGTACTCCAGGTCCCATTTGTTGTAGACGAAGAGACGTTTTTTTACTCGCCTGGATTAGGATCTGCCTTTTTTGGGCCTTCCATCAAAAAAATTAATTTTTCCCTCTCTCTGTCAATCTATGAAGGATGTTGCTTTGCCGTCTTGCGAGCGGTGTCTGAGTTTTGAATTCATAAAACTGGATTTGCTTAAATCTCTTGTTTTCGTTTCCTCAAGACAAATGGGGAAGTTAGTGCGTGCGCAGCTCTGGCCCGGCGTTAACCCTTTTCTCTTTCAGGGAAAAGGAGCTCCTCTGAAGCTTAGGAAATGAAGGAGGGAATGCTTTGGAGACATGACTGACATATCAAACATGCGCTGCGTTGCATAAAGCTATTACGGGTGTAATGTAATGTTCTCTCTGAAGAGATTCATGGCCGGTGGGGGCAGCGGGGAAGCAATCCTTTTCAGTAAATTGTGGCTGGATGAATATATTTTTAAGGAAGAACAGAGGAACTTAAATACCTCTTCCGGCGTTGCTGTGCTGCTCTGTCACCGAGGCCCTCTAGTCGCAGCCGCCTGGCCTGCTTAGGGAGCACGGTGTTCACCGAAACAAGACTAATGGGCGAGATACTTGACTTCGCTGATTGGTTCAGTGTAAAGGAAAAGGTTGTCCGTAGCCTCGGTCAGCAGTCTTTAAATCTCGGAGACGGGGGAGCAGCGCACTGCGGATGACTCGGAAGACCGCATTTCCTCCTGGAGCGCAAGGTGCGCGTAGGAGCCTTGCTCGTTGTGTGTGTGCGTGTCAGCTGCGGGTTCTCCAACCGAGTTGAAACCGCTGCGGCATCAGAAATAAGCTCCTGTGCTCCCTGGACAGCCTGCATTACCGTATTTCCAAAGCCGAAGGTCCACATCTAACGTTTTTAGCGTATTTCCTTGCACGTGGATGGTGCAGTTGCACGTCGGGCAGGCAGCGTGCGCAGCCTCACAGCTGAGATAACGCGGGCAGAGCTGCGGCTTGCTTTCCAGACCGCCTTTGTATTGACGGTACAAACAGTCTGACAGTCTTTGCTTCTGTTTCCCTTCTGTCCTCCTGTTCTCCAGAGTTGTGTGCGCCGGTGACTTTTGCGCCGTGTGCGTTGCGCAGCGCCTAGTGCCATGCAGCGTTCTGTTTGCTCTGCCTTCTGCTGCTTGTTCTATTCCGAGGCAACAAAATCGCTGCTAATGGTAGAGGAAATCTCTCCCTACCAAACCTAAGAATAGGGTAACGATATGAAAAAGGGAGGGGATGAAGCCGACTTCCTTCCCATTTCGATGATGCCTAATTTCCTTCTGAGCCCCGTGGGCCAGCTGTCGGAAAATTATGGTCCGGGGGGGGTGTCAGCAGATAAAAAAATACATTTGTATGCCAAATACTACATCTTGGCTGTGAGAGATCATGGGCAAGCTTTATCAAAGATGGTAGGTCTCCGGGAAGAAATCTACCTCAACTCTAGCGTGCTGGGAGATACTCAAAAGTTACGGCATTCCTGTAAGGTGATTCATTCGCAAAACGTACTGAATGCAGCAAAGTATAGGCATCGAGATTAGGGGAACTGTAAGAATATTTGAGGAAGAAAAAAAAAAACCAACCGAAAACAACAACAGAAACTGCCCCCAAACCAAAAAAGATTCGTCTGACTTCTCTAAGTTGAGACAGAGCAGTTTGGGATTAACTTCTTCAATTTCCGAAGGCTGATCTCTGCAGACGCAGGGTGGATAAAAGCCGCTGGTGGGCTGCGGGCCAGGAAAGGAGGTAGAGGAGTCCTTCACGGAAACCGCCTTCCCAGGCGAGGGGCGATCGTGAAGAGCGTTTTTAAAGGAGGAGCAAACCTCAAGAAAACCCCAGGAGGTCAGGTTTCGGCCTTCCCCTGCCACCGTGGGCTTGCCAGGGCGTTCAGACGGTGGCCTGAGCCCCCCTGCATTTTCATCAATGTCTAAAATTAATAAATACAAACGTTATCCATTTAGTGCATCATCCCTTCTGTAGATTGCATGTAGGCATAATCAAAGGATGCTCAATGTATTACATTACCTGGGATATTTGGGGAAATTTTTTTATACTCTGAAAGTATCTGCAAGATCTGATATGAAGAGACACAAAAGGTTAGTTGAAAGCAGACAAGAACTGAATCATTGAATTGAATAGGAACTCCATTGTGCAAGCTGTAATGCTCCTTTCCATTCATTACTGCAATTATAATTATGGAACCCAAAGTATTTAATTGGCCTCACAGACTCTTCACGCTGAATAGATTGCATTGTTACCATTTAAAAAAAAAAAATCCTCTTATGCATTGCAAATACATGTACGTGTTGCTCTCTGGCTCTCAAGAGGCTTCTTTGTTTATGTGATGAGTGATTAGCTGAATTATGGATCTTTCCTATGTTGTGTCAAACTAAAATCAAATGGAAGAAGAATTCTTCCCATGCATCAGATCAGAAATTAAATAGAAGCTTTAAGAATACAGCTTCATGCGTTAAAACCACCAAAACCCAGGGTAATCTGGGCCAGTCAAACAGTTTTCAAAAGCAGGAAAGTCTCTAGAATAAAGTCAGCACTTGCAGCTGGATCGCCCGTGTTCCTGGTCTCATCGCAGCAGCCTGCAGGGTTGCACCCACCGGTCCCAGCATGTCTCGTGCTGACTAACCGCGTCCGCCACGCTCAGCCGTCAGGAAGGGAAGGGGCTGGGTGTCCGACGGTCCTCCAGCTGCAGGGCGGTCAGTTATACACCCCCAGAGGCTTTCGTCTCCAGGGTCGGCTGGCTGGCACACCGGCTTGTGAAACCGCTTGTTTCGTCTTCCTCTCCCTCCCCTGCTTGAAGGTCTATCAGGATTTCGAAAGTGTCCGTATTGCCAGCTTGCGTTCGTCCTGGAAATCGGCTGTCAGCGGAGCTCAGCTCTGTTCGTCCGGCTTCGGCAGAGGCGTTGCTCTGGCTTGGCGTGGTGCCCCGTGCTACCTGTCGGCTGGTGGCTCTGCCAAGCAAGGTGCCTTCTCTGTCCCGTTTTGGGTAAGCTGGCTCGAATTATCTCCCTTTATGCGACTTTGCTCTTCGCGGATTGTGTGTGAAACAAGCAGGCGAGTTTAATTACAAAGCAGTAATTCCATCAGCGAGGCTCTAGTGAGCCCTTCAAACGTAGGGAAAGCCTATTTGTTCTCCATTAAGAACAGAAAGGTGCGGAAAGGTTTGTTTTTCCGCCCTTGTTCCAGCATCCCTGTTTGCTGCTCAGGCAGTACTTACTGTCCTTTCCTGATCTTTTAATGTTTCCACAAATGGAAGGACAGTGGGTTCCGATATACCCAGATCATAACTTCCCTTTTAAATGGCTTTTTAAATGGAGCGTTCTTTCTGAATTGCCGTTTCTTCTTGGCTAATCTTCGCTGAGGGGCGGTGGGGGACGAGGACTGGAATCGTCATACACAAAGATGCTGTGTGTAACACTTGGCAGAAGGACTTGAAATTGGATTACAAGCTACTATTCCAGCAAGTAAATGTCCGCGGTGTTTTTATAGCTTATCTCTATTCATCTATGTTTGCAGGGCTTTGCTTGCCAAGCGTTAATGTAAACACTCTATTTTGAGACGTCGGTCCATTTGCCTTCTGGAAATCCTTCTTTTATAAGGTGGTAGTAAACCTCTGTACGTAAAACCAAAATAGCCCCGTGGTCACGGCTGCACGCAGACTAACGCCGCCGGTGCGGAGTGCCCGACGGCACCGGCCACCTGTGTCCGCAGTTGGGTGCACTCTCGCCGGGGTCCGGCTCCAGTAAAACGCTCTTGCCCTGGGCACCCGCGCTCGCCATGGTGCCTCACGACGTCTTCTGGCCTTGGACTCGCGGCTTTGGGCTCCGGCGCAGGGCCGGAATGAGCAGTCGTGTCAGCAGCGCAGCTGACGGCGTCGGCTTTGGAGGCTTTCGGTCTCACGAGCGGGTTCCCCCCAGGGACGCTGGAGGCTCCCTTTCTGACCTTTCCCGTCCGTCGGTCCGTCTGCAGCACGTTGCGCCTCGGTAGTTCTGCAGCGCCTGCTGGACACGGGCTCGCTGCAGCCTTCGCACAAGGGGCTCCTGAGCCCCTCTCCTTTCTTAACGGTCTCTTCGGATTTTTTTGAACTTTCAATCTCCGCGGCAGGGCTTTCTAGCTTGAGTCTGACCAGCAAGTCTACAGACCCTATGAACATCGCTGTTTGGTCTTATTGGTTGGCCATCGTCTACGGAACACGAGTGACAGCTTCTGCCTAAGCGCAACTCGGGGTCCTTCTGGATTGAAGACGGAGCTCCTTCGAAACAGGAGCGACCTGGGGATAGATAGATACGTATTTTTTTATATATATATATATATACACACTTTCCCCACCCCCAGTGAGGCTGGAGATCTCTTATGGTTGAGTTTGGAGGAATTAAGTTGACTTTCAACAGAGTTGCTTCTGACAGACTCTCCTGGAACAAGTTTTCTGGAGTTGATGCTCAGTGCGAAATGGTTAATAGTTCAAACTCTTACGGGGATTTAGGAAGTGATTTTATTGTTGGTTTGGCTGAAAAAATCGTGTAGAAATATCACCTGAAAGTTGGACTGAAAAGAAAATGAGCAAATCCTGTGTGTCCAGCCAAGCAGTTGATGATTTTTGGTGGTATAATATGTTGCACAATATTTTGGAATAAACTGTGCAAGCTCTCGGAAATATGGCCTGGAAAATGTGTGAAGAATTACAGTATTCTGTGAATGTGCAATCTGTGTAGCTCTTGGAGGGAACGTGGTGTCAAGTACTTAAGAACATTTTGTGGTTCAGAGCCTTCTCGTGGTTATTTTGGGATGCTTTGTGATTGGAAAAAGAAAAAAAGACAAGTATTTCACATACTTCCGTGCCTCCTTTGAGAGCACGAACAGAAGTGAATGAAAAGATGAAGGTGTAACTTCCCAGTGGAGAGCTGTTGCTGGCATGTTTGTACGGGAACGAAGTGAAAATGCGCCTTCATAGTGTAGGGAAGTCTGTAAATACAACCTGGTGGTTTTCTTCCCCTGCATTTGCTCCCCTTCCCTGAAAACTTGTTTACGTATTAGATGGTGTTAAACTACCTTCTTTGGTGGCGGGTCTTATTTAGACGTGGGCTGGAGTGATGGGAAGGCAGGCCTTAAATCACCTCTTCGGATAACGAGGCTGGCCCTGTAAAAGTCTCTGGGAGTTCATTCGGCAGGAGGCGAAGACTCTTCCTGTTTTCCGGCGTCGCCACGAGGTCAGGGAAGGAAGGTGCAGGACACCCCACCCCGGCCCCGCCTCGGGTACGGGGCACCCGTTGAGCAGGGTGCCTTGCCGCTGCCGCGTGCGTGGCAAAGCTCGCCGAGGCTTTAAGGTTGTTACCCATGCTGGTATAACAACAGTGGTGTCTGGAGAAGCTTGCTCTCTTTTTAAAACGGAATTTTCCCCCGTTGAGCACGAGAAAAGAGGGATGAAGGGAGGGACGCAGTAAAACCGTGACATGACACGGAATTTGAGAAACTGTTTCGGTGCCCTCTGAGAGGGCTAAGGGCGGGCAGGAGCCTGTGGCTGAAGTGCGCTAACGGCGATGGTCAGAGCAGAATGCAAAACGCAAACCTCCATCACACTTTGTTTAATAGACACGTTTGTACTGGTATGGAGTAAAATGGTTTTATACCATTCTGCAGTGCCTCTTTGCTCTCTTTTAGGACAGGGCAACTCACGGATCAGCTGCGCGCTGCGTGATTTTATGAGAAATGCGTGTGATGAGCTTCGTAGTGACAAATGGCAACCGCTGCTTAATTTTTATACCCAATTATGTAGCTCCAGGACCCATTTTTCAGGTGGAATGTCGGAGCCATTAAAAAGAAATAAGTAAACTATACTGTATTCCATCATTTCTGGCAGCTACCCAGTGGTCTGTGGCCTTAATATGTGCGTTTCTATACAGGTATTTTTCATAAGGCTTCTGCGAGATGACTGTTCAACACTTTGCTTGTTGACTTAACTTAGGGAAGATGCAAGTGTGAAGTAAATCCTGAGCCAGGCTCTCACACGCGGAGCAAGCAACGGTTCTGTCCTAGTGTTCCCGGAGTTTGTAAGTAAATTGGTAGTGGATATGTTTAATACTTTCAACTGCAATTTTGCTAGCCTCCAGTAAGGCAGGCTCTTCTCTCAAGCATAAATGTTGAAGGGAAGTGACATCGCGTTGCTCTACTTGTTTTACGTACCGGGTTAGCGCTAGATAGACTGGTTTGGGCTTTCCACTTGTTGGCAGTGCAGTGGTTTCTGCAACACAGCTGCAATTTAAAGGCTGGCAGAACCTTAGTTTCTGTGGAAGCATTAATATACCATACAGAGGCTTACGCATTATCAAGCTTTGCCACTTGCTCTTAGTATTTTCCTTAGCAATAAAGAGCATGGCTTTGGGTTGCTGTACTGTTCCACTAAGGGCTCAGTTATACGTGTTCTCGCCCCCCCGTTGCGGGGGACAAAAGCCCCGCGTCATCCGATGATGTCGGATTTCCAAGCTGTTAGCTTCATTTCCACTAAAAGCGTCACGGTGTGTTGCAGATGATTTGACGTTCGTAAAGGTCGTTTTAGGGAAGCGGGGTTGCCTTAGGAGAAGTTGACAAAGTCTGTTCTCGGCGTGGGCTTCGTTCGCTTCAGGCTGCTACTTGAGGTTTTGATAAGGGGCCCTTTCGCTTTGCCGGCAAATCTGCCCTCATGCAGGCGTAGTCCATTTTCTTACGAAGCTGCCTGTTACCGTAAAAGCACATGATTTGTGAGTACAGTAATCTCCTGCTCTTCACATCTGCCTTTTTTCCTCAGGCTGTTCATCAGCCATTTTAGGAAGGGAGTTCAGGTATTTTTATTGTGCGTGACTTAAGCTTTACATTCGGGATGCTGCTCTTCAGTGGCTTATATATATTTCTTTTACGACCTTAGTAAGTTGTGGGAACAACCTACAACTTTATCCGTTTCTTTAGCAGACTGATACGTGTATGTGCATATAAATACATATAAAAAGGAAAGCTGCTTAGCAGCTGCAGCGCTGGATGCGTGCTGGGCTGGTTGGACACACGTTGCTTGCTTGCTGCTGTTGACATGATGAAGATGCTCCAGTTGGTTAAGGCAGTTCCTTCAGAGGGAATCCTGGAGATTAGCATGCGCTACGTTTTGTTCCTGGAGGGGACTTTTTGACAAACTTACCTTCTTTAAAGCAGGGTGAATATTCATGGCACGCTAACTCTGTTGTACGTTGAGCGTGTCCCTTTGCATGCATCTGCCCGGGTCTCGGTTCCTCCCCCCATCCCCCTAGGACGTGGAGATTCCTTAATTTCAGTGGGAAATCTGGTGCTGTGGTTAGCTCTTCAGCAGCTTTCTGCGTGAATGATGAACAGATGGGTAAACTGGGGGGGGGGAGCCCCCACCCCAAAATAAACATCCCAGGTGCGTCACCCTCATTCACAAATCGTCTCGTATCACACGGTCGAGATGCGTGTCCCATCTAGGAGTTTCAGGTTGAATGGCTTCGGCGTGCTTGGTAGCAGTGTGGGATGCAAAGGCTTGTGCTGTCTGTGCCGCACGGCGCTCGCCGCGAGCCGGGTGAGTCCTGGGAGAACTTCTGCAAGCCCTGGCTCCTCGGGGCGAGGGCTGGCTGCCTGCAGGAGGTGGTGCACGCGTGCTCAGGTGAACGTTGAGTAACTCGCCCGCGAACGCGTAACAAACCGCTTCCCGTTCTGCATCGGTACGGTTTGAGCCTAGCTTTGCAAAGTGCCGGCGTTACTGATGCGAAGTTTCACTTGCGATTGTCGAGCTAGTATTTAAATATAAAGTTTCACACGAAGAAAGCGCTTGATGTCCCTTTTGAAAGTTATTTCTCTGTATAATGGGATTGGAATGAAGGAGACACTACATCTAGCCGCAGGCTGCGTTGCTTAAATTTTTTGCAGAGCAGACGTCCGCACCTGATTCCGTTTTCTAGTCCCACTGTTATTCTTTGCGGTTCCAGGTTCAGGGTAATGATATCTACAATTCCTGAAGCGGCTAAAATGACCGTTTAAGAGAAAGCCCTGGCGTGAAGTCGTAGGAGGATTATTAAAATAGATGCACCTTTCAATAAAGGTATGTTAGAGATTTATTTCAGTGCATCGAATTTTACGTAGTGCTTATTAGTCACCACTGTTAAGAGAAGCTCCTGTTGGTACCATTGCAGGAAGGGTGAAGACGCTCTGAAGCGCAAGGCAGGCACGTGTGCCTAGGTGTTTAGTACAGCTTAACTGCCAGTGTCACTCCTTCCAGGCAGCAGCACAAAGCTCCTGTTCTGACCCCTTGAAAAATGGCAGAAAAAATGATCAACACGCTTGCAAGGTTAATATCAGTTATAAACTAGCATTTAATACTGGGCAAGCTTAAAAGGTGGCATTTTTGGAGTACAATACACTTCTGCCTCTTTAAAAAATCCATCTGAGCAAATCAAACTCTTCCTGGTATAAGCACCCAAGATAATAGGGAGCTGAAGGAGATTATCTTTATTTCTGAGATAGGATCAGATGTATTAGGTAATTTCTCATTTAGTTTTGAAAATCCTCCTTTTACAGGGATCCCGAAGCGTTCCTTGGCAGCCTTTGCACGCGCTTAGCTGTCCTGACGGTTTTTGTATTTTTAAGTTTTCCGACTGTTAGGTTTAAATCTCCCTTGCCGAAGAGGCGTCTGCCGCAAAATTGCGGAATGGGATTTAAGCACATGTGCAGCAAACTGCTGCGGGCTGGAGCACGGGTGCGCTGGATACGGAGTACTTTCCTTTCGTCGGCCTTGGCCAGAGAAGCAGAAGAATTCAGCGAACGTCGTTCAAGAGAACGCGATTTGCTGGAGAAGCACCTATTTTTAGGATGTTTACTACCGAGACCTAAAATTATGTGGACAATTTGCCACCCTCGACAAGAAAAAACGTATCTCCGGTTAAATTGCTTAGGAAAAGCAGCCTTTTAATAGAGCCCTTCCTCAACAGCCCAAGTGTTGTAACGACAGTGGCTTCACCGTCAGTCAAACCACTTGCAGGAGCGGCAGCAGGAGCCGCGCGGAGCAGCCCGGCGCGGTCGCCGTCCCCGGCGTGCCTGGCCCTGCTTCCCTGCCCCGGCCGGCGCCTTCAGCCGCGCCGGAAGCCCGCGGTTGGATCGATGGCAATTCTGTGACGGGCCAGATGTCAGCACAGAAATATGCTTTCAGGTCCCAGGGACTTGCTGCGACAGCTAGTGTGCTAAAAGACATTTGCTTGGCAATCGAAGGCATTAATAGTGGTTTTTGTTGACCACCTGTTCGGGGGGAGGTTTTTAATTACCTTTTTGGTTGCTGGCCAGCGTGATAATGCCTGTACATGTTTCTCTTCCTCCGTTTGGTTCCCCCAGCTTGAACACAAAGCGAGCATTAAATTGCCTTTTCAGAAGCGTTGCAGCCTTTGGAAGGGGTGGCCTGCTTCTCCCGTATCTGAGTTGTATCTCGCAACCTGGGGTGCCAGGAAGTGGCATTTCAAGGGGAAAAGCTCAGAAGAGGCTTCAGGAGTAGCTGGCAGCCTTGACGCTGCTGGCGTTATTCCGAAAGTTGGCGTGCGGGAGGGTGGCTTGGGAAAGGCGCTCCCTTACCGCCGGTAGGGACTGGAAGAAGAAAGGACTGCCGGTGCCCGCCGCGATTTTTGGACGCGGTCTTCTCGTCTAAAAGCCTGGAATTGCGGAGTCTGACACCTGAGGCGTGTTTATTCCCGCGTGGATCGTCAACCTTCAGATTCCCGTGAAGAGACCCCTGTCCCTCGAGCTAGCGGGGGGCCTCGGCGGTAAGCTGTTACTTGGGGTGCGAGGCAGCCAGCAGCCGAGGGAGGAAATGCGCGCCGGTGCGAGGGTTTATAGATATTGGTTGACAGCGGCGGAGGATCGCGGAGTTCTGGGCTTGCTCTGGGAGCGCCGGCAGCGCTCTGCTTGCAGAGTGAGGCGCTGGGACAGGTTGCCCGGAGAAGCTGAGGATGCCCCGTCCCTGGAAGCGTGCAAGGCCAGGTTGGACGGGGCTTTCAGCAGCCTGGTCGAGTGGAAGGTGTCCCTGCCCTTGGCGGGGGGGTTGGACTAGGTGGTCTTTAAGGTCCCCTCCAACCCAAACCGTTCCATGATTCTATGATTTCTCCCTGCTTTTGCCCCAGGCTCCCTCGGTGCCTGTTCCGTTGACTTTTTGGTATCTACCAGCCTGCGTAGCCTTCCATTCCTCTGCCCGCTGGTCCTGGAGGTGGTGGCAGCAGCAGTTGCACGTACGGCTGCCTGCGCTCGCCGTTCTGGCTCGTCTTGAGGCAGAACCGCGTGAAGCCCAGGCGGCCGTGAGCACGGAGGTTGGCGGGGAATCCGCCAGGCAGCGGGGGGCTGTGTGGGAACGAGTGGGGCTGGGCACCGGTGCGGAGCCTTTAGCTGCTTTAAGTGCCAGTTCTGCCGCACCTCTCCTGAGCGTGTGCCGTCAGACCGGGCCCGGCCTCTCTCGCAGGAGGTGTTCGCCTCAAAGACTGAAGGCAAATGGCTGTCACAAAAGCGACGCTCTCTCCGCCGCACCCCCTCCCTTCTCCCCAGCTTCTTTGGCAAATGCAGCTGCTTGAGACGCTTACGGCTGGAGCTGCTGGCAAAAGTCCGCCAGCAAGGATGTGATGGCCGCTCCTGCCTGGCTCCGAAGGGAAGCCGAGAAGGGTTTGCTGGAACGCCGCCGCCCTCTTCCACAGGCCGGACTCCCCTGACTCCCCCCTGCCGCAGGAAGGAGAAAGCCCCCTCCGCCCCCGCTCAGCCGGAGCCAAGCCCCGAGCGCGCCGGCCGGCCGGCCGGTCGTTTTGGCAGTGTCTTCGGCCGCGTTTTCAGGGAGCCGGTCTCGCGGCGGCCAGTCCATCTAGGTTTGTTTTCCTTAGTTATAGTGGGCGTCTTTGAAATGGGGGTGGTCGAGGGGGGTTAGGAAGTTAGGGTGATAGAGCTGGGGCTGGTGAGGCGGAGCTGGGGGGAGCCGGAGCCGCTGCAGCCGGCGCTAGCACAGTTGTCAAAGATTTCTTTGATGTGGAAAGAGGATAACTCTGACCTTCCTGGGAGGGCTGTTAAGGATTAATGTTTGCACAGGGCTCTGAGTATGTCAAGCTTTATGTAAATGTCAGTTACGACTGTTTTATTCACTCCCTCCCCCCTCCAGTAACTCACCGACACCGTGTGTGCCCGCTGCTCGACAGCAGGCTGCGGGGAAGGGGCGAAGCGGGGCGTTTGGGGGTGCAGCCCTGCCCTGCCCTTCCCACCGCTCTGCTGGGAGCCCGGCTGGGCAGCGGTGCTGGTCCGCCCGCCCTGCTCCTTCTGTGAGCGGTCAGTGCTGTCGGTGCCTTCTGCCGGTGCCCAGGGAAGGAGGCGCACGAGCGAATTCATCGCGGATGAACCGTCGGGTGGGAATGCCGCGTTCAGCAGGAGACGTGGAAATAACTGGGCCGTAGTCCCTCCGGGCAGGCCGCCTCCTTACAGCCTTCTCTGCAATTTATTTTGTGGCTCCGCAAAAATGGTTGTGTCCCTCTGAAACGCCGGCTCTAGGTTTAAATGTACTGCTGTTTTGTGCCATATATGTTTCTTGTACGGAAGAAGAGCTGCGTTAGTGCACGTCGTTTTGGACTCTCTGTTCCATCCATTTATGACTTGGTTTACACTTAACACGGGACGTTTGAAGAGGGAGGATTAACCTGCAGTTTTTAGCTCCTCCGCCCTTGTGTTTGTGCGTCTGTGACAACAGGCAAAAGCATGACTGGAAGAAATCTGGAGGAAAGGTTAGATGCGTGAGGCTGTGTTAGGCGTTTTGCCGCTGAGGTCAGGAACTCCTTTCCAAAACTTAGTGTTGTGCCTAAAACTATGGAGGGTGGGAATTGACTCTCTGCCAGTTACTTACTTAAACTTAAGAGATCTTTGCATCCAAATTACTTATCTGGAGCGCTGGCAGGCTAATAAATTCAAGGGCCTGTTCCAAACATTGTCAATCTCAAATGTAATCCTATTAAAATAATTGAGTATTTTCAGGGTAAAGAATTCCCTCATCCTTCTGTCCCCGGCACACAGGAGGAAACATGAAAGGCAGCCCGGAGTGTCCTCTGCACATCATTGAGCCGGCCCGGCTGCGGGGCTGTGGAATTCCCGGCAGCCAGGACCTGGCCGGCTGCAGCGCGTCGGAGAGGCGGAAAGTTCGTAATGGAGGGGGCCAGTTTAGAGCGGTCCGTGTTTCGATTTTTTTTTTTTTTTTTTTTGTGGAAGGGAGTGGTTTTTGTCCTTGCTCCGTGTTTGAATGGGGCTAGCGCGCCGTGGTTAGGATGGGAGACTGCTGTTGTCCTCTGGGATTTGTACCTGGAACGCAAGGAATGCCAAGCCTAACCGGACCTGCTCTCATCTGGACACTCCCAGATGCAGAGTTGCGCACTTAATGCAAGTAGGAGGCTACTGAGCCCGTGGCAAACGTCTGCCTGTCTTCCGATCCTTGCAGGCACTTTGGTTTTGGGATAGGTGCGAGCCAGCCCCGCTGCCTGTGGTTTTTCCCCACGTGAGGCACAGATCGGTTCTTTGGTTTGTCTTGTTTCCGCAGAGTGGGACAGTGGCCTCTCCTGGTGGTGATGCTGCCGGTGAAGCCCTCAGGACATGAAAGCGTAGCCTCTGTTGCTTTGTTAGAGAAGACGGTTTCTCCGGTTTGCCTTTTGATAATCTTCAAATGCAGGCATGACCTGAATTTACAACGTGGAGAAAGAAAACGAGAGGAAAAATACCTCTGAAGGCTTTTAAGGTGTCTTTGACAGCGGTAAACTAGAGAAAATAAGCACAAGTTCTTCTCTCTCCCCTCTGCTTTTGTAGGTCACTTCAGGGGAAATCTGAGCAAATGGGAGAACTTCAAAACCAGCCTCCAGCCCAATCGCTTCCACCAGCTAACCAAAAAAATCTCCTGCCGCGCAGCCCACAAACCTCAAATTCTCTTTGGCAGGCTCCTGTGAAAACCGTCTTTGAATAACTTGCCACAAAGAGGACGTGAAGTTCCCTTGATCTGGGAAAGCAAATCTATTTTCGTTTGCAGCAGCTTTTACGTGGCGCAGCGCTCTGGCAAAGGCAGCTGACCTGTGTCTTCTCCTTGCTGGGGTTTACCTTCAGACCCAGGGAGCCTGAAAGGAAGCGTCGTTGGGCGAGCCAGGGGAGGGTGGGCTACAGAGGTGGCTCCTGGCGCCCGTGCCCTCCCGACTGAGCGGTGCGATGTCGTTCGCCCCGCTCGTTTCCGTGGACCGTGATTCCTAACGCGCGTCCATCTCGCTTCGTAGCTCGCCCGCGCTCCCTGTTACCCGTGAGCTTGGGTTACCTTGGCTTGAATTGGTTTATGGCGTGCCGTTCTCGGTGAAGCGGGAGAAGGAACGGTCACATAACTCAGCAGGGCTTGCCCTTGGAGTGATTTAGTTAGGCTGGATGATGGCCGAGGAGCCGTATTGATTTGGAGCTCCCGTTGGAGCTGAATTCGGAAAGCGCTGCAGCACCTGCGAGACGCTCGCCTGAATAGAGCCACTGAGAAAAGCATTTCAGTCGTTGGCATCGCTCCTAATGCGTTTTGTATGTGTCTGTACCGCAGGGAGAAATGTGTGGTTATTGTTGAAATATTATCTACATGGGTTTTCAGAAGATGAAGAAAAGGCACTTTGCTGCAATAACTGTTGTGGACACGCTATTGTGATAATGCCTTGGCGTTTTCGTATTGAGATGTGGCTCAATATATTTTCTCCTCACTGTGTACCTTTTTAAAAACAGCCAAGCAGATATATCTGATAAATGGTGCTTTGAAGGCTACTTTCAGGTGTCCGGTAATTTTGGCTTGAAAAGTTCCTTTGTTTGAGCCATTACTTCAGTTTAATCTACTCGGATCTAGCTGGTAATACCTATCAGCTGTTCTGGTAGCTGCCCCCACGTATTAAGCACGAAATAGCGTTGGCCGTAGGAATACGCAGGAATAAATGAACCTCTCCGAATTGCTTTAAATTGGTATGTTTATTGAGGTGAACTTGCGGGAGCAGGTTTTATTTTGTCGTGGCTTTGCGATGCCTGTTGCAGTCCGCTGGGAAGAGCTCTAAAGGGCTGTCGTGTCGCAGCCACCCTGTTCGTGTTAGGAAATACCCTCTGTGTGCGATAACTTTGCAGGGAGGTGGTGTAGTTATCCTCCGTAGCGGCACAAATCCCGTGGCTTTTTCTCAAAGCCGTTTTAAATACGGCTCAAACGGTCCTTTGAGTGTGGGGGGGGTCTTTATGCGAAAGGCAGTTAGGTACCGCTGGCCTCGCGGCAGGCGGTGCGCGGTGTGGAAAAACCCGAAGGTAAAAACGGGGAACGGGTGCTGCGTCTCAACGTTTCTGTCTCCTTTGCTCAGCTTCCCACATCTTCTGTCCTTGCAAAGCAAAATGGAGTTTATTGTCTGATCGCCGAAGTTGCAGAGTAAGTGCTTGTGTCCAGGGTGATAGCTGTCAGCGCCAAGGAATAGCGTTGAGCAAAATTAAACCCAAACCTGATTCGTGACCTACTTACAGGATGCGGAAGGTGCTGGGATTCTAGCCTGAGCAAATTCAGATACCCTGTTTAATTGTTTTGCCTTGATTAATAATACGTAAGTGAAATATCAGTCAAGATTTTTAAAGCAAGGAAGCAACTTTAAAACATTAAATTTCTTTCACCTTGGGAGAACTTAATTAGCTGTCAACAGCACAACGCATGAATGGTGACTTTTGAATGAAATTATGAAATCTCTGCTCCTGAGGCACTTTTCTCCCTCCTTCCAAGGCAGAGGGAAACACGACAGATTTGTTTAGATAGAAGCTAAGTAATCTCAGGGAAATGCTCTTGCCTGCGCAGTTTTCCTGTATTAATTACAGAAGCGTATAACCCTTCGGTTCTTGCTTGAAAGTGAGCGACTATCGCAGCGAGGATATTAAATCAGGCTGGAAGTGCACTTCCAAGCAAATCCGAGATTGTGATCTTGTGGTTCTCCATTTAGTGCGCTAATTTCTTAAGTGATTGAACTTCTGTCATTCAGCTGGATACCATGGTAATTCACTTATTTTACAAACGCAATAAATAAAACGCAGCCGGCAAATCACTTGAACGCTCCTAATCTGGAGCTCCTTGCTTTGGCTGACACACGACGGAAGAGTGGCAGGGTTATCAGGAATATTGGCGCATCGGTTGAGCGCAGGGGAGAAAGCTGAGGACAAAACGGTGAAGCGAGGGAGAGCAAGGCGGCTTGAAGTGTTAAAATATCTTAATGTTTTGATGGGTGTGCAGTGATGTGAGTTGGTGAGACAGCGCGCCAGTATAAACAGCTTTGCTGGAGCCTTAATGTTAAATATAACATGCCTGTTTTACCCAAGGTTGTCTCATGATAGAATTGAGTGGATTATCCAAATGAAGCCTCCAAGCCTGGGTTTCCAAGACCAGCTTTGTTGCCTTTAGATCTGACGTCATTCTTTAATGTTTTTTTCCCAGAAGCCTTCTCTTAATAACCTTAAAAAAAAAAAAAAAAAAGGCAAACAAAACCCAAACAAAAACCCCGTTGTTAAAGCGGGGATAGCTGCGTCTCCTTGGGAAGTTTGGTGTATGCCTACCTTGATAATCAAACCTCCGGTCACAGCTGAATTTGTGGCAAGGTTTTCCCCAAGCACCTTGAATAAGGAAGAGGGGTAGATGAATGTAGATACAGAAAACATCTACTGAGAGGAGCTCCAGATGATTTGTGAAACTCTCTTGTCGTGCTCTGTTAAGCTGGGGCTTCATAAGGAGTCAAGGTGACTTGGCACCTTGGTCAGGCACCAGGAGACTTTCTCCACGCGGTATTCTCTGATTGTATTGTATGAAATATCTTCTGTCATGGTGACGTCCTTAGGTTTTGCTTGGCGCGCGTTGCAATTCATCCATTTGTAGCGATGCGTCTGTTTTGCAAAACACCTCTAGTTCCGCTAATCGTGCTTGTAGGAACCCGTTCCGTCAGGTCGTGAGCGATCTGCTGGGGAGGCCGCGAGACGAGAGCCGCGGCCGGTGCAACGCCAACTGGGAATGCTGCTGCTGTTCCTAAGCGATGGTATCCGGGCCGCGGCACCCGCGCGCCGAGATGAACGACGTCAACGTCACTAGCGGCACTGATAAAAGCGAGTTCTGACTTTATTTCCTGTAGGCGCTAAACCGTCTTGACCGGTTGAAGCCGTAACTGGGTTTTCAGACCAGATTGGCTTTGCCTTGGCGATGGTCACTCGCGGGAACTGGTGGCTCTGCAGGTAGCTGGAGTTTCTGCAGGTAGTTGGAGAAAACTCCAACTTCACAATAAGTCTCGCTCTTAAAGCTTCAGCTTCTTAAGTCACTTGAATATTCCTAAGCCTACGATTTCAGAAGGGGTGAGGGGACTAGGAGGAGGAGGAACCCTAATATTATGACCCTAGGGAAAAACCTGAGAAGCGTTTGACCAAATCTCCAACAACGTGCTGTTCGTATGGGAGAGACAGTGAAAGTGGTGCCAGTCGGGCTGTGTGGAATTGTCTTAGTTGCAACAGAGTTGCAAGATGAACTATCAACATACTTTAAAAAAATAAATAAAATTGGCATGTAGAGCGTCCCTGTAGAGCAGCTCAAGCGGCTTGGGTGGGACAGGGATCTACTGAAAGGTGCATTTGCTAATTTGCTGCTCTAATATCTAGGCAAATTTTTCTGAATCTATAAAGAAGTGTCTTGGATAGGATTTGTAAAAACGTATTTTTAAATGACCGCAGAAGTCTAACGTACGTATTGGTCCTGCCTCTGACTTATTCCAAGAGACTGTTTGTCTGATTGGGAGTATATGGAACTGGAGTTCCTGAATATAAGATGATTCTTTTTTTCTTTTTTTTTGTACGAACCAAGAAGCAAGCACTTTAATTATGAGCTTATGGGTGTCGTAAAAAGCTGGTATTTAATGCCCAGTGAAGGTCTAGCTTAAGGCAGAGGCTTCGTTTCGCGGCGCAGCCAGCCCTCAGCAGTGCTGCCGTTTGCTGGCAGCGGGTGGGCTTGCGGTGAGCGAGAGGTGCCCGTCTCCCGCCGACGTGGGTATGAACACAGGCTTTTTTGTTGTTTTTTTTCCCTGTTAAAATGTGGTTTGACTTTAAAACGAGAAGGCCTCTCGCTGCTGCAGCAGCCGTACTTCTGGTGGGGACAGAAAGTGGGGGAGCTGCAGTGAGAAATGGCTCCGGGCAGGCTGGGTTTTGCCTGGCCGTAGGTGTTCCCCGAGGCTTGGGGGTCCTCGCTTGCGGCTCCGCGTTTTTCGGGAAGGGGCGGCCGTTTCCATTTCCCTGTGGGACAGTTTGCCATCGCCGCTGCTCCGTGGGGCATCCCGCAGTGTCGGGGCACTTTGCATCGATACGGTGCATCTTGCACCGTCCGTGCCGCGTCGACGTTTCACCTGGGCGCGTGCCAAGACCTCGGTAAACTCCCGTCCCTTGCCCTGTGACTGAAGCCCTCCTGTCCATCCGTGGGGACAGACGTTTGCTACACCTGCTTGGAAACAGGGACAGGCGAGATAAAAAAAAAAAGGCTTGTTCTGGCAAATCCTTTAATATATAATACCGGGTGGTTGTGTTCAGTCGAGACCTAACCTTCAGCTTCCCTGCCACAAGTCGCTGAGGTCCTTCTGATTGAGATTCCCCGCTCTCCCAGGCGACACGGGGAGAAACGGTGAAGTGCTCCCCACATATTTGTGGCAACTTGTGACAAACAATTTCAAATTTGGCAGATGCAACGAAATTGTTAGCTGCATCCTGACACTGCTTCTGGGGCTCAGGAATGTGTTTTTGTAGCAGATGGAGCTATTAGTTAGCTGTGCTATCTTGAAGAATTGCTTTCCCAGGTAATCAGCTCTGCTCATTTAGGATGTCGTTTCCCCACCTCGATATGTCAGCCGAGGAAGCAGGAATGATTAATCACTGCGGCTTGGACACTGCACAAGAATAACTGCGTGGAGGGAATCGTTCTGCAGAGCACCGATGCCACAGGGAGTTTAAAGTGCTCTGATGCAAAGCAAACAAGATGGAAAAGATGACCGTGATGCTTCCTGATGGCTGCGTGTCAGCCCGGAGAGTTTCTGTCGCAACCCGGAGATTTGCAATTCATGGGAAGCCTGGAGCGAGAGAGAACCTCGAAGCCCCGGCCGTGGCTGCTGGGGAAGGGCTGCCACCACCACCTGGCAGGCTCCTTCTGCGGCTGGCTTTTCAGGCTTGGCAGGCAAAATCGGGTGAGAGTAACACGCACGGCAAACCCTGCCTAAAATACGTACGCCTCCCACATTTCCGATGAATTTGTACTGAAGGAAGCCAAGGGTTTATGAAAGGTACGTTAAGAATTAGCTAGCGGTCCTGGCTGCGGGCTTTTTATCTAAAAGGCTGGTTTTGGTGGACAGGGCGACAAAAATACTGCAAAAGAAGCACATTTTCACTCCTCTTGCATTAAAGGCTGAAAATGAGGTTTTGTTTTTTCAATTACTAGTATTCTTAAATCGCCAGCAAAGAAGGTTAATCCTTTTTTGTAATTTTATTTTTCTCTGGCAGATCTCGGGCTTAAGTCTTCTGGTGACTGCCTCTATTTTCATTTCACCCCTTCGAAAGTAATTTGGAATATTTTGCAAGACTTAGTGTTGCCGTGTACCGTATAAACAAGGTGCAAAATAGGGCAGCCTGGGATTTGTGATATGAAAGGGTATCGGCTTTAGCTCTGAAGTGTGACCGAGTAATTGAACCTTGTTAGGCAGCCTCGCCTTACGACGACCACGCAGGCTTTTCAGCCTCATCCCTTCTTGTGTCAGCCTTCCACCGCCTGCTTTCCCCTCTGGGCCGAGTGCTTCTCGGCGCCGTGCTCTTCAGGACTTTCGGCCACGGGTGGGCATTCTCCAGCGCTCGGGTATCTGATGCCTCCGAGCTTCATGCAGGAGAAAATAACGGCAAAGGCTTTTGTTTTCTGCTGGAGCGAATGAGAACAACTTCAAGTAGGTGCAAACCTGTAAGCCAAAGCTGTGGTAGCTGGCAATGGAAAGCTCAATTTTGCACAGCCGCCGCCTCGAAATAGCGACACTGGAAACTTACTGGCAGGACTGCTTTTTTTAACCGTTAGGGTTAATCTTCATTTCAGATTGGGTTGTACAGCAACCAGTGAACTTTGAATATAATAATTATAGCAGCGTTAAACCTTCTGTCGTGAGTCTTATGGCAGATGAATAGTCTGGTGTAAAACCTAAAGGGATGTATGGTACGAGCTCAGCAGTGGCATTTCGTATAACCAACGCAGCTGGTGCTGTCTCCGTGAACGTACAGCGCCTTGGGCAAAATCCTTCCCTTGCACGGTAAAAACCGTACTGAAAAGTCACCTCGCGGTGGATGCTTCCCGGCTTTACCTAAAACCCGCGGCGGTGCCGGAGTAGGTCTGCCAGGACTGTGCTTGGGGGTCTCTTTGCAAGCGTCGCGTGTCCTGTGGCTGCCTGGGCGGCGGTGCCTGAACCGGCCTCGTTGCTGCCGGCGGGATGGATAACGAACGGGTTTCCTCGGCGTAGCTTGTGTGCCTCGGCGTCCTCCGCCGCCTCTGCACCTCATCCCGGGTGCTTCCGAAGTTGAACGTAAGGCCGTGCATATTTTCATACACCTGACATAACCGCGTTGTTGTGTACACACGCAAAACCAGACTGAGTAAGAAGTTGCACGCGTCGTAACGAAGGTAATACGCTGCCCCGGGCGGGCTGCTTTCTCGACTGGGTGCTCGCCTCGTCAGGGAATTGAGGGGTGTGATTGGTAGCGTAGCGAGGATATTTACCTTGGAGCGTGCTTGTGAACTTGTCTTCTTACCTGGCTCAGTGGTGCCTGGTTCTGGAAACGTCTGTGTTTACTTCCAAAGCGGCTAATGCCCGTAGCAAAGTTTTGAAGTTAATTGCCTGGCTGCACGCTGCAAGGAAGGCGAAGTGGTCCAAGAAGATAGCTGTAGATAGAGAGAGTAACCTCGGGGCACCTGCCTATGAGCAGGCATGTAAAAATACTAATTTTTGAACTTTTGACTTCAAGTGGTTTGTGTAAAAATGTCTCAGTATTTTTTTTTTCCTATCAGGTTTGATCTTTTTGAGTCACAAGACCTTTTTGTGGTTGGCAGGGCTCCCGTAACATATTTCTTTTTAAACGTTCTCTGAAGTTGTCGAGTACGTTGGTATGAAAGTGCTTGATGGAAAGCTGCACAATTTGTTCAGGCGGTAGCACGGAATGCGTTTTTTCAGTGGAAACCGAACTGGCTTTTTGACGCTCTGCTCTCGCCGTTTCAGAGGAGGTTTGGTGGGCGAGGGCTCGCAGGGGTGGAGGCGCCGCTGCTGCTTCGTTCGCCCTCCCCGGCGAGCGTGCCGAGGTCCCGATGCGAAAGCGCGCTTCGGAGATGCGCCTTCGGGCGTCGTTTGGGGCAGCGGGCTTGCTTCTTGAGGCTGTCCCAAAGTCGAAAATTGCAAATGCAGGGTGCGGGCCTTGTTGTTGAGAATGTTTCCCCGTCAGCTTCAGTAATCTGTCTGTGCCCCCGTCTGCTGTCATCGCGACGGACTGGCTCCCTGGTTGTTCTGACTGAGTAGGAGCATCCTGACACAGGGAGTGGTCCCAGACTGTAGCTGAGTCAGAAATGATTGAACTAGTTCGATTATCGCTTCCTACACACGCTCTCGGAAATCGTCCCCAGCATCCAAACGAAGGGAACTTCCACGGCGGGGGAAGAGCTCTGCAGACTTTCGGGCAAGTATATAAATAATTAAAAAAAAAAAAAAAAAGAATCACTGGCCGTTATTTCTAAACGTCAGGTAACGGAGAACCCGCGCGGGCGGCGGGCCCCTTGGAGGTGACTCCGCAAGCCTTCCGTGGGTTGCGGAGCTTGTGTTTGCTGGGCGGTGAAGGCGACTTTGACTCCGGCATCGCCTGGAAACGGGTAGCCGAATGCTGCTCTGAGGTCGGTCTGCCCACATTCTTCGTCAGGATTAACCGTTTCAGCCTAAATAGCTCAGCGCTAAGAAACGTAACATTGAGAAAGGCAGAACACGTATTTCATAAGTCAAGAGGGATGGGAGCGCTTCCCTGAAATTCCCGTGTTTCGGTCTTGCGGCTTGTTCCCCGGGAAGCGCTAACGTACGCCGAAGGGTTTTTCAGTAGTCTGGAGTCTGGTTTTGACCCTCATAAGGCAAATGGACAAGGAAAAAAGAGCAGCAGGGATGTGTCATCTGAAAAATTAAATGTTTTGAAATTGATTACGCTCTGCAGAAACAGGGTCGTCTTTCTGGTAGGAAGCTGTAAACAAAACAGATTGGATCAATTACCTCTTCCTTTGCAGCAGCCATTGCAATTAGCGAGCGTCTGAAGCGCAGAACGTGTTTCCCAGGTGGAGTCGGAGCGAGACGCGGGGCGACCCAGGCCCGGCGGCTGCGCGGGCTGCGCTGGGGGAGGGTGGGAAGGGGGCCGGCGTGCTCGGTGCCGTGGTGCCACCCCGAGACGCCTTCTTCCGAACGTTATCCCTGGGTTGCCCGCTCAGGGTACGTGGAGGTGGGTCTTCTGTGGGTGGTGGCTTGCAGGCTGCCCTCGGCGGCGGGGGTCCCGCCCTCGCTGCGTTTCTGCAGCGCTTTCCGGGCCCTCGTGCTGGAAGTTGAGCACGTGGGGAGATGTTTTGCGAAGTCTAGGGCTTGATGAGGTGCCATGTTGGGAATAGAGTCGTGCTCACGGACGACTGGAGTTCATGGTGAAGTGTACCTTTAATGTGAAGTGACACTTGTCAAAATAAATGAGCAGGATTTTTATTGCATGTTCACTCGCTTGTAAAATTTGCTAGTCTGCAGTGGCTCTTAATCATTGAGGTGAATTAGCCAGGTTCTCCTGTAGTTTAATTACTAGTATGTCATGTTTAAATTCTCCCTTGATGAACTGATGGCTGGATTATACGCACAGTTTCGTAATAGGTAATGGGCAAAATAAAAACACACCAGGCTAGTGTGGGTGGTGTGAAGTGCTTAATCTGCAGAAGGCTGAGGCGTGATCGTTAGGAGCAGAAGGCTGAGTGGGTCACCACGGCCAGTCCTGCCACGTTGTTGCGTGACGGTGCTCACTCCGTAGTCACCGCCGGTTTCGTAGCCGGGTTTGGTTGGTCTGGTAGGCGAAAAAGCCGGAATGCTTTGTATTGTTTCGTGCGTCTTTGTTCCTGGGGGATTAACGAGGAAACGGGCAGAGGATTGACCGAAGGCGCAGACTTTGGGAAGGGTTTTTTCTTTCTGTGCTATTGCTTACAGCGTTTCAGTAACCAAGAGCGCTTCCGAGCTGTGTCGTTCTGCGGAGATGCTGCATGCTAATTGTTTGACTCGGTTCTGGGAAGATGACTGAGCTACGGTATTTAAACAGAATGGCAGGTGGAGCAATAGATAACACGAAACCGAAGTTCGCTGCGAGAGAGGTACTCCTACAGATTGTCTGAAATTCAGCGGTGGCTTTCCTCCTCCTCGCAGCGAAACGAAGCGGGGCTGGTTGTGCAGCGGAGGCTGCGGTGGGAAAGCTGGGAGCGCAGCCTGCCCTGGTTCGTAGGCAGCTGCCAGCTCATCCTTCTGGTGGCCGTAATTGTACCTCCCTTGTCCTGACCTCTCTCTCCAAATGAAATTCTTAATTACCGAGGAACCTGGTAACTGAGTCACACTGCGTGTTGTCAAGGAGACAAATGAAGCCTGTTGAACGCATGGAAATCGTGTTGGAGAAGCTGGCGCGTTTCCTCTTCGTCCTAGAAGCGCTTTGAGACAGCGAAGTTCTCCAGATGTTACGTACAGCTGTTGCCTTTACAATATAGATTTCAGAATTACACACCTGAATACAAAAAAGCCGTCTCTTATCCGCGCTGCTAGGAAATTCTCTGCGTACCTTCATCGTGCAGTCTTCTAAGTAGCCACGCTTGATAATGACTAGGTAAGAGGAGACAAGATGTGCAGAGGTTGTAATTGGAAAGGAAATAACGTTCAAGAAGTGAGAAATTGAGGATGCTTTCCACGTGGAATGATATATAATCGGCCTTTTAAATCCGCGGACCGCCTAACTGCTTTTTTGGGGGGGTGGGGGGAGGGATCGTCTGTAAATCACTAGCAGTTCTGCCAGACAGGGAGGTCTTGTTCTGACTACAGAGGAAATTAAGCTTAGCTTCCAGCAGTACTGCTTTTACCTTTTCCCTTACGTTGTTCGTTTACCTGCAGCCGAGAGGGCGAAGAAAAATTAAGAAACGGTGGTGTAGGAACACTTCTGTCCCGTTCTGCAGTGTCGTGAGGATGAGCGGAGGTCCGTGACCAGGATGGGCACGTCCCCCTGAGCCGGTGCTTGTGGAGCGGGAGCTCCCTGGGGGAGCGGTGGTCCCCAGCTTCGCGGAGGCGGGGCGGCGTGCGCGGCAGGGCACCGAGAAAGTGCAGGGACTCGCCGCCCTCCTCAGAGTACTTCTTTCTGGATTTCCTTGCCTGAACGGATCTAAAGGATTTCCGTCACGTTGCCTTTGGAAGTTCCAGCGCTTGAGCAGCTCTTTCCGCTCTTCAGCGAGAGAGGCGGGGATGTGAAAGCAGTTGATGGTAAAGCAGCCCCTGGTCCCTGCTGACCTTGCAGGGGGGTTCTGCTGCCCCGACTTCGCTGTTAGTAGAGCGTCACTTTCTTCCATAGAAAATTGAAGTTCAGGGCGTTTGCTCCCGGGCTGTCAACTTCACACAAAGCCCTTACAAGGAACGTCAATCCCGGGACCGAGCGGGTGTTGCCAGGAAAGGCAAAGGACGGTCAAGCCGCTTAAGTTCAGCCCTTCTGCTGCGCTTTGCTTTGACTGCGCGGGAGACGCCTTTCTGCGCGCGTACCTGCCTCCTAACTCGGGGCTGGGAAGGATCCAGATGCGTGCCCATCGGTGTGCCTGCCTAAATTAGAGGCGACAAATTATTGATAATTAGCGCTGCTTTTTGTTTTACCGTTGCAAAAAGAGAATTTATAAAAGCCAATTTGTTTTTATCTTTGGCCTCAGGAACTCCAAAGCAGTTGCACTTATTCTTAATTGCTTGTTTTATGGGTGAAAATTAAGCTGTAACGTAAACGGCAGCGCGAGGAGGCTGGGATAGAACCGCTGCAGTGTTCGAACAGCAAGGGGAAAAACTGGTCCTGAGGATTGCCTAATACTTCACAAATTCCAATTTTTATTAAGTTTAACAATGCCACCGTAGCCAGCCATTGTATAACTAAATATAGAAATGAAATTGTATTTGAAGTCAGGAACATTATCCAGATATGACTTGATGTGTGTAAGATACTGCACATCAACGGAGTGGTACAGATTGTGTTAAATGGCCCTGAAATAATCTTCAGGAAGGAAAATCGTTTTCTATTCTTCTTGACACAAAGTGTTTGTCACAGATACGCATTCTTATCCACGTCTTGTTAGTGAAATCGTTATACTTTTCATTACAACTTTTATGCAAATACGCCGGTTTTCCTTGATTAGGTTTACATGAATAAGCTCTAATTACAGGCTGAGGTGATATTAATGCGCAACAATTAAATATGTAATTACTATGTGTAATTACGGCTTGAAAAATGCGTTCCAACAGCCCGCGCGCCACGCTGACGTCGGGGCTCCGGCTGCGGTCCTGCGACGAAGCTCCTGGTGCCATTGCGCGGAAGGGGTTCTGTTGCACGCGCGGAGACGGGCGAAAGCTCCGTGCCCGAGGGGGCTCGCGGCCTTCCTGCTGCCGTGGCGCGGGTGGGCGGGGGATGCGAGGAGAAGCTTCGCGCTGGGAGACGTGGGGGCCCTGCGGGGGTCCACGAGAGCTCTGGCCGGGCCTTTCTCTATGGCTTAAAAACCTGCTGCGACGTGGAGCTTTGCCGGAGAGGATGACTTCAGGCTACCTCGTCAGCCACGTCTGCGGGGCGTGCGGAAGCGCCTGTTCTACCCGGCTTTTGGAGGACGGCTGGGGGTTGGTTGCTTATGGATATCTGGAGATGAGATCTGTTTTCCTTTTAGTATGTCTTTGCTCTGATGCTGTGAGGGTGATTTTGCCGTCGCTCCTTTCCCTTGAAGTGTAGGCCAGGCAGCAAGAACGCCTGGGGGGACATCCTGAGGAGGGCTGCCGTGAGGCAGATAAAACGGTAACGCTTTCTGTGTGGCAAGCATACCGATGAGGGGCTTGAGGAACCCCCTCCGCTTAGGTTTTCCCTGTGCTGGAGAAGCAACTGAGGGAGGATGCAGATCTAGCAGAGCTGCGATAAGCCTGCTGTCTGCGTAGCAGTGGGGACAGAGGCCGATGCCTACAGCATCCAAAAGAGAAGAAGGTACCCTGGGTTAACCTTGGTTTGCTGCGCGTCTGGACGATT
The DNA here is from genome assembly GCF_964195595.1 of Calonectris borealis. Lineage (NCBI taxonomy): Eukaryota > Metazoa > Chordata > Aves > Procellariiformes > Procellariidae > Calonectris > Calonectris borealis. The sequence continues at coordinate 739,989 of NC_134335.1, read as the reverse complement.
CTCACATCGTCCTCCTTGCATTCCTCCTCTTGCCCACCGAAACACTTGCAGCCTTTGAAGTGTTGCGTTGAAGGAAACTTTTTTCCAGGCAGCTTATTATAGCTGCTTTAATTTCTCTTAATCTCCTTGTGCACATGGCTCATAACGTTTAAACAATGGGAATTTTTCCTCTGCGTGACACCCTTTGCCGCATTTTCAGCTGGTACTGGCAGAAAGAATGCAAAAAAAAACCCCAAACAGAAGCTCAAAAGGAGAAACACTGATCTCAAGGCACCTGCCAAAATTCTCCTCTTGGCAAAGGGTCGAATGAGCTTTTTTGATGGACGAGGTATTGAGACGTTTTCAGACCCCGGGGGTCCCTGAGTTTGCTCGGGGAGCGTTTCGAAGGGTTCGTCGCTGTGTGTCGGAGCCCCCGTGGTGGGAGAGAGGCTTCCGTGTCACTGGTCACGGAAACGTGCTCTTAGAGGTGACTGCCAGTAATGACAAGATGCATCGGCAAAGGCGTGCATTTAAATGTCGTCGCTTTTTTCACGGTATCCTTATTCGAGAGTTCCCATAACTGTAATTCCTTCATTTTTGGTTTGGAGTGGATTTTTCTGCCGGCTGGTAAGGCAGCGAGACCTCCTCTTGGGGAGGGGGAGAGCAGCCTCTCCTTGCTGCCTTCCTGCTCAGCTGCATCCCAGAGCCTGCATCGTACTGGGATTCCTAAGGCAAAAGCACAACTCGCTATCTGTAGCTTGAAGAATGAGTTATTGTGCCGGCAAGAATTGTTTGAAGAATTAAAATTGACCCATTTCCTTCGGGCACGGAGAAGTTAATACTCCGGAGTGTTAACATCGTAGGAGTGATTTGAGAAGTATTATTCATCAAATCCCTATGCTAATATGTATGTAGGTATAAATAAAAAGGCCTCAAAGGTTGTTTCGGTATTTATTAACCTCTCCTCTTCTTCAGGGCTTAACTTGGCTGCAAAACTTGGCCGAGGCTTTAACCCGTTAGTTGTCTGCTTCGGAATTTGCGGAGCTGGAGAAGCGGAAGGAGGGCTGTCAACGCCTGCCGCAAAAACCTGTCACCTTCCTGACCGTCGTTGCTCGCCGTGCCCGTCTGTTGTTAAAAGGGGGCCTGCCTTAACGTGGAGAAGCTGTAGATAGAGCTCCTCTTGCGAGACGGCACGGTGCGAGCGGTAGCCGGCCCCGGGCGAAGGGGTGCCCACCCAGCCTCGCCAGGAGGGACGCCCGGCCGCGCAGGGCAGGGTCCCGCCGGGAAGCAGTAAGTGGGGGAGAGCGTCGGGGTCTGCCCCTCTCCTCCTCCCGAGGTGCAGCTTGGAGCTAGGGGCTGCGTGCGTTGCATTCCCGTACTGCGGAGCGAACGCGCGGAACGAAACTTTTCTTTCTCCGGGTTTGTGTATCTCGGTTGCGACGTTTGTACTAATTTTGTGTTTTCCCTGATTTCTTTAGGTAAGTGAATACGTTCAGACGCGTAAGCTACCGAGCGCGGACGCTGGAAATCGTAAGCCCGTTGTCGGCCGAGGCGCTTCGTTAGTAAGTCTCGAAACGACAGACCGCGTGAGCTGCAGCGTGCCGACAGCAAGGACGGGGCGCACGGCCTCGGGTGCTCGGGGCACCCAGCTGCTGGACGCCGGGGGTTTCCCTGGCCTGCTGGGTGGGCAGCAGCCCTTCCTCTCGCCTGCAAAGTGCCGATAAGCTCGGGTGGCCCGTTGCCATTTAAAAAAACTATGGAAAAACGCGTCAACAGCTCTTTGAGTTTTTCTGGCGTTCTCCCACTTGGGTGAGGAAAGGAGGACTCAAACGCTTCCTCTCCCAGCCCTGTAGTGAAAACCCATATAGCCTTTCCCGTTCAGTGATTTTTGGTTTGGTTTTCCATAGTGTATTTGGGAGCATTACTCTTCAAAGAGTCATTTTTAAATACCGCTCAATTCCTTGGCTGGGAGTGTTCTTCAGTGTCGTGTTGAAAGGGAGCATGAGGTAGGAGGCAGGAAGGGTGGTGTTTTTTTTTTTAAAAATAACACTTAATCTAGAATTAAATTCAGAGGAGTGCCTGGAGAAAATAAGATCTCTCTGATCAGATTCTCCGAATACTTTTTGTCTTATTAGATAAGCAAGAAAAGCTAGTAGAGGGAATTAAATGCTGGAAGGGGAATTTTAATAGCAACAGATATGCAAAGAGGAAAATATCTCAAGTGAATAAAGAATGCAGGCTGGCAAACGACGGATCATTTCCAAGCTTGAAGAACGCAACTTTTTGTGGCACGGACGCAAAACCTGGCCCTCCCCGGCGAAGCCAGAGGAGAGTAACCGGCTCCCTGGAGCTTTTGGGGTTTGAGGATCCATAGTCCCTGCCTGTTGGCATGAGAGCCTCCCACCAGAAATAAACGGGATGAAGTAGCAGTCCCCAAACCTCTCCGTGCAGGCTGCACCTGCGGAAGTGAGTTTGTTTTGCGAGTCCACTTCCAAGTACCCGACTCCTTTAATTAAAGCGTCCCCATGATAAAGGAAAACATTGAAACCCAATGTCAATGTTTGACATGCTTCCCTAACTTCAGCTAGTTGTTAGAGAGGGTGCTGCATTTTGAGGGAGGAGCAGTCACGATCAGCCGTCTGAAAGCAGAGGCGAATATCCTCCTTTTACTAAGGCTTGGGACGTTCCAGGAAAATGCAAGCATCTTGAGGTGGGTGCCAGATGCTCTCAGTATGTTTTTGTCTAAGAATCTAGTTTAACGACACAGGGTTTTGTTGCGGCTGCCACTCCAGGTCAGTTATTTGGTGGCGCCGTAACTAATTCCAATTAAAGCAGAAAGCTTTTTCCATTTTTTAAAAAAGCAAATATTGACAGCTTTACTTCACCGCAGTGAACTGCGGCTCGTGGTCTAAGCTGGGCAGACTGGTCCACTCGTGCAGGAAACGTTCCTTATGGCTGTAATGCCCCCTTTGGCTAGGGCTAGTGCCCGGGCTGCCTTTTCCAGCCGCGATGTGCCGGAGAAATGTGGGTGGTGAGCTTCAGCGGGCGTTAGGCACCTGCCTTTCTCACGAGAAGCCAGAGGTGGAGAGGTCTGTTAAGGAGAAGAAGGGAAAAACGGGAACGGGAGCAAGATAAATTACCGTTCCAAGCAGGACCCGTTTAGTCAGAAGTACTTGTGTGATGTGTTAGCATCCCATTTTTGAGCAGTAACACCCTCGTCGTTGTATTCAAACACTGAGATAAATGCCTCAATCTAAATTCATGATTTTGAGGTTTTTCCTGTGGTTGCTAATTATTGAACCTAACTAGCTTATTCATAATTTCTTTTCTCCTTCTGCATGATAGCCATAATCCTGTATTTGTGCGGCTGTCATTCCCATGGTAACAGACTAGTGTCTGAAGCAGAAGATATTAAATACAGAATAGCACATTAAAATAATGTTAAGGTTCTGACTTGGAGACTTTCACAGGGGGGCAAACTTCAAAAACAGAGAACATTTTTGCAAAAAGCAATTTACTTTGCCAGTAATGTTCTCTATTCCCACAGCTATTACTGGAGAGATTTGTTGGAGTAGCAGCCCGCTCCCTCCCAACCCATCTTCTGCTCCTCCCGCTTTGCAGAGAAATCCTAATCTTCTGTTTATGTCGTCAGTCTGTTGCCATGGAAACTTTGTCACAAACGTATCATGACCTCACAACGGGATGGCAAAGGAGGAAAATGTGGGCTGAAAGGCGATATTAGAAACCATTATCAAAAGAAGGAAAACAGCCCCGAGCCTCAGTAGAGGTAACAAAACAAAACAGAGAAAAAGGCGTCGGGGCTGCAGCGTGTTTCTCTGGCAGCCGGTACGTATACGACCACGCTTACTTTGTCTCCTCACCTCGGCTTGCAGAAGCTTGACTGCGAAGCCGTGCTGAGGCTCGCACTTTGTCATTTACCCCCTTGGCTCCACAGCAGTGTCGGGTATCCGAGGTGGCGGCAGAGCAGCCGGAGGAGGAACAGCTCGTTTCCTTCAGCCGGTGATGCCAATAGCGGGACCGCGAGCTGGGGGGTCACACCCCTCTTCGTAGTGTCAAATCTTTGTCTTTTGAGCTTCTGGAATCCAAGGATTCCAGAGTATGGGTGCGTCGTGTATGGGTGAGGACGAAGCGGTAACCCTGGGGTTCTGCTGCAGCACTGTTACCCTGCAGAAAGCCAGTTGACGGTGATCTGGAACGACAGATTTCAAGATGATGCTTTTTTATGCGTTTAAGAAATCAGACGCTTATTAACGAAAGCTGGAGCTAAAATTTGAAAGAGGATTAAGCAAGGATTAATACAGGATAGGTAGTGAAGAGGCTTGGTTATCTGTCACGGAGATATCAGCTGAATAATGTCTCGTGGCGATGACGCGAAATAGAAAATTCTTGCGTACCCGGGGTATTGTTCAGTAGGTGGTGCAGCTTGATGGCGCAACTTGCGACGCTTTTTGCGCCTTCGTGCTGGCCAGACTGCAATAAATTGCAATAAATTTCCCAAAGAGAGGAATTTCCCCCCTAAGTGCTGATGCTCTTTCCCTTGGCTCGGAGCAGGTGAGAAGTGCCTTGCTGTAAGGTAAGACGCGAGCTGCGTCAGGGCTGCCCGTTGCCAGGACAGGCTTTTGTCTCCCTTTAGAGAAGAAAAACGTGGTGTTTGGGGGCTTGGTTTTGGGGAACTGCTTGCCTTTCGAAGGGCTTTCGGGAGGCAGATGTGAAAGCATCTTCCAAAGGCTTTCCTCCTGCAGCCAGCATGAGGGGACGGTGTCCGCTGCCTGGCTGCGTCGCCGTCCTTGGCCACTCTGCTGAAGCAAGCGCGTCCGTTGATGCCAGGAGCACGGAAGCAGTCTTGGAAGTTTGTCGGCCGTTTTCCCGATCCTTTTCAGAGCTGTCAGTTAAGACATGGTGTTGGGAATTTGGTATTTGTCAAATGAGCGTGGCTAGCAGGTGCTGCGCGCGTGTGTTGGGGGAAGGCTGAGAGGACCGAGGTACGCTGCGATTGATCCGTAGGAGTGGAACTTGGAGCAAGTGCTTATATTACGCTGCCTTTGAGCTCGACCGTTTCCTAAACATCAAGCCCGCAGCATGCCAAGGTGATAGAAATAGAGAAGCGCATACAGAAGGTTACTGCTGCTCAAATGTTATCTCCATTTGCAGGTGCTTAAAGCAGTGAAGCCACCTAGAAAAAGTGCGATTGTCTGCATATTTCATGTATTTTTTAATGCAGTCCTTCAGAGTACTAATAAGATCTTGGCGCAGCTTGAACTTCAACGAGCGCTAGTGGCCGTAGCAGTGTGGTGAGGGGTACACGTGGCTCCCGCGCTGCAGGCGGCTGCAGACCTGTCCTGCACACCCTCTGCGTGGAGGTTGCACGTGGGCGACGCCGTGGCTCGCGCCCTGGCCCCTCGCGGTGGCTCGCGGGGGAGGCGAAGGCGCAGGCAAGAGCCTGGTGCGAAGCTGGCCGGCCCGCGGCAGGGGCCCGGTGACAAAACCCCGCTGAGGGCGTTGCTTGCGGTGTGCTGGGATGGCGCTCGCGAGAACGGCATCCCCTCGCGGCGCTACCCCCGAGGCTTTTTGCTGGGAATAAAATGAGCGATTTGCGGAGCGTGTGCTTCAGCGCGCCCTTTCTCTCTGAAGCAGCTTCCCTGCCCTCTCGCTTCTAAAGAGCTCAAGCGTCGTTTTCCTCTTGCGGTTGGTAATACTAGAAGAGATGAGTAAGTACAGATTTCTGCGATCCATAAACCATAAAGTCCTGCCTGCAACTTAAACCTTCGCTTCTTTATTTGCTTTGTTATGGCTTTTCACATGTGTTAGGCTTTAACAAGAGTTTTCCCTCTGGAGATAGACTTAACAAAGAGGCTATAAGGAAGAGTATTGTTATCAGACCATCTTGTCTCATGCTTAGCCTTAAGAAATATGTGACTTCAAAAGAAAAATAGCAGTAGGTCTGCTAGGTTTTTTCTACTCCTCCTTTGTTCCATTGGCAATGCGTGCTAAGTTTGGTTTAGACTACAGCCTACAGTGACTTTACAAGACGGCTGTGTAAACTTAGAGTGCCGTAACGCTTTCTGCGAGGGATTTGGGTGTTTCTTCCCGCGGCTGCCGAAGAGGGTCCCGTGGGGGTGTGCGTCCGCTTTGAGAATCCTTTGCAGGCGAGGGAAATGAGAAAGTTAGCAGAAAAGTACGCTGTGAAAATAGGGCATCCTGGCTTCTGCTGCTGTTGTGTAACCGCAGTCTTCCCTCTCCCTCCCCAGCCAGCCCTCTGCCTCCTGGGGAATTTATGACCGAGTTCACTGCAGTTCTATATTTGGCTGATATATTGAAAAATGCATTTGCTATCAATGACTTCCTTTAATATAAAAGGAAGTAGATTTATGGGAGGAGGAGCGCTGGCACCACAAGTACCCTTCGTCTTCACTCCTCCGGTCGGTTCGCTCCTACCCTGTATCTGTTTGAACCTGGTGCCGTGCTCGGAAAGATGAGGACGTGAAACTGTAAGCGTCCCTGCGACTTCCACCTCTGGGGAGACAGCCCGAGGACGTGGGGTTGCGGTTCCGTAAAACATGGAGGTGTATTCCTTTTTGTGCTCTGCCCATTGTTAATCTTCTCTTGAGCTTTTCCAATTGAAGATGGAGGAAAAAAGAAATATGAACCGTGAGGCAATGATTTTTACTTTTAACTTGACTCCTTTCCGGTTTGCGTCCGCAAACGTGACAGCGCTTTAAAACGGTGCAATAACTACCTTTTGAGGGTACAGTCCAAAGTTAGTGCAGTTCTCTGACTAGAAAACGTGTTCGGAAGTCGGTTCGGATCTGCGGTGCCTGGGTAAGGCGCTGCGAGGAACCCCGGGCGCCGGAGGGGTGGGATGGGACGGGCTGTTGGAGGCGACGGGCTGAGCCCAGCCACTGGAATAATGTCACTGCCGTGGCAGCCGCGGGCTGAGCACCTATCAACGAACGATCTCCAAGTCGCCGCCTCTGCCTCCCTTTGCGGTTCGGTAGCCTCGGCGGTGCGCTCGTCCCTGGCTCCGGGAGCAGCGAGGGAGCCCGGGAGCAGCGAGGCAGGGCAACGTTAGATCGGCCGCGGGGTCGCCTGGTGGCAGGAGGCGGGAGAACAAATGAGTTACAGGTAAAAATCTTTCTGGAAAACAGGGGTAGAAAAGCACTGAGGTTTGCAGCGGAGTCCTCGGTCTAAAATCATTGTGGAGAGATCCCTTCCCACACTAAAGGACGTGCATTTTGGCTTGAAAAGGGTGGTTACTAAGGGCCTGCCGAGGCTGGTTTTCAAGGCGTCCCAAGAGCTGATTGTGGATATTTTCCAAAGTCCGGGAAGCGCAGAGGGGAAGCCGTTGCTGGTGAGATGAAACATCCGTGCTGAAGTCTGCCCAGGCAAGCGACCTAGGACTCGGTCCCGTGGAGCGCTGGGGGCCCGGGGACGCCACGGCGGATGGGTGGGAGGAGGACAGCGATGAGCCTCGTGTGTTACGACTTAGGTACAAGAAATCCGAGCTGAGCTGCTACGCTGGGCTGCCGCGTTGATTTGCCTCGGGAGAGCAGGAGGGCTGGTGGCTGTGTGTGAAAACGGCTTTGTGAACCGTATCTTCATCCAGATTTGTGCGCGGGCTGGATTCCTAAGGCTCTTGTGATGAAAACGTACAGGGAATGGCCGACAACAGCGATGAATCATTACGTGCCAATCTTGTTTTAAGTAGGGGTCTGTCAGCGGCTTGCTGATGTGTGTCGACGCGGTTCCTGACATCTGACTTGGGAAGCTGCATTTCAAAATCGCGAGCTTGTGGCAGAAGCCAGCGGCTGGCTCGTCTTCGTGAAGGGCGTCGAGGAGGCTCGGCGTTGCGCAGGGAGCTGCGTTTCGGCACGCGCCGTCCTTTGTAATCCCGTCGCTGATAAAGACTCTGGGTGCGGCGAAGAAATGGTGAGGCACAAGGCTGCGGTAAGGGCAGCGTACTTCTGAAAAGGAAGGAGAATCAAATGGAAAACGTCTTTATTTTTGTTCGTTTTGATGAATTCTCTGACTTGTACGTCTAATTGTGCTCCATTATTACAGCCCAGCGCAGATAGGTTAATAGTTTCTAGGCAGTGATGTACATTGATTTCTTTCGCAGGCTTTGAGACAATAGTCAATTTATGAAGAACGACTAACTTTGCTTTACTGTCAGTTGTGGGGGTTTTTGCATTTCTGCTGCCGTATTATTGGCAGCCTTTAAATTGATTCAATTTGAAAAGTGAATGAGAAATTAGCGTGTTCTCGTGTGGACATGTTTCAACTAAATTATTAAATGAAGTGGTTGCTGCTTCTATCCGAATTAAACCAGTAGAAAAACTATAATTAACTATTTCATTGACTGGGGAGAAGCTGCAAAATTGATGTAGGACATTGACCTCATAGATTTTTCTTCCTTGTGCTCCGGAAGGGCGGATGAGCTTTTAGGGGGAGGAGAGAGGAGAACGGTGTGTCTACTTTGTTCCCAGAAATAAAAGCGTTTTCATTTTGTTCTGGCGGCTCTCCTTCCCCTCGGAAAGGTTACCGGCGGTTTCCGATGCTTGCCAGGGCAACGATCCTTGCCGCTCGGCGCCGTATCGCGCACCCTCGTAAAGAGGTGCCTTTGGGCGTCCCAGGGGCGCCGGGTCCTTGCGAGACCTTGCAGCGCGCTGGCAATACCGAACGCAATTTCGGTTGCGGCTCAGAGGGGTGGGGATAAACGGGTTTCTTTCCTTTCGCGGGAAAGACGCGTAGCTGCTTTGCCCAAAGCGCACGGCCCTGTACCCTCCTAGGGCTTAGGCTCCCTGCAGCCGTCGGCCTGAACTTGGCTGTGCTCTCTCGGTGGTCCTTGTCGGCTTCGCTTCAAGAGAAGAGGCAGAGCAAGCCGTGCAGCGCTGCCTTTGCGTCGGATGTGTGTCTTGCGGAACACCTGTGCCGCTTAAATTTTGACATAATCGACTTTTCCAGGAAGATTCCAGCAAGGCTCAAACGCTCGCAGAGGTTACTTCGTTTACGTCTCGGGGATGCTGGCAGATGTCCCGCACCCCGTGTTGGGCCAGGATTCAACAGCTGCTCTGCTGCCAAATGTGTTAAGGATGACGGGTAGACGCTTCCTTGGCACAGCTGCCCGGTCCCGGTAAAGCGCTGGAGGAGGCACGGTGTGGACGTCTTGCGAGCTCACAGATGGGAAGCGGCACGCCGTAAGCGCTTGGTCAGAGCCCCTGGCGCAGCCGTTGCAGCCCCCTCTCCCCAGCTCTGCAGGGGTGCCTCAAGCTGAGAAGCTTGGGGCAGAAGCCAGTCTTGCGGTTTTTGCGTGCTTCGGCCTCGTGTCCCTCCTTCAAAGGAAAGGCCGTGAGGCTGGCGGAGCGCGGGGGCGGCGGGCGGCAGCCCCGGGCCCGATGCCGTGGTCAGGGCAGCAGCCGCCGCGGCCGCCGCGTTGTGTTCTCGGGGCGGCGGGCGCGGGGGTGGGGTTGGTATTAACCAGGGATTATCTAGTAAATCCCTGGGATGCGGAGTGCCGCCAGCTGTTTGCTCCAGAAGACGTCATTGTGGTCGGAATAGCAGGCGGTTTTCTTGGCGTTTTTGCCTACAAAATAACAAGCGCTTTTCTGAAAGCGGGGAACGTGTGGGTCTGCGTGACGCTACGAACCGAGAAGTGAAGGATTGCCTTTCCTTAGCGATACGCGCCGCGATACCGTGGTACTCTGAGCCCCTTTGAGAAATATGGGCAAATACATGCTTGGGATCAAGAATATCCCGGTTACTCTCCTAATGCAGAATTATGTTAGCCATGTAAAAGTGCGCTTCTTTGCACTGTGTGGCATGAGTGATTCATTTTTTTTGTTCAAATGTAATGCCTTTTTACTACCCGCAGTTTGCATCTAAATACATCGGACAATGTTATTACCGTTCTAACTTCATAGTTAAGGTTTCATTAGGAATTGCTTGGGACTTTGCAGGGACGTTGTGTTTTGTTATGAGGTGGGTATGGGAGGTACGTTCGTGTTTGCCTGATTTGAGAAGTAAACGGAGAATGCATCTTTTTTTTTTTTTTTGCTTTTAAGTTGGGTAAGCCAGCCCAACATACCTTGGTGCTGGGGATCCGCTGAAGGGCCTTCACTGCAATGAAAACTACTGCCGGCACCGAGCGGGTGACCTGGGGGAGCAGCGGGTTTGGTTCTGCAGCCTGAAATTTGTGAAAGTCTCGTCTGACGCTGTGGGTCTGTTAAGCGCGTTCACGTATCCCTGTCTTAGATGTGGCAGCTCCTTTAACGTCATCTATTTTTAATTGTGCTGTACTGTAATAAGTATATATGACAGCTAGCTTGCTAGGAGAGGCTGAAATCACTGTGAATGCAGGTTTTCTGTAAGGTTTCCGAGAGCAATACTAGGACGCATTTAAGGCATAGTGTTAGAAGAAGGTGAGCTATCCATCAAACGCAGGATCCTGGGTTTGAGTCTTCTATTTAGATTAAGCACGTTAAGAAAGATGGATGGTAAACGTATTTCAGCAGCATTGTCCCCAAACCAGAATGGAATATAAAGACTCTGGAAGAAGGATTCAATTACGTTGGCAAATAACTTGAACAGGAACTGGGTAAAAAGGGAGCTCGTAGGGCAGTGGGATGCCGGTTGTGGATTTACATAGTTTTAAGATGAAAACGTTATTTTCATTAAACCCTCCCATTCACATAACATCCCTGCAGGCTGCTCGCTTGCATGGTGTGTTTTGTGGAGACATACCTGTAAGTTGCTTTAGGTAGTGGGTTTTATGCTACTTCACGTGTGTTGATGCGTAGGCAACAGTTTATGCATATGGTACGCCTAATTAATACTCGTATGAAACTTGAGAATTTTGTTTGAATGTCTTCTTGCTGGGAATTGCTTCTGTGCTGGTGCCTGGGGCGATGTCCCAGCACTTGCCGTTTCTGCTGGGGACCCGCAGCTGTGGTAGTTGGAGGGTGGCGGAGCGGGAACGCGCGTCCTGGGCGGCTTTGCTCGCATTCTGCCCGAGACCTTCTGGTGTTTGCTCTGCCGACTCCGACTGGCAAATGCAGCACCAAACAGTCTGGGTTGCGGGCAGATACTTCTGGTGCTTGGTTTTGCTTAAAATGCCCAAAACATCTGCCCATGGAAAGCAAACTCCTCTTGTTCTTTTGTCTTTGAATATTCTTTTCCTGAAGCAAGATAATGTCAACAGTGGGGAAGCTGCTGTAGCTGGTGACTGGAAGGTGACGTTGGCGTTCAGTCTCTTAGGTACACAAAATCAGGATAGCTAAGCTCTTGCATGATCTCGGTATTCGCTCGAGGGGTGTATTTCCGCAGTGCTTTAATGAGAGCAGAACGGGGAGGGTGGTTTTGCTGGTTGTGCCCACAAAGCATCGAAAGAAAGAAACGAGTCGTATTCTCAACGTGTAAAGGACGTGCTTTAAAAGGTAAAGGCAGGAGAAGCAGCTGTGTTATATTGCTTCCTTGTAAAATTAATTAGTGCCTCAGACAAATGTTAACAAGAAACTGTATTTTCTGCCACAATACGAGGTTCAGGGGGAGCGAGAGCAGAACTTGCCAGCGCTGGCATTGTAAACTCCCTTTCCTACAGCTTTCGTTTAGGAGTGCAATTATAGCTAGCGAGATGTTTTCTTACTCTTGACGTAACCGCAGAGGCTGAAACTTTGTTCCCTTCCTCCCAGTCTAGCACTTGGCAATTAAGGAAACCATATGATGCTCGTACTTTGATCTTCTTTGCCTGTTTCTAAAATCTCTGTGATTTGGAGAAGGGAAGGTATTAACCGTTGCTGAGACCAAAAACTAGCGTGGCGTTTCATTGTCAGGGCAGCGTTTGGGAGGGTTGTGTGTGTTCAGTTTCCTCCTCGTGTGCCAAACTTGCAAAATAAATAACCCCCAAAACCTACTCGGGAGAAACTGCCGTCTTCAAAAGACTTGATTTCTCTGCTAATGCACCCATCGGAGGGGACTGTAGAGCAGTGAAGGGTTAATACCTTTTTCTTCTCGGTTGTGGTTATTTTAATTGAAGATAAATGATTTTTCTTTCCAAATTCTTGTTGCTATTCTGTGTTCAGTTACTTTGTCCTCATTTTGACAGCTAGCTCATTCAGCGTTCAACGTTGGGCTAAATTTAATAAGATGCAGGCGAACGGGTAGGTAGCTGGTGTGGCTGTGATTCATTCCGTAAGGTATCTGTTGCATGGTGCTTAGCTTCTCCCTCTGGTACAAATGCCTTATATCGAGTCAAGCACTGTAGGAGAGGCCCCGCTAGTGATTGTTGAGACTCGTGAGCTCGTTCTGTGGCATGCTTTCTCTCGGGCTTTTTCACTTGGCTGTTTCACAAAAAACAACAAAAAAAGCCCCACCAAACGCACACGCCTTTACCTGAGATTTCTCCCCTTCCAGAATTTGTCTGGGTGCGCTGCCTCAATAGGATGTCTCGTCTATACGTCTTACTCTCTTTCTGTACACGTGCCTGATTTGGTGGGTTTTGTGCAAGGTGTTATTTTTTTCCAGAGGCTTGTGTTTAATTTCCGTATGGCTTTGAACGGCCGAAGAGCCGAACATCCAGCGGAGCTGCGTTTGTGCGTTGGCGTTTCAGGAAACCTCCTCCTGTTCCTCTGGGTCGTGGGGATTTCCCAAGGCAGCGACATGAGTATGGTGGCTTTCAAGCAAAAAGGTTTAACCCCACTGCGTGAATTTTCAGTACCAGTTTCCCAGCCTGTTTTTTGGTCGTTGTCAGTATGCGGGTGACGGAATCACTGAGGCTGGGAGGGAGCTCTCGAAATCCAGCTTGAGGCAGACTTCTTTGGCCGCCACAGAGGCGACGAGTCAGTTGATTTTGTAGCAGTAGGAACTAGCAAAAGTCTTCCTGCATTTTTGTCGTCTGTGGCTTGTCAACCGTTCAGATTTTATTTCCGTCTCCAGGTTCAGCGGCCAGCCAATGTTTAAGATGTTTTTTCCCTTCATCGCCCAGATCTGTTGATGTAACGCTGTTCCCCATGTGATTTAGGTGTGTTTGAGGGTGTGCGGCGCTTCTGCTGTTGGGAGACGGTCACCGTGCTGTGAGCCAGGTCCCAAGCCCTCCCTTCTGGTTCTTGGAGGTGGTAGAGAAAGTTGTGTAGGTCAGCTTGGAATCATCATGCTCGCAAGGAAAAAAATTAAAACTGACTTCAAAGGACAACTCTGACACGGTCAATTAATAATTAAAACAGTTTTTTAATGAGCTATGCAATTACCTGTGTGTCCCTGGAGATGATAGTTTATGGTATTATTGCTCAGTGCCCTTTCTTTAGTCATGGCAGGTGACATCTGTAATTTAAAGCAGGCTAGACATTAAAGTGACAGAACTTTCATTAACCTTGTCTAAAGTTTGTTAATGACAAATGTCTCGTAGAAAAAAGCTATTGTCAAAACACCAGCTTAGCAAAAAGAGAAGCCTCTAATCCTGCAGCTTGGGGGGTTCTTTTCCGCTCATGAGCGGGCATGAGTCCTCCTGACGTCCCGAGGGCGTACGGGTATTGCGGAGACACTTGTCGCCCTCCCCGTTCCAGGACCTTTGAATCGAGCGTCTTCGTGTTTGGGGTGCGGTGAGCGGCCGTTACGCGGGTGGCTTGAGTTTTGTACTCAAGCAGCCGTCATTAGTTCAAGCACATAACGGGACATACGGTTGCGGCTTCGAATGTGGTCGTCGAATTTAAGAACGTGGTCGCCTGAGCGCCGTCGAAAGACCCTTTTAAAAGCCGGGTGGTGGGAGGGGGCTGGAGGCGCAGGCCCCCGGGCTCCGCGAGGGGCTTGCCTGCCGCTGGTCCTGCTCAGGGTGCTGCGTCTCTTCTCCCGGCGGCTCCCAGCCCTGGTTCCTCGTCGGGGCTTTCTTTCCCCGGGGCGCCTGCGGAGCAGAGGTGCCAGCGCGTCGCGGGTCTGAACCTCGGCGTTCGTCGGCGTGCGGCTTGGCGGCTGCCCGCGGAGCCCCGCTGGCGGCTTGTCGGCGGCGCGGCGGAGCGCGTTTGGTTTCGTTTTCTTTGCCACTCCGATTCCCCGCTTCTGTGGCCTTCGGGGGCTGGTGTCTGGGTGGGAAGGAGAGGCAGGGCGCGGGAACGGCGCGGTTTTGTCTGCGTCTGTCGGGCACCCTGGCTGAGAGCGTTCGCGTGCTTCCGCAAATACCTTCTCGTGATGTATTGGTAAATCTGACAACCTTAACTCCTCAAACGCGAGCTCTCTGACGCAGTGCTTTCCATTTGAGGCACCGAGAAGTTAATTTAGTTTCCGCCGGAGTCTAGATTAAAGACGGAAATTATCTGCTTGAATCATGAGCAACTTTGTAGGAAAGGGATCAGCCACAGGGAAGGCTGGTGGGGAGAGATGCATTAGCGAGGAGATTGCTTTGAAAAGGATAAGTCAGATCTTAACATCTCAGTATTGAATGTCAGGCTGCTTGGAAATGGAATTTTTGCAGCACCGCGTCGGTGAAGATACTACAGAAAAAACCCATTTTGTTTGGCATTCTCGTAGTCTCCAATACGCAACAGGTAGCAATGCCTTGTTAAATTATTTATTACCTTCGGATGAACTTTGAAGAGTTTATAGCAGCACGCTATGGCCTCAGACTTTGTTAAACTGGATTAATTTTTGCTTCCGATCCTGTGAGACTTGAAGACCTATTAATATTGACCGCGGTGTTTAGGAAGCGTCTTGCACGTGGAACACCTCTACTTCTAACGTATTTCAGGACCGTGAGACCTCTATGTCATCTGCCGGAAAGAAATGTTCTTGCCCTTTTTAAATTAACAATAAGGAATGTAAATGTCTGCGTAAGGGTAACAATGGATGTCATGCCTTTGTTTGCGGTGGCAAACGGGATTTAGAAAACTTGCTCCTGCCGGAGGGTTTTATTTGCCCCGACGAAAGGATTTGCTGTACTTCCCGGGCCCTCTGCTGTTAAAATAAGTGTGTATGTATACATATATGTATATGTATCTGCATGTTTGTGTATATGGATAGAGAACACATGTGCAAGCATTTGCTTGTTGTTTTGTCTCAACTTTGTCAGGATTTGAGATGCAGGTTGCTGGAACGGGAGGCGTCGCTAATTCCCGTTTCTCCGGCTGATCTTCTCAGCATGGATTTCCAGTTGGTCCTCCATTGGCGTGAGATTGATATCGACTCTCATTCGAGGAGGAAACAAAACATCTTGACATTAATAACATAGTTATAACAGATGCAGACCCTTCGTTCCACATTCACTTCAATTTCGCTGCGAATAATCGTCCGACAGAAGAAGTATATTTCTTGGACGAAGGGCATTCTCTTAGGAGGATGTCTACTGTACGGCTTTTTACTAATTTCATTGTTCTAATGCAGTCCGTGGAAACCTAAGGATTGCCATGGAAATGCGAGTCGCTCCTGTAAACCACTACTTCTTAATAGAGACGAGGCAAAACGAAACAGATCCTACGGATTACTGTCATCGAAGTGCAGAGAGGAAGGGCAGAGGGGATGCTGCGGGCAGCATTATTATTAGTGGATTTTGAAGGCGACTTAGGTTATTTACAGCCTCGTACGTGTGTCCGGTGATCCCAGAAACGCTGTTGAAAGCCCCTGTACACCTAGAAGATGAAACGGCATTTCCCGCGCAGCAGGTCTGACCTTCCTCGCTGTGAAGGTAGCGAACCTTTGTGGTTATTAGTCAATTCAACGGGTAATGGAGGCGCTGAAAAGGGATGGGGAATAGCTATTATGTCTGTTTATCTAAGTAAGACATAATGTGTATTCCCCGGATAAACGTATCATGTTGCCAAATTTTTGTCTACAAATTGCTAAAACCGGTTATGCAAGCATATTTGCAAATGCACATGGCTCTAGGGAGCGTGCTTTTGTATAAAGTAGCCCATTAATTTGAACAAAACGTTTTAAATAGTTTTAGATGATTTATTTCTAAAAGCTTAGCTGCTCTGATGTAACAAGTAGCAGATGAGCAGATGTGCTGATGCTTGTTCTCGCATGTGGTAGATGGGCTTGAGAGGAGTCTCGGCTTGCACTGACATTGTAATTCTGCATAATGCCAGTCTCCTGGAGGAGAGATAGGGAGCCCGGTTGTAAGAACGCTCGGCAGCAGGCTTTCTGGTGCGCTTAATTGCTGATTTGCTAGCGATACGCAAAAAGGTTGGGGAACGTGCATCGCTCGGTAGCTTGAGTTGCTCAGGCTATTTGTGTAAGCTAATAAAGGGAAGTACAGTATGCAAACACGCACGGGCGCCGTCCGGAGAGCGTAGCTGTGTTCCGGCGTTCCGTAGAGGCTTGTCAGAATCAGCTGGCCCTCCGTGCAGACGACGGTTCCACTTGGCGGTCTTGAGGTGAGCAGGTGCCTGAGCTGGTAAATTCACTGGCTCCGCGACATCCGTTCCTAACCTCCAGTTTTAAACAAAACGGGGTGAGCTGAGCTGGAAGATGACTTTTTGGTCTCCGAAAGTCACCTGCTCTCTGCCCTCGCTGCCTGGGCCGGGGTCAAGTAGACCCAATCCATTCCCCACAGGTAGTCATCAGCTCAAAAACAGCCGTGACTGCCTTAAGCAATCTGGTTTGGTGGTTAACTTTTTTATACGCGCGTAAACCTTCCGTGCTGTGGTTTAACCTGCTGCAGCTTGCCACGTCTGTAACGTAGGTGCGGAACGATGCCTTTTCTTTTCCTTCGCAGCTGCCTCAGGTGCTTGAAGCGCGTTGTCTTTCCCATCTCCTCTCCAGAGTGAGCGAGCTCGGTTTGCTGAGTCTTTCTGCACGGGCTGCGTCTCTTCAGGGAGCGCGCGGCTGCGGTGAGCCCCGCCAAGGCACTGATCCCGCTGAAAAAAGAACCTGCTCTTGACAGCTCCTGCCGGGTCGGTTTTCAGCCCGCCACGCCGGCTCGCGGCACCGTCCCACCCGTGCCAGTACCACGGCTCGAGCGGGAGAGAGGGGCGACCGTTTCTCACTGGGTTAGCCGATCTCTCAACCTGCGGGTAAAGTCAGGATGGCTGTCCCAGGACTCCTTGGTTAATGAAGATGACTTAATACGAGAGGTGAAGAAGCGGCCGGTATGGCTTTGCTTTGCTTCGCAGGGTGGTGGGTTGCTCACTAGGTACCTCCTTTTAATTGCAGCTGGCTGTTGCAAGGTTTTGCTGCAGACGGTTCCGCTTTTGCCAGTCTTGAAGAAGGCTAAAATAGGAACAAATTCGGTTTTAAAGATGGCGAACTAACTAGCGCGTAGCTAACTTGTGATTATTGCTGCTCTTGGTGGTTTATAACCACAAAAATATCAAATGCTGTACAGTTCAAGACTTACGATGTTGGGGGGAAGCAAGGTTAAATAGCATCTCACACCTTTCACTTCACATCTCATTATTCATTGCTAATAGAAGCCTAGACCATCTGTCTCCTCACGGAACACTTGGATGTGACAGGCATAGGAGATGTTACAAAACTTTCTCTTGGAGATGTTTATTTCTGGCGCGTTCTGCTCTCGGCGTCCCTGGGCCTCCTGCAGCTCCCCGGCTCTGACGGGAGAGCGAACCTCAAGCTCGGCTGCGGCTGCGGTCCACTAGCCGGGATGCCGTGGCTTCGCGGTACGCCCTGGGGGCTATCAAGAGCTCTGAACGTTGCTTCCTTTCCTCGTAAGTTCTGTTGACTTGTAAACAACCTCCCAGAAAGCCCCATGAATTTTTGCCACGTATTAGAAACGCGTGTCGGGCAACCAACAGTGTATTTTCCCCGGCGTCCGGCCGGTCGGGAGGTTTTGCCGCAGAAAGGCATTTCATCCTCAGGTGCTGGGTGTCCGCCCCAGGCTCTGGGGTAGGAGACAGCATATCCTATCGAGATGGCCGTAGCGTCACGATCGTTAACCCTCGTTAAGACCTTGCTGCAGTTCCCGCTCCTGTTCCAGCCTCTGCCTCTCAGTCTGTCGGTACCATGTCGTCTGGGTGCCTGTATCAGCTGAAGCGAGGAGATGGGGCCAAAGGGTGTTTTCCGCCGCTATGTAGGGCACGCAGCACTCCTGAGCGCGCCGCCGTTCTGCTCCCCTACAGTTTTGCTGTGGAAATACTTAGAATATCAAATACCCATCTTCCCCGGAGGGGAAGAACTGCTGTGGGATTTTTTTTTTTATTCTTTCATGTTTTCTTACTGCAGTGGTGAGGAAAAATATCAGCTTGTTTCCATCAGTTAAATAGATGCTTGTAAAAGATTTAACAAATACCTTCCTTCCGTATGTTTATCGGGCTTGCGAACTTAAGCAGTAATCGGAACAAAAAACACAAAGGGTCGTGCTGCGGAAAAAATCCCTTCTGTTCGGGGTTTCAGTCGTCTTGGTGGTCGTGGTGCAATTCAGTTATTTTGTCAGTTTGCAGCTCGTTCCCCCCTCCTCTCCAAGAAGAAAACGAAAGGGAGCGAAGTTGACTTTTTTTTTGCAGCTGTGTGATAACTGCAACATCTAATTCTGGGCTCTCTGTGTGAAGAAGCAAAGCCACCGCACCGCAGCCCCGCTGAAGGCAGCGAAGGCGTTGTGGGGTGCGGCCGTTGCGCGCAGCATCGCGCGGGGGGGTCCCGGCGTCGCAGAGCAGAGCCGCTGGAACAAAGCACGCCTGCTGCGGCGAGGCCCCCCGAGCAGCCCGCGCCGCGAGCCGGAGCTGAGCTTCGCCGCCCGAACCCAGACCGACGTGCGCCGCGTGTCTCAACGGGAGCCGCTGCTCCGAAGGACAGAGGTCAGTTTAAAGGCTGAATAATTTAAGGCAAGAGTGCAGCGGGCTAGGCGCTGAGGCTGGCTACTTAAGTACGAGATGATGGATTCCTGCAGAATCCCTTTTTCTCACTTTCTGAAGGCATTTTGGGGAGACGGTCTTCCTCGGGGGATTGAGGTCATCGCTCTTTCCTTCTTAAGACCCGGTGAATTGCCTCCCGGACACTTTATCTTATGAGTGACAGGCTGTTCAGCCCAGGGGTTCTGCTGACGGCGTGAACCACACACGCACGGTTCGGTTTGCGAACATCAGCAGAATCTGAGATTGAAGTACCACCGTAGCGTTTATGATTCAGTCGTGGAACGCGAAGAATTTTCAATCGTAAATGCATCGGGTTTTGAAGTACTTTTAGCCTCTGCCGAGTTTTAACTGAGATGGCAATGGGATATCAGTATTCATTTTATAGAATTTTCTCCGGAAGATGTTTCTCCTATTTTTGCCAGTCTGATGTTGTTCGCATTCAGTTTTCCTGCTATCAATAACTGTAGAAGCAGTCCTAGCGGAGTTCGCAGAAAGTGCTTTGTCTGTGCTTTACTCCTCCAGTATTTATTGGCCGACGCTATAATACGATTATTTTTCTGTGTCCCTGTTAAAGATACCGCTTTGAAAGATGCTATCCCAAGATGCACAATCTGCAGTTTTCTTCTACTGATGAATTTGTAGGAGAACAACTCTTTTTATTACGGGGAGCTGGTTTGAAAATCATTCCTTCGGAAGTTGAAGATTAAGGAGCGGTGCATATTTTTTCTATTTATGAAAGGTAGGTCCCAGATACGTGATGAAACAGTGGTAATATTTCCTTTGAGGTGACGCCTGCGATCGACACGGTTTACTTCAGGCCGAGTAAGAACAACCACGCCGCAAAGCGGGACTTGCAGCGCTCTGTCTTCATTGCCGCTCAATTCCCTGTTGGCGTTGCCTGGGTTTCCAGAGGACCTCTCGTCCCCTTGTTCTGCAGGAGGCTGAGCCATTGCATCATTTTTCTCCTGGTGCGTTATAGGGAAAACGTACAACCCCCTCCTCGCCGCGGGAAGGCTCGGGAGAGGAGCCCGCAGCGAGGATGCCTGCGGCATGGCTCCGGTACGAGGCTGGATGCGCTCAGCACCTCTAAGAGGTGTCTGAATGCGAGCCCTGGTCCCTGTCGTGGCCACTAACCCACCCCAGCGATGGAATGCTTTCGGGAATAAAGTGGAGAGGTGAAGTGTGAGGAGAGAAGGAAGAGCCCATGCGAACCCGGTGTCGAAAATAAAGCCTTTGCGCCCTCGTGGGAACTCACAGTCGCTGGAGTTTCCTACTTTCAGATGCAGACATATGAGGCGTAAGCGTAAGCTCTTAAAAATACATCGGTTTTGCAAGCTGCTGAGCCGTTCTTGCAGATTGGAACGAGCAGAGATTGAAGAAAATGGGGTTGAAATTCCTGGTCTGAGGTCTCCCTTTTGTAGGTGGCTCCTCCTGGTCCTCTTGTCCCGGACTTTCACGAACGGGAGAGAAACGCGGGCTCTGCTTCTGAAACGATGATTTTGTCAGCGTAAGTATCTTTGCTAGATGAGCGTGTTTTCATAAACCTAGCAGCGCTGTGTTGCTGGCCTGCAATTCTGGATGAGAATCGACCGAGATGAATAATTTATCTAGAGGTTCTGCAAACCGTGGCCTCGCTCCGCAGAGCGGGGAACGGCTCCGTTCACGCGGGTAGCGGGAGGATGTCCCATCTGTTTGGGAAGGGTCGTTAGATCAGATGACGTTCTAGAGTAGGCTTTCAAGGGGGATTTGAGATTCTGGAATGATTTAATTTGGTTACGCTCACAAAAGATGGCAGGAGAGAGAAGTTTTGATAGGACAAGAAAGAAGTTG
Source organism: Calonectris borealis (assembly GCF_964195595.1). Classification (NCBI taxonomy): domain Eukaryota; kingdom Metazoa; phylum Chordata; class Aves; order Procellariiformes; family Procellariidae; genus Calonectris; species Calonectris borealis. The sequence goes on along the minus strand of NC_134335.1, from coordinate 719,374 downwards.
CTGAACTTGCCATCTGCAGTGAATCTCTATTGGCAATACGTGCCTTTGAGCAGTATATTTGGCCACCGAGCTGGAAAATTGTTATCATTTGTGGAAAGGCTATTTTTAGTCGGTAACATCTGTGGAACACCATTTCCGCAAACTTTCTCTATCTTTTGACAAGTCAGCCAGATGTGACTCACTTGAGCATATTGGATGGGGAGGAAAAAACAAAGTGTTGTGTTTACCAGAAATGCAAACATGACCTTTATCGGCTGAAGGCGGCCTTTATTCCATCCCACAGAAGAAGCAATAAGAAAAGATTGATCTTCATCATCGGTGTTAAACATCCTTACAGTTTAGTATTTCGGTGCAACGCTGTTGCGGAAGTCGTGTTGAACGGACTTCTGCAAAAATCCAATTTTCTCTCACCTGATCTCAAAACTGGCCGACGACTACGTTCCTGTTCTCGCCCCGTGCGTCACCGCCGGTAACGAGGCTTTGGCTTTGGCTCTGCCTCGGGAGGCTGTTCCCACCGCGGCGGTGGGTCTTACCTTTTCCTGGGAGCAGAGCGTTTCCGCTCGACTCGGCTTAAACGAGGGGTGGGGTTTGGTTTTCTGCCTGTGTCACGGGTGACTTGCTACGGAGAGCCTCCTCTCCTTGCCAGATAACTAGCCAGGAGGCTGCTGAGCGTTCTTGGCTTTTTATGAACGATGAACGCGTCTTCCCTCCGCCGAAGGGCGTCTCCCGTTTGGAGATCGTCAGGGTTTCAGAGTTGCATGGAGATCGTGTACCGAAGCTGGCGCTGGGCTCGGGAGCTGCAGCTCTTCGGCTCCAAGCCCTGTTGCAGCAAGACTTAAGCCTGGCTTAAAATCCGTCGCTAACTGCTACAGTCGTAAGCAGATTTGTTTAAGTAACTTTTAAAATCTGGTAGCGCGAGGTAACCTATAGCAATACGTTCATCACTTGCTTCCTGCGCCCAAATCAGAGAACGGACCCCGAAGCTTGCGGCAGCTCGTGGAGAATGCTTGGGGCTGGTTTTGTGGTCCCGGTGTGGTCCTTGAACCATTGCAGGCTGAAACGGAGTAACGGTGGTAGACTATGCGAACGGAACGGTGCGTTTTTACTGCGTGGAAGAACTTGCTGAGGTAAGGGCATCTCATCCTTTAACACAGCTTAGTCAAAGCAAATAAGCCTCGAGAAAATATTACCTGCCAGGCTTCAGCTGGGGTGTTAGAACAGGAGTCAGACCTTGACATTTGATGTCTTTGAAACAGGTTTTGGCTTAAATTCAGCTGTTTACTACTGCAGTCGGGAGCAGATCTGTTAGACGGGGCTAATTATACGTGCGCCTTCCAAAATCATTTGGAAACTGTAACGTTTGTTGCTTTTCAGACACTTCAGAATATGCAAATATTTCATACGATGAAGAGAAGTGATTCTTGCAGGAATCCACAAACAGCGTTAAAGCAAAACGTGATTCCGGAGGCGGCCCGAAGCGAATCCGTTAGATCCCCTGACGAGAGGGGAGGAGGACGGGAGGGCTCCCCGCCCGTGCCGTCTGCTGCGGATGCGCGTTACCCCAGATGACGGCTGAGCAGGTGGAGCGTTTGTTTGCTCTCCTCTGTGGGCATTTGTTAAACAAGTAGCGGGAAGATTACTGAGAAATGCTTCCAACTACAGACGACGCGACGTGCGGCGGCGTTTCTCAAGGCTTTGCGGTACCGCGCGTCAGCTGCCAGGGGCTTGCGCCGCCATATCCGCGCGCGGAGCCGCAGCCAGCGCCGCCTTGAGCAGCGCTTACAAGCTCTCATTCCTCAAATCACAGTATTTTAAATGTTTGCGGCTTTCTAATTAGCCAGCGTTGAACTCGTGCTGCTTGAATGTTGGGTGCGGTGAGGGTTCCCCTCAACGAGCCGCTCCCGTGGGCGGGAGCACGCAGCCTGGCTTTCTCGTCTTCTCTCGTGTCGTGCAGAGTTTTACAGGAAACCTGTGGATTTGGGGCTTTTGAATGCCTCGCTGAAGGTCCAGCCTCCCCGAACCGGAGGGCTAGCAGAGACTCCGATTTTGTATCGTGGGTGCCGGGATCTGAAAGCGCTTCGAAAGGTATCACAGGAGAAAACCTCCCGAAGAGCTGCCGGTGCGGTCAGAGTCACCGATGCCTCGCGTATTTTAAGTCTGGATAATTTTTGGAAAAGCCTGCTTATTTTGTTTGTTGCTTTGCTGGAAACCATGTCTATCTGCCAACCTTTCCGAAATGTCATGATGTAATTATTTTAACAGGCGGTCTGTGCTCCTTTATTTGGGGGATATTAACCTTTCTAAACAAAAGAAATGTTAATATACGTTGGAGACGCAGCTAATGGGATTTCATTTTTCGTATTAGAACAGGCTGGAGTTCTCTTTTTAAATTATCGTAAAAGAATTCAGCAAGTCAAGTAATTGCCTTCAGCTAATCCGTGATAGCAAATTTGAACGTGAATACCCAGATCATTCTGTATGGCCTGGAAAAATTAATGTGATTACTTGTTTTTTATTTGCTTTGGCTAAACAGTGCTGAAGGATGATACAAATTCATTGAATTCGGAACAAAGGAAATGCTAATTATTAATGCGCTAAGTTCTGACATGCTATAAAACGCGCTGTTTAATTTGCAAAGCCTGCTGTGGCCTATTTGTATTTCATCGCATATTGACTCACAGTTTGTATGAGGTTCAGCGTCCTTCCCTGATAGCCCTGAAGTTTCAGCTGGCTTGACGGGCTTTTCCCTCCGGTGCGGAGGTGCTCGGCGGAGCAGGTGAGTGGCGCTCAGCCGCGGAAGGGGGCGGCTGGTTGTGGTTCCTCGGACCCCAGGAGTCAACTTCTGGGAGGTGCCCGCCGCCTCCTAAATTAGGAACCGGAGATGCCAGCAGAGCGCGCGGTGCTGGTTGGCTGCGCGGGCCTTCGTAGGTAATGTTTTTGTACGCCTTCGGGTAATATTTTATAGAGCTTGCCTCAAGTTGACTGTTTTAATTAAAAGTTTATGTACGTGCAATCTATACTTAAGCTGTTTGCTGCTTACCAAACTGCCATTTGGCTTGCAATGTTATTTTTGGTGCAAACGGCGTTGCTTTTATGAGCTGATGCTGCATTTAAAGGCACTCTTCCTTCCCCATAGTGCCTTGCAGGTGGAATGCGTGGAGATAAATATCCCGGACTCTAAAGGATTTATCTTTCAATCTGGATTTTAAACGAATATTTCCAAGCGCTCTAATCACCTTGCTTCATCTGCAGCGAACCTAACCTATTTTGCAGTGCTGTAACTGCTCCGGCACCTCTGCTGAAGTTATAAAGGAGCAATGCTTACCGTTAACAAATACGTAATAGAATTTAATATAGCCCCTTGGTGCATAAAGGAGGATAAGTGGAAAGCAAAGTTGATTGCGTGTCTGGAAGAATATTTGTGCCTGATTTATGTTCTCATTTTAGTATTGGGTTTTCTTCGTGATAGGAAAATGTCACGTTAGCATGGCCCTTTTAATCTAATACACTGCAAACAAATGCCGGTGCCGAGACTGTAGTTCGGGCTTTCCTGGACTTCCTAATCTGGTGACTTTCTTACAACATAGGCTAGGTTAAAGTCATCTTTCGTCGTACATTTTCGTAAGAAACACGCGGGTCGTGTTTCCTTCCTTCTCCCTCCCCAGCCTCGGAGACGCCCGTGAGTAGCTGGCTGCGCCTCGGCTGCGCGGGGAGACCTGCCTGCGGTCGGCAGTCCTGGCGTTACGGCGTCGGGGTGTTCGCTAGAGGCAGAAACAGAAGAGCCTCCGCAGCCTGACGGCTGCGAGCCGACGCGTCGCGCTCTTGGAACGTGCAGCCGAGAGACGGAGAACGTGCAAACATCTCCTCGGCCCTTGGTGCTTGCATCAGCTCTTCGCTGTAGGTCCAACCCTACAGTCAGACGCAGCGCTGCGGGCTCCTCGGTGCCGGGACCCGTGACGTGAAACTCCGGGCGGGCCCGTGGGTTCCGCTGTGACCACCCACGGGGGAGCTGCCGCTGGGAGGCTCCGGAGGTCCCGTCTCGCGCGGCATTGGCGCCCGCTTCCGAACGGGTTGCGATACGCAGGCGTGGATAACTCGGCTGGTGTCTGTAGGAGGAAAATGAGTATTAAATTTGATTAGTAAATGGCAGGTTTCAGCCTGGTAATTTGCAGTCTTTATTAACAAACTTGTACAACTTACCAATAACACTAGAAGCCTCTCTATTTGGGCAACTTTATTGCAGCTGGCATCATTTTTTTTTTTTTTCCCCCCAGAAAAGAAGCGCTGGTATTCTCACCTTGAGTGAAGCTCATGAAGGCTCTAGGATCCGTTTCACTGTTACACGGTGCCTTTCTCTAGTTATATGCCACAGATGAGTCACGAGCCTGTTTTGATTCCCGGTACTTCTCTGCGTGCTCTGCCAAATCCCCCCAGAGTTCTTTTTGAGATGGTGCTGGGTGGTTAACCGCGACTTCAAGCCTGTCCACGGGTTTTACGTGGGATTTTTGGGTTTCTATCAGGCGGTGGGATGAAACGTGCTGCGGAGAAAACAATAGCCATGTGTAGTATGCTCTTGTCAAAAGTTGGGCGAAGCTGTGGAGCCAAGCTTTCCGAAGTCTCGTTCCAGTGCTGACGTGCTGAAGGCGCTGCAGCGAGCCGCTCACGGGGACTGAACTCCCCGCGGCCGCGCGACTGTGGGAGCGGCTTGTTTTCCTGCCGGCGTGCCTTTGGGCCGTGCCGGCAGGTCACGAAACGAGCTGTCGTCAGGCGGTTAATTGGCTTGGGGGGGCAGGGGTGCATCGTAGGTATGGGGAGGGTTTCGCCGCGGGAGAGGCTGGCTGGTAAGGCTTGGGGAAGGCAGGGAGGCTGTGGGTTGCTGACGCCCTGGCAGGGGCCTGCTCTGAGCGGCGAGGAGAACGTGGAGATTTATTATGCAAATTTGCAGTTTAGAGCTGCATCGCGTCGCTTGGGATGATGCTGTTAAAAGTTGTGCTGCTTTTGTAGATAAACACTGAGACACCCGCTTTCAACTTCACATTCTTTAACCTTGTTTTATTCCTTGCTGAGTGCTGACACTTCCAAGGCAGATGAAAATCAGACTAAATTTAGCAGCGAGCGAAGCCCCCTGTTCCTTCTCCCCCCCCACTACCCGTTCCAGGCGTAGCGTCTGTATCCTTTTGATTAGTTTTGCCCTTGGTTTCCGCTTCAGATGCGAAGTTTCGCAAAGCGATGCTGACAAGAAGCCGAACTTTCTTAGGCTTGGCCTAACTGCAGCGCAGCTGTCCCGGCGCTAACCCGGTGCCAGCCTGGGAAGCTGTGGCACTTGCAGCCCCGCGCCCACGGCTCGCCGCAGCACCGCGAAGACAGCGGGGTTGCCCGGTGGAGAGGTTGCGGTCTGCTCCGGGTTTTCATCCGTGTGAGGTAACGATTTCGTAACGTATGTGTCGGTTAGCGGGGTGTTTGGGAAGGGTGCCGGGCGTAGACGGGACTCCCGAGGTCGTCTTCAGTCCTTTCCCGAAGCAAATCCGTGGACGGACGGCTTCCCCTCCTCGGGCTGCGCACCACTCCTTGCTTGTCTGTCGTCCTGCTTGGGACCGTGGTTGGTTCGGGCTCTGGAGAGGTGGCTTTTCGGTACACTTCGGCACAGGAGGGAGCCGCTCATCTCGGGAGCTTCCGTAACTAGTAATTGCCAGCGTCGGGCGCTTCGTGCAGCGTCGACAGGCTGCGTGCGTGCTGGTCCTCGCTGCTCCTCTGAGAAGCCCTCCTCAGATCTTCCCCAGCTAATTTAGTCCCGTGGTCGGTTGGTTGAGCAGAGATTAATTATTTTGCTGTGTTGTGGTGGCTATTCAAACCTGAGCCCTCAGGGGAAGGAATTTTTTAAGGCAGTTGAGCCTCAAGATTTAATTTGAACTCTTGTCTTTGCATTTGGACAAGCAAATTAATTGACCCTGGATAGTTGCAAGCTCTGCTCCCAGTAAGGAGATTACAGCTGCCTCAACTGCAGCTGGAAATGGGCAGATGAACAGGTGAGATGAGTGAAGCGGGATACCCAAACTCCCCCTCGAACCACGGAAAAGGGAACCCGGAGTGTCTTGAGAGCGACGTGCGTGAGTTTGGTCGTCCCGTTCTATTGCAGGGAGCGTTGTGAAAGATTTTGTTTGCAGCTGGCTGGTCTCTTCCAAAGAGAGCCTGATGAATTGTTCCGCAGTGACCAGCACGGCCTGTCCAGCGAGCAGCCGGCATCTCCACTCATCGGCCCTCCCGTCTCTCTGCCGCGGCTTGATTGTTCATTGTTCTCCAGCCTTTCATCTAGCACCGGTTGGCTTGCATCTCTAATAAGGAGAAAGTGGTGACATCTCAGGATTAAATAACCCCCGTCGGTTGTGAAATTAAGCCCTCTTGACTGTTAAAATGCTGCTTGGATGGCAAGCGTGCATTTCTATTATTAGGCTTAAACATGCAGCTGAAAAACGAGACTTGCTGTCCTGTTGCCTCCTCCCGTAGCCGCTCGAACTGGCATGCGTCTGTCTCGGCATACAACGCACCCGTGTAAATGCCGTAACCTTCACGCGGCGCAAAGCGAAGGCGAGGCCAGGGGTGAGCGGCCGTCGCGGCTGGCACGAGGCCGTTCTGCCGTAGACCGGGACGTGCCGGACCCAGCAAGGTCCTTGGGCGAGCGAGAAGTGCTTGCAGCAGCCGCGCTGACGAACGGGAGGACCCTGCGAGGGAAGGTCCCTTGGGCTGGCGGAGGTGCGGGCGGCGAGTTCCTCTCTCATCGAGGGCAGACGTCGTGCTGCCGCTAAACGCCTGGCTGAAACGTTCCAGGTGCCCTGGCTGAAAGGCGCGCTGGAAATTTTCCCGCTAAATAAGGGCACTTTGCATGTGCCGTCAAGCTTTTTGCTTTTTTAAAAAAAACGACCTGTGCTCTTTGCTTTTGAAACAAAAGGGACGTATGTAGTATTTCGGATTAGGATTGAATCTGGCATTTCCCCAACCCAAATCTCATTTCCTTATTACTATTTAGAAGAAAATTATGACTTCTGTAAATTCTCTTGCACAATTGGTATGTTTTTTAGCTACTACACGGATAACGTTCTTGAGCAGAACATAGGAGTAGCTCTCCGGAATGATAAATTGGCACTGCTTTTTAGGTCCTCTATTAACTTTGTTCCCAAGTAATCAAATCAAAGTAATCTTCTATTAGAGCGTGGTAGAACCTGCATATACAGCTATTTTTTATGGTAGCTATAGTTCTTAAGGTAAGTTAAAGTTATTTCAGTTGTTACTTATCTTTGGAACGATGGTCATGACAAATGGCTGGTGTAATTTCTTTCCTTAGTAGATGGATATAAAGTGAAGATATTACATGGGCTTCTCACTGAATTCATAAATTTTTAGATTGGGAACATTGAGTTAGATATTGAAACATTTAACTTGACAAGAAGATAGAGAATTGTTTTCCGATCTTGTTGGTGCCGTAAGTGGAACTCGGCTGACGAACTGTATGTTGGCAGCTTTTTGTTGCTGCGTCGATTGGATAGGAGGAGCAAAGAATCCAAGGGATGAAGATTGCTTCCCCCCATCCCCTTCCTGCCATGTACAGGAGCTGCGCGTTCAGCTGCGGGATCGAGCGGCTGCAGCGGACGGGCTGATCCCCCAGGACGGCGCCGGCGGGGGTCGGGATGCTCCCTCTCGCCTGGGCCGGGGCTTGGCGCGCGCCGGGGCCTGGGTGCGGTGGGCGAGGGCTGTGGCGGCTCGCAGGGCGGGCCTGGGGCAAGGCCTTTGGGGTGCCTGGTTGCAGAAAGCAAAGAGCAGAACGTGATTTGAGTATCTTTTCAAGCAGCACCTTTTTTAGCTAGTTCAAAGGGATAACGACGTTTGGTTGAACACGCAAGTCACGCAGAGAGCCGAGCCTTCCGTACCTGCCTGTTGGCTGTCTGGTACAGGTAGGAGCAGCAGAAGGGACATCCAGAAATCGAGGTGACGTGGCGTGGGGCCGCAGAGCGACGTGGTAAGCGATGCCGGCGGTGGTGACGGGAATAAACCCCTTCCCCGAACCCTGGTCTGGCTGCGGGCTAGCTCCGTTCCTCGTTTGGCACGGTCCTGGTGGATGTGGTCAGCACGGAGCGAAGGGTACGGCTCCTCTTCCGCGGTATCGCTGTTTGTGTTCTTACGACTTGATTTTGAGCCGGGCGGTACCGGTGTGAGGTCCACGAGGTTTGCTGATGTGCACTTTCTTCTGCACGCAACGAAGCTTTATTTAGCGTGATGTTAATTGGGTATTGCCCTTCCAAATACATCGTGTGATCCTTTTCGTTTGCGAGATGGATGAGAAAGGAGCGAGTCGGTTGACGCTTGCGGCTCCCTGGCTGCATCTGCCGTGCTTATACTTTCATTTGCAAGAGGGAAGGAAAATTTGGCTTCAGATTTTGCCAGCCTCAAGAAAATATTTTGATATGCGCTCGTGAGTCATCGGAGATAAAAGGGAGGAAGCCTGAGCGGTAGATAGAGCTGCGCATGGTTTCCCAAGTAGCAGGGAAGAAGCTGAGTCTGAAATAGGACGCGACAGGGCTGAGGAGCAGCTCGGCCGGGTCCCCAGGCCTGGGGAGACGCGGCACCCACCTGGTTCCCATTTCTCTTGCCAGCAAGGGGGGCTGCAGTATCTGCCGTGGACTGCCACCACGCTGTCTGGATCGGTCCTGTGCAAAGCCACACCAAAAACGGATTCTCTCCAGGGGATGAACGACCGCCCTGCGGTCCCCGCCTTCGTCTGCACGGGTGTTGCGTCCAGAAGACGCAGCCCGTAAGTCCTCCTGTCATCAGGTGCGCTGAATGGGAGCGTCAGCTGGCCGGGCTCGCCGCCAAAGGACCCCAGCTCCGATGAAGCTGCAGGTTTGCGCTCCGCTCGGCGTCTGTGCTCCCTCAGAGGTAGGTGCTCCTCCGGGATGCTCTGCCACCCTCGCCGGGAGGGCTCGTGAGACGGAGGAGCCTCAGGGGAAGGGGCTCGGCCAGCAGCAGCTCGTTTTTGCCACCGCGTTTTATTTTGCAGGAGCGGGCGGCTTAGAATAAGGCCAGCGAGCTGGTTGCTTTCCCCCTTTGAAATGATCGGCTGCTGCTGAGCAGTGGCTTTCTTTTAGAGACCGTCCTCGGTCTCCGCTCTGCTCTGTGTAACCACCCTGGCGCCGTGGGCAGGACTGGCGTGAGGCAGGATGCAGGCTCCTTTCAGCCGCACGCAGGATGGATGTGTGTTAAATTGTCTTTTATTTTTTTCCCCTCGGAGGTGGGCTTCTTTGAACCCCGAAAGGCTAACCAGTCCGTGTGCTTGCAGGTCGTTTTTGAAATTTGCCTGTTTTGCAGCGCTCCCCGAGTGACTGCATATCTAAACTGGTATTTTTATCCCGTAATACTGCAAGTCGGCTGCAGGCTGGATCTTCTTACACAGACTGGAAGACAGATTGGCATGATACTCAGTCGGGACGCGTGGTGCCTGGAGGGGGGAGCCCGCGGGTGCTGCGGGGACGGGAGCCGAGCTCGCTGGTTGATGAAGGTTCTGGAGGGGAGCGCGGGGCGGGGGAGCGGCTCGTCGGTCCCGCGGGGCTGGCCGGGGAGGTGCCCTGCCTGCGGGAGGGCGGCAAGTGACGCGGTGTGCGGGGACGCCTTAAACGCCGGAAGGAAAATTGCGTTACTGGAAATACCGTCATGACCCCAGCTAGGGAATATGGACCGACCCTCTTCCCAGAGGGGCTGGGAAGGGGTTCCGGGCAGGCGAAGGGGCAGGCCCGACAGCGTGGGACGTCTCTTCCAATCGTAGCTCTTGATGTCCCAGTTTTTAAACGACGCTGATTTACTGTTCGTCTTCTGTTTGTTGGATAGCCGTTCGGAAAAGGCAATTTTTTCGTTTTTCCTCTGCTTCTGGATGGCTACCTTCACAAAAACAAGCTGCGTGTCTCGTGAGGCGGTTGCAGGGAAAGTGGCTCTTGGAATAAATAAAATAAACGCGCGTAAATCCGAGGCAGTTCAGTAGAGGAGGAAGAAAAGGAAAGGCTATCGCATGCGAAGCGGGTAGCGTGCATCTCTTCGTGTATCCCTTAAAGGTTATATCTAGTACATACAGAAAAGCAAACTCATCCACACCCGTGCGCGCGTGCATAACAGCATTTATTTTCTTCAGTACAGGATTCTGAATGTTAATTTGAAACCGTATCAGTGTGCTGGTTGTGTGGTGACGTGCAAACGAATAGGATACTTTGGTCTTCTAGGGGCCGTTTGTTCAGTATAATTGCAGCTTTAAGCAAATGCAGTGGCCAGAAAGCTGTAAAACATTTGCAGGCAAGGGCACGCTTTTAATATTCATCCTCTCTAAGTGCCACCAAGTAACATCTAAGACTAACTGGGCAGAGACGGGTGCCAGGCAAAACAGAGAGCGGGGAGTCTTGCTTGCTGATTTGTATTCTAGATGTAAATCTTAAGTCGGTTTGAGATTTTAAAATGGATTTTTAAATGCCAGGCACATAAGAGGCAAAATTGGTATTAATATTAATAGGCTTAAAAAGATATTTAGTGAAATATTTGTATAATTGAATTTTCTTCGTAGTCAAGTCAGAACAGTATGGGCTGACCACGGGGCTCAGGAACCTCAGCTGCGCGGTCCGTCCGATACGCCTCGCTATACCGAACGTTGACACGGACGACTGAATCCTCCCTCGCCTTTACTCGGGTGACCTACGCTCGATAGGCCTGTTCTCGCACCTTGAACCTCATTGATCCGTCGCTAGCGTTAGAATACCTGCGAGGCACAGGCGCCGTACCAATCCCGCTGGTTTCGGAGCCGGAAGACAGCGATCCCTCCCCGCAGCTCGGGGCGACGCGCCGGCCTGGGTGGCCGAGGCTGAACGAGCGGGCAAGCCCGAGTCCTGCGCTGGTCCGTGGAACGCCTCTTAACGAGGTGAGGAGCAATTAGCGCAGCCTACCCCAGCTCGAGGGGGAGGGCTTGCTTCCTTGCGAGCGTGCGGTCCCGTGGCGGGGAGCGTCTCTCCAGGCAAACAAGAGCTCGGAGGCAGTAGGAGCGGTGTCCTGCAGAGATAAATAACACGAGGACGGTTGCAGGAGGAGGAGGAGGAGAGGCGAGAAACTGAAAGATTAATGAAGATATAAAGCACTGCACCTACCCTGAGAGCAGTGTGATGTTCTTGCTCATCTATTCATGTTGAGCTAGCTGGAGCTTTAAATTTTAAAGCCTGGGTGGAGAAGAGGGGCAAGGTTAGGCAGCTCATTAGAGTGCTGTAGTTGCGCTCGCAGCCAGCCTAATAGCTCCAAGGGGAGAGGAGCCTTCGGTGCCAGGGATTCGGCAGCATCCGTGCGTCTGAGCCTGGCCTGTTAAGCATCCGGCCGTTGTCCCCACGCGCTGCTGCTCCGGGGCGGCTCTGCCTGGGAGGAGGATGGGGCTGGTGGCTGGGACACCTCCGCTGCCGGAAGCCTCTCCCCGGGAGCCAGGGCAGGACGCTCCGAAACGGAACGGGCAGTGCTCATCGGGCCTTGAAAACCCCAGGGGGGCGAAATGCGTTACTGGCCGTGGGGCGAGCGGGTAGACGGCGTCAGATGGCGCGACGGTCCCAGGGCTTGTCAGGCGGACGCGCCACCGGAGGTCTTCTGCGATGAGTGCTTTGGGGTAACTGCCCCGGGGGGGTCCGCTGGGCATCGTGCGTGGGGCTGCGGCGAGTTCCTGCGCTGGGAGCCTGCTGCGGGTGCATGGCTCCAGCGCGGCTGGGGTGGCACCGGCGAGGGTGCTCTGCTGCAGGAGAAGTCCTCGGTGCAGGAGGGCTGCGCTGGCGCTTCTCTCGCAGCTGCTGCAGGTACCTTTCAGCTGTTTTCTGTACGTCCTCCTCTCGTCCGCAAGGAGTTTGCCTCCACCTACAGGAAGCAGAAAGCAAGAAAAAAAACCCCGTAATCACACAATACCGTCTGTTAGCCCTCATCTTTCAGAGGAGCTCTCTAAAGCATCTTGTCAGTCTCCGTTGCTGCGTAAACCGCTCTGACGTGCTCCTGAAAGGTGCCGTGGCAGTCTGAAGAATTCTTACCCATTAGACAGGTTTTAATTCACCTTTTCTCATAACCCAAGCCTCGAAAAGAAAACGCGCAAAAGCTGACAAGCCAGTAATTGAATTTTGGTTGGCATTAGTGAGGCTTCCGCTGGGGTTCACGGTTGAAAGACGAAGCAGATATTTCCGAGGAGAACAATAATGGTGCTGGAAGGTTTTGGGAAGCAGCAGCTGTGGGGAAGGTGGAGCGTTGAGCGTGGTCCGGCAGGAGCGGTCGGCAGGCGAGCGGCCCGGGAGCTGGCTCGATCTGCTGCCCCTGCACGGGAAAAGAGGACGGGGTCGATTATTCACATCTGTCACGCCGGCCAGGCTGGGCAGGGGCTTCGGGGGAGCGAAAGTGCTCGAGATCCCTTTTCACCTAGAGACGATTACAGAAGGGGCGCGCGGGACCTCTCCTGTCTGCCCCGGAGCCGGCAGCGAGGCGGCCGCGCTGGGCGCAGGGAAGGCGGTGGTGCCTGCGTGCGGAGGTGGTGCCTGCTGTTTGAGTCGCCCTCCACGGTCACGTTCCATTTCCCTTTTCTCTGCATGCGAACGCAGAAGAAAAAGCAACAAAGCGCGGACGACTGGCCCGTGGTTCCTCTGCGGGGAACCGTTCGGTTCCCGTTCTGTTCCCGAAGTGGTGAGCAGCTCGGCTCGGTTTCCAACGTGAATGTCGGGGTTGCTCTTCGGTAGAACAGATTTCGCCTTGGGATGTCCCTGTACGGAGGACGGGAAGGGTGTAGCGCACTGAAGTGCTTGGCAACTTTCAAATATTGGCGTGGCGGGTGCCTGCAAATCGACGGGACAGCAAGCAGCCTGGGCAAAAGCTCTGCGTTAGGGTATTGTGGATAGGCACCGTCTCTGGTCCTGCTGCTCCCGGTCTTCGGACCAGCGCCCTCCAGGTGCTCGGAGCCAGACCAAGGAGGGGTCCGGGTGGCAGGAGGGGGTGCCCACCGTAGCCTGGTCAAGCCCCGCCGGCGGCACGCTCGTGCCGAAGGAGCGAATGGTGTCTCGGGCTTCGCGGTCCGCTCGCTCCGGCTGTCAGCCCAAAAGTCACGCCATCGATCCGGTGTCACGCTGCTGGAATTATGTTTTTGTGCGTCGGGCGGATGGTGCGGTTTGAGTGATGTCTGGGCGAAAGAAATTCCAACCTCACATTTTATGTACAGGCTACCTGACAGTAAAGCTGTGTGATGACCTTTATCTTTTATGAGCTGTGAGAATTAAGGAGTTCTGTATTTTAGTTTAATTAAGCAATAAGGCATAACAGATGGTGCTTTTCTGGGTGATTATTGAATGTCTCTGGTTTGACTGAGAGGTGCAGTAACACCGCGGTCGTAAGCGTATTGTAATTTGAGGTATTTGAGATCTCGGAGAACGTGTGTCTGTAGCTAGATACCTGTCATCAGTCGCGCTATCAACCGGGCGTCTGCCCCGCTTCGCTTTCCGCAGCGCTTCGTGGGGCGGGGGCCAGTGTTTCCCCTCCTCTTCGGCCAAGGTGCTTGGGTGATGTCGGACAAACGGCCGCCTCGCAGGCTCAGCTGCCCGTACGTAGGAGCGGACTCATCTGCTTCCCCTTCGCGTTCGCCCGCTGCGTTTGAGCGTGAAACTCTGCGGGGAAGTAGGCTCGTTTTACTAGCCGCCCTGAGCGGAGGCGAGTCGTTTTTGCGTTCCTCTAACAAAACTGACAAATAAATCACCCTAGAATTTCCAAAATGATACAGATGCAAAAAGCCCCCAGCTCTCGGTATTTAGAAACATCTCGCGGTAGGAATTACCAGCCTGACGAGATCGCGGTGTTGCCAGCGCAGCGAGGAGCGGCTGGGAAGCACAACGGCCGGGAAACCCAAACCGGTGACTCGGGCGTTTTGCAGCCAGCTCTTGTCTTTGCGGATCGGGTGCTCCCAGAGCGTCAAAGATGGTGTTATTCCAATATTTGCACGCGTAAACGGGGTCAGGCATTAAAGGTGCATTGTCGTGCGGTTGGCGTGCGGGCACTCGGACTCAGGAGACCAAGAAGAGCCGAATTTGTGGCAGGTTGATTTGCCGTTTGATTTTTTTTTTTCTTTTCCCCAACTACGTGAGAACTTTGCCTGAAATTTTCTACGCTGGGTGTTTCTCTGCACACTCGCAGCTACCGTATTTACTCCAGAGGACGTTAAAAAGCAGCAGAGGCAAAGAGGAGCGTGGAATTAATTGAGCAAATCTGGGCAGCCTGTGGCTCCCGGAGCAGGGTGCCAGGCGGCGAACTCGAGTTGCGGCTTCTCCCGGTGGTGTGTCGTAACCTGCCCCGTTTTTTCTTGCCCCCGACACCATCAGAGGCGCGAATTGCTCGCAACCTGGCGCTGAACTTGCACTTGCCCGTATTTCAGATCACTGACTAATACGCCTCAATTTTTCTCATTAATGGAGTGTTTGAAATGATCAAAATGAAATAGATTCACTTACTGGCTGTAAAGTTGTTACAAGGATGATGTATGAGGAGTTTTTAACACAGCTGTAGACTTTTCGGAGAAAATCACCGGTTTGTCTCAATCCCGTGCTGCTACGAGGAGACCCGGGATCGTGCTTGAAATGGTGAACTTCGAAGAAGGCTTTAAATGCGGGTTTCCAGGGGCCTTCGTCCCTGCTTGACCTGGTCTAACGAGCTGGTCTAATGAGCCGTTTCCTCGTTACCCCTTGTCGCCCGAGTGGGACGCGGTGTCCCGCCTCGGGGCTCCGTCCCCCCGGCGCGGCCGCTTTGCCTGCGCCCTTTCGGAGCGGTGCAGGGCAGTTGCAGCAAAGTCGTGGTTGTAGACGGGTTGGGGTTACGCCTTTTTCGGAGACGATGTCCCGCTTAAATAGCCTGGATCGGGCTGAGAAGAATAATTGCTGCTACGAAATAATTTTGCAATTACCGCTGTAATTAAGGGCAGTTTGTTAATGAAAGTGCTTGGTGAATAATGACTGCGGGGCACTCCGTCCCGCGGCGTCGCACCAGCCGATTGGTTGGGGTGGTGGAGATGGTTGGGGACGCGGTGACACAGCTGTCACGCTCGCAGGGCGGGTGTAAATACCCGCCGCTGCTCGTGATGAAGTGCCGTCATTAGCCTTCCGCCCTATGGGAACTGGTCAGACAAGGAAAAATAAACTTAAAATATGACGGCGAGTGCTGTGGCTTATGGCTGCCGAAGGCCCCTTTTCTCCCCGACCGCGTTAATTTGATATGCAGATGCCCTTAGCCAGCTGATTCATCGTTCAGTTGTGAACCTCTGAATCCATTTTTCAGGAATATGAGCTTGTTCGGGCTATCTTTTTTGTAGCTTTACGTGCTTTAAGCTTGCTTTTCCACATCGCGTTCTCCTTTTCGAACACAAACCATGACAGGTTTTTCCTTTGCATAGGTTAAAAAAAAAAATGAGGAAGCGGTGACGTATTTTCACGTTTTAGCGTACACGTAACCGTTGACTGTGAAGGCTGGCACGGTGTGTGTGCGGGTAAGAAGTCTTGAAAACACTTCTGCGTGTTCGGGGGCAAGAGGTAAGCTAACCGAGCATTTTAACGCCCCGGCCGGCGGCGGCCGGCGATAGACGTCGTCCGAGGATTGGATTTGCAAACACGCTGAAAAGGCGTGATTTACAAGGCCTGCTTAAATATGCTCAGCAAGGTCTCTGGAACTGCTGAGGTGTTCATTTGACCATCAGCGTGAAATAATCCAGGCCCCGTACGTTCAGTTTGCTCAAGCAGCGTTCCGCGGAGAGAGGGAGGGGGCTCGGAGGGGTGCCTTTCTGCCGCTGCCGTTCCGGAGCCGCCGCCGTTCCTGCCGTCTTGGGTGGAAACGCCGGTGCAAACACGAGGAAGCCGCCTGTCTGCCTGGTAGTCGAGGCTCGTCAAAGGTTTTGTAAGTCTCCGTAATGAAGATGGATCAGGTTCGTTCTCATTGCCAGTTGCGCTATCAAAATAGTGCTAATTACCGCAGTCGCACGTGTTACGCGCTACCGTCTTCTTCCTGAAAGCTCGAACGCACGTTTTGTACCGCTTACAAAAGGTAAAATCGAGGCAACTTTGCCCGTTCTATTTTTGGAAAAGTAGTTAGTAAAGGAGAAGGAAATTGATTTTGGTGTCAGAAAGGACATTTCTGACAGGAGCATACTTTGAAATGATTCAAGGCATCTGTTTCTGTTGCAGCCACCCAACGCTGCTAAGAGCTGTACCTAAATTAAACTGTTTAAGATGTCAGCTCTGGGTACGAATGCAATTTACATCCCGGTAGCATGGTTGGAATTTTTATCATTTAATGAACTTTCTCGCTCGATTTACGAGCAAAGCCTCTCCCACGGCAAGTATTTTTGTAGCGCGTATAGGTCTTCAGGTGCGATTTTGGTGCCCGTGGTTGCAACGAATGGGGCAGGGTTTGAAGGCACGGGCAGGCTTGTGGGAGCTTCGAGTGGGCTGTCGGAATGATGGCTGGCTTTGGGATGTCGATTTTGTCGCCTTTCTGTTATAACCTTGATTATCACCCAGTCAAGCGTTGGGGAAAAGCGTTCCGCCTTTCTGAAGGTGGTCTCCCCCGTCCTCCGCGCTCCGCTGAGGGTCTGAGGAAAGCTCGCCTTTCAAGGTGGACGTTAAATTAATATGAAAGACTTCTAGAGCTCTGCAATTAAAAGGTCTTTTGCTTTCCCCACTTCAGAACAGATCTGATGGTTTATTGCTGGAGCCTTGGCTCTGAGCCTGGCTGACCTTGGATCCGTGCCTTTCAAGTATCAGCAGGGTTTCTTGTGCGCCGTGGTGGCCTTCTGTGCGAAGAACAAGCCGCTATTGTGGCTACGGGCTTGGCAAAAGAATTCGCGGTACGGGGTGGATGTCGGAGGAGGCGGGGATTTTCCCTTTCACGTGCATCTCGCCGTTGGCGCTTATTGTGCCGGTGAGGTATTTGTGAATGCAGGTACGTTTTCTGTTTAGATACCTATCTTTTTAAGCTCTCCTAAACGGCTCTAGGCAGATGAGGAGTCCAGGAAAGCGCCGGCTACGGTTGCCTCCTGCAAGTCTGGAAACTCCGTGTCTGGTTGCCGCAGTGCCCTTCGGATTTCCAGCTCTGACACACCTTCGGTCCAGAAATGGCAATAAAGCTGATCCGATCCCCTTGAAATCAGCTTGCCGTGTTCCCGCTCCGCACGCCTGAGTTACAGCCTGGGCTGTTAAAGCAAAGCGTTCCGTTTGTATTGAAAATCCCAGCATATCATCTCAAAATGGGGCATTCAACTTGCTTCTGCTGGTTTTGGCGTGTTAGGAGGATTGCACTAACGCAGTTTAGGTCTTCCTTTGCCCAAAGTAAATTTTCACTCGACTTGAGTCATCTGCTTCAAGGGGAGAATAAATATTAGACTGCTAACATAAGGAGCGTGTTTAAGAGGTCATGGGTGACACGTCATTATCATTTGTATTAGTTTATATTGGATGGAAGGGGAAACAAGAGTATTGACTTATGTTACTTAATATTGAATTAGTGTCCCTTTGCAAAGGGCTTCTGGCTTAAGTCGTAGCTGTAAATCGTTTCCGTTCCAACGGGGCTCGGGAAGTTCCGGAGCAGGGAGGTGTTCGTCCCCTCCGACCGCCTCTTTCTGCCTTTCACCGTGGCGCTGAGTATCTGGAAATTTGTAAGACCTCGCAGTGCTGTAGCTGAAGCGGAGTTTGTTTAAGCTTTGACTTCAAACAGTGGATTACCTTTTATCATATTATATAATGAATTATTGATCCGCTGATTTTGAATACTTCAGTAAAGGCGCGCGACGAAGGCTGGCGCTGGCAAACCCCTCGCCTGCTCTGCCCTCCTTCCGCCCTGAAAGCGGACGAGCGGAGTCTCGCCGGGTCCCGAAGGGTGCGTTGGCCGGGCTCAAACCGCCCTCGTCTCGGACCAAAGGCGGATCGCTGTGCACCGTCCCTGCGGACGCGGCTCCTCAACCACCCGGCAGGTTGTAATAGCTTTCCCTGAAACACAGCATCACTTCGGTTACCGAGAAGGGAACGGGGAGACCGTCAAACCCGCCAGCTGATGAAGACGTCGGTGGGCAGGGCTTCAGTCCGGAGGGGGAGAGGTCTCTACAGAATGGCGTCCTAGGTCAGTCCTAGAGCTTCCTAGGGCTTTTTCTCCTGGTAAATGCAGCTTTCATCTGCGTTCAGTCGAAGGGACCACAATTCGTGTTTATTGAGTTGCTGACTTCGAGGCGATACCCCTGCAAAAGGTGTGCTGTTCTAAATCTCAACTTCTTAGGGACGGGTAGGCAAACGGCGCTCCTGAGGGACCGGTTCCGGTTTCGGCACGCCTTTCCCGGGGGACGGAGGGAGCCGGCAGATGACTGCGCTGCACATCGCCGTTGTCCTCCCTGTAGCAACATGGAGGAAAGAGAGAAAGCAAAAAACCATACGTATTTCTGGCTTAATGCTGCCCAGGCAAGATGCTCAGGAGCTCTTTGCACTGCAGCTGAGATGTACGGCGCATGCAAGAAGAGTTCTGGAGTCTGCTCGCCACCTGCAAATGCGGAAGATGGTATCACTGGAAACAGAGAGGATTTTAAGTCTTTGCGATGAGTTTCTGATTGTTTCGCTTCGTGCATGCTCCACGGGTCTTTCAGTGCAACAGTGTGGTGCTGCTGCCGGTCTTTGGCATTCCAGCTGCATTGCTCTCACTGCATCAATCGATCACAGCCGCTGCCCTGCGTGCCGTATTGACAGACAGCTTAAAGAGTTCTCCTTTTAACAAGTGCAGCATGGATAATTAAGCAATGCACTCTACAAGTTGGTGATCAGCTTCTGGTGGAGGACCAATAATGAATAAAAAGTACATTAACTAAATTAAACTCTTGATGCCTGTAGGTCTGTAAGTGTAGAGTTGCCTTTATGAAATTCATTACAGTCTGTGAGAGTTCTGTTAATCAAAAGACTCCTGCAGAAAACATTCCGGGATTTAAAGTTTATTTTAATGCTGTGTTGCTCAGGACAGAGGCGAGCATTGTTGGTGTCCTGCCTGCATGCTTAACTGCGCCCTGACTCGGGGCCCGTCGGATGCAGGGGAATGGAATTGAAACGATGACGTGGTCTCACCCCCCTCCCGCAACCTGCATTTAGTTAACGCGCAGTCGGGGTGCAGGAGATGACAGCCTGAATCAGACGGTCTGCTTAGGTGACCGCGCGGTGTCAAAGGCACCCAGAGCAGGGACGTGTGCGGGAGGTGCCCCCTTCCACAGCTTCGCCGCTCGGCCGCGTCTCCGCGAGGCTTCCCCCCGTGCTGCCGTCCTGCCCGCCTCGCGGCGACCGATGCCGCCTCGGGACTCGGCCCCTGCTCCGCCCAACAGGGAGGATTTGCAGAGGTGCAATCGTACTGGAGGTTATCGTAATGTCGTCGTAACTGCGCATCAACACGTGCTGACGGTGACCTTCTCGGGGCCCTGGAAGCTCTTGATCTGCAGACCTCTCGGCCAAGCGGGTGCTCCTCTTGCCGCCCAGATGTAGAAGCGTTTTCGACCGACGTGAACGTACTGCAAAACCCGTGTTTGCTCTCCCAACGTGGTCTTTTTCGTCGAGAAGCTGCCAACTGCAAACTTGGACGGGAGCCATTTATTTGTAGCACAGTCAATCTTCCCTTAAAGAAAACCACCAGTGAATTAGCTTTTGCATAGTGTTTCAATCAAAGCATTTGATCCTTGTTTCTGCGAGATAATCCTAAGAACTTCTTATTTGGAGAATAGAAGCCCGTGATGGATTTAATTCATAAAGGGAAGCAGCCGTAAGGAATGTAAATGTAAGAGGCTGATAAGGTAGGATTTCCTCGTTGCTATGACAACCCCTGGGTCATGAGCCTGAGAAAATATAAAGTAAGTCCTGGAGCTGTGAAGATGATTATAAAATTTAACTGTCATTCTTCATTTGGAGTTGATGGCAAACATTATTTACTTAAGTTTATCTCCAGGCAGGCGAGGATCCTTTCTTCCTCCTTTAAAGCGGAGGCTTGGATCACAAATGAACGTGTTGCGCACGTCCGTCATAAAGCGAACCCGCTATTTATTCTTCGAACCAGACAATTTGCACATAATATCCCTGGAGAGCGGGTCAGTCTCCTATAGCGAGCGGAGGTGTTGCCCGGCGTAGCCCTTACGAAAGCCCCCCGACGCCGCTGGGCGCGGGGGGACGCTCCCGGGGGGGCGGCCGTGCCGAGGACGGCTCCCCCGCCCCGGAGATGCACTTATTCCTGTTTTCGTACCCCGGAATCCAGTTTTCGGCTTCCCTGGGGGAAGGAATGCACAAACCTGATCCTTTGCTCTGCGTGCGGCCTGCCCGGCCGGCCGGCGGGCTCTTCTCTGCCCGCGGGAAAGAACCGGGAGTCATCGGCGTTTCTGCCGCCGCTCGGCATCCGCTCTCGCCTCGGCAGCGGCAAGTTGGGTTTATTTGATTTTGTCCCCGTCCTCCAGTTTAAAACCGGCGGACGATCCCTCTCCCAGCCCCTCAACGTTTTGTGGCATTGAGGGCTGAAAGAGCGGTCCCGGCTGGAATAGCAGAAAGCGCGAGATATTCCTGCTGACGTTCCCGGGATTAACGGCTCGGGAAGCTGGGCGTCGTCTGGGTGTGCGGCAGCGGCAGAGCAAGCAGCTGCCGGATACCAGGTTGTCCCAGATACGCTGGCTGCCGCATAAATGCAGATGGGTTTTGTAAAAGCGCGTCTGAAAGCTCTCCTCCCGACAGAAATCGGGGAGTCCCTGGCCTTCAAAAGGGCCTTCTACACACACAGCGAGGTTCCTGGTGTCATATAATAAAAAATACGTATACCTTATGAGCAGCTGCGTGCGTACTTTGAGGAATGCCAGCGTGCCCCTCTGCAGCGGCCGGTGGCCTTTTCGGGAAGGCGGGAGCCAGTTCTGCGGGGAACGGTAAAACCGGCCGAGCAGAAAGCGCCGTCGCCGGCAGGAGAGGAGCGTGCTGGAGCCGGGACAGCGTCGCCCGGCCGCGCTCGTTTCCCCTGCGGCAACCTGGCGCGCGGTTACAGCGAGCACAGCACCTGTAGGTACAGCTGCTGTTTTTATAGCCAAGTTCTGTACGGGTACGTGAATTGCCCTCTATTTAACATTAACCCTTGTGCTGTTTGGATGACGGCATCGTTTCTGCCGCCTTTTTAAAAAGGGAAGGAAAACCCTTGCGATTACTTTAAAGGCGTTCCAGCGCCGGTGATGGAACACCTGACCCAAATGAAGAGCACTGAAAATCATCCAGAATCTCACTCTGAACTTTTTTACTGCGTTTGAAAGGTTTTTCTATTGCTACTTAGTCTTACTCGAGGTGATAAAAAGTGAAGTAATTTGATTCAAAGAGTTCACATAAACTAAATTCCTTTTAAGGCTTTTCACCGACTACTGGAGTTAACACCATGCTATTTTTGAGGCTGGTCTCATGATTTCGGTCGGGAAACGCTTTCACCTTTGTGGCTTTCATCCCGCAATGAAGCTGGTGCGGACGAGCCAGCGAATTCTGGTAAGGATTAGAGTTTATAGCCGTTACTAAAGAGAAGTAGCTCTTGTGGAAATGGAGCAGAGAATTATTACTGTACTAAGAAAACCAGAATTCATTACTTTTCCTAGGGTGGAAACTTCTTGAAGGCGCTTGCCCAAGTGGAGGTTGAAGCAACCTGAAGTTCTCCGTGCAGTGCTTGGATTAGCCCATAATCTGCACGACCCCAGCCCTGCTAATGTCGCCTCTCGCCTTGTACGTCGGAAGGGGAGGGGTTTTTTAAAGACCTATTTTGTTCATTGTACCGATGAAGTCTGGTGAAACGGCGAGCATCTGTAAGCAAAGCGAGGGAAGGGACCGGGCGGGGAGGCGGCGGTCGCTGTTGCTTGGAGGTCTCTTGCTCTGTTTGCTCAGCGCTGCCCGCGGGACGTGGTCGCGGCCGTTGGTACCTCGAAGGCGGTGCGTCACGCGCAGAACTTCAGGCTAATCCAGCACTGAGTCTGGGTTTCAGCGGGGCGGTTTGGTCTCTGCAAGCGTCGGCTAGCCTCCTTCGGGCAGGCGAGAAGAGAAATCTCAAGCTTGTTCCTTGTGCCCGAGCTCCGCGTCGTCTTCTCGCCGCCCAGGCACCGAGGTGCTCTCGTCCTTCGGTTCAGGGTCTCCGGATCGGAACTTCTCTCGCGTACGTCAGCGCGTACCTGCCTCTCGACTGTCCTCCCCCGCGCTAGCATCCCGAAGGCATAGCAGTGCAATACCCCACGGAGAGCCGGGACGCCACAGGTGCTGAACGGGCCAACGGGGCATCTTGTTAAGCAGCTCTCTTCGGCGAGTATGTCCTGCAGAAGAAATGATCGAATATAAACCGAGTCAACCGTTTTTCCTACGTGGAAAAATATGTTCAGGCAGGGAAAAAAACTATGGCGAACGCTTGTGTTTCTATTGAAAGTCCAGTACGGCTTCCCGAGAAAGCTTACTTTCAGAAATTTTCACTTGACACAAAACTGGTACTTTTCTCCCTAGAGCAGTTGAGATGTTAGTTTCTCTGTTTATAACTCAATTTAGCTGGGATAAAAATAAAGCTGTTACATTTGCATCAACCGTACACTTGAAGCGGCTAATCTGAAATCGTGTTTTCCTATCAGAAAGGGGTTTCGACTGCTTCTGTGCAGAGGTAACTTTAAAGTGTTTGGTTTGGTTTTTTTTTTTGCCAGATTAGATTCCTTCTGGACACTTTGCAGATGTTTAAATGCGCAAACAACTGTTTCTGTTGCCTTTTGTTTAAACGTTACCGATTCAAGACGGGACTCCGTTTCCATCTTCAGAAGAGAATCGTCCTGGGGAAGGCGGTGGTGAGCGTGTCCCGGTGCTCGGCATCGCCTCCGTCACCAGAAGGGCTGATGCCGATCCGTGCGGGGGCTTCCAGGGCCGCCTTGCGCTCGCGGCTGCTCGGTAAGGCTGCGTCCCACCTCAGGAGGAGCGTGCCAGACCGCGGGGGTGCCGGGATGTGATGCCGAATTGTACGGTAACGTGCCTGAAGCCGGGGCGGCCGAGCACTCCGGCTTCAAGTGGAAGCAGCGCCGCGTCAGCGCGCGGTGCGGACGGGATGTGCGTACGTACAGCGTCTTTCTTGGCTCGCTTTCGGCCGTTGCCATTTTCAAAATCTTCCGTGGTTTTGATTTTTATTTTTAGTAACCGGAGGAGGCCCAACCTCGGCATAAGCTGAGCACGGTTTGCGGCAGCTGCCCATCCTTGGACCTCCTTTGGACAGGCACGGGTGAGCGGTCGTGCTTCTCTGTGCAGCAGTTAGTCGTTCAAGGCCCCAGGTCGGGAAGGCACATCAAAAAGTCTGGTCCAGAAGGCTGCCCCAGGACAGGCTGTTGTGCTGGAGCTCTGGGGAGCAAAAGGGAATCGAAACGTCTGAGCCTAACGGCTCTGAACACAAAGGGCGTTTTTATTTAGTTTCTCATCAGTTCTCCTTAAGCGTTGCGGTGTCTCTAAATTGATTGGAGATTTAGCTCTACCGCCCTTATTATCCCCGGTTTAAGATGGAAAATGCTTTTTTGCAAGCGCAAAGACGAAAGCCTTTTGAGTTAATTAAATCTATGAAGAAATGAGCCGTGAGCTGAGCGCTGCAGTGAGCCCTCTCCAACACAAGCCGCGGACGCCCCGGTGCTGTCCGCTCGCTGTCAGCACGCCGGTGCAGCCAGCGGTCAGGTAACGTCGGATTCCTCTCTAAAATGGAGATCTCAAGCAACGCGCAGGAGGCTGCGCGTGTAAATCCAAGCCAGAAATAGCTGCTCTCACAAAGACTGACAGGTACACGCCATTCTCTTCATCTGGCACATGCTGCCTGCGATACCGCTACGGGAGCTGGCAGCAGCCTTGCAGTGGTGGGTGCCGAACAAAGGCTGTTCGCAGAAATATTTTCCAGACAGAGTTAGCATTAAAAGCACGGAGGTGATACAAAATAACGGTGATAAAGATAGGGATGAGGGGAGTTGCTGGAAATACACAGCTAAACTGAAATTTGTGAAACGAGACTTTTCCTCTGCTTGCACTGAGTTTTCCGGTGTTGCTTTTTGCGAAGCGCGGATTGCTTGTGCTCTGCTCTGCCTGCCTATTATTGATACGGCGGCAGAGATCGATTGTTCGTGAACGCAGGGAACGGAATTGGCTCTGGAGGTGAGGT
This sequence comes from Calonectris borealis, assembly GCF_964195595.1. Taxonomy (NCBI): domain Eukaryota; kingdom Metazoa; phylum Chordata; class Aves; order Procellariiformes; family Procellariidae; genus Calonectris; species Calonectris borealis. Next base: position 695,137 of record NC_134335.1, on the reverse strand, counting down.
CACCCGATGAAAGTTGATGTTGCTGGTCCACCTGAGCTGAACGTGGTCGTTACGCGAGATGCGCACCCCTGACCGAAGCCTTTGACTCGCCTCCAGAAGAGCGGGGGTGGAGAGAAACGTAGTCATCTGCCAGATCCCTTTCGAGAGCTCGCAAAACGCGATGCAAATGCTAGCTATTCCCCTCCCACAGCCCCCCACGCGCTGCCTTGAGCTTTAATCTCATCGCTCATAAGCACTCCGATAGTGTTGGTCCTGATAGCTCAGCAGAACCCACTCGCTCGCCCTCCCCTGCGAGGATAATCGAGGGAAGGCTGCTACTAGTTCCCCATTTTTGGCAATAGGAGGAACACGGGGCATTTTTACAGAGCCTGCTTGTCGGCAGAAGGGGGGGAGGCGCAACCTGCCGGTCAGCGCTGTTTTGCACGGTTGCTTTCTCTGGCGGTTTTGTATCTGCTACCCGGTTTTTCTTGTATTAAACGTTTGCCGGAGATGGAAGCAGACAGAAGCAATCACGGATGCTTGGGGCTGCGTCACATCAGCCTGTAAAGGGATCAAAGCGATCCTTCCGTACCGTCTTGTTCCTTGTCGTGGAAGCGAACCCTTGTCTGTCTGTCTGCCTGTTAGTTCCTTCAGAGGGATACCTGTGGCTGTAGGTGTGTCCGCCTGTGCCGCCTCGCCGCTCCGCCTCGCTGCTCAAAGGGACCGCAGACCCTTGAGTGGAAGGTGGTGCCCGAGGGAGGGCAGCCATAGAGCGGGAGGCCTGGAGAAGCACGTTCGTTTATTGTAACGCTGTCTTTGTGGAGCCCTTGGGGACTTTCTCTTCTCGTTACTGCAGCACTTCTGTTTTCGGCTGAAGCGCAGTCAGCTGGCTCAAGGAAGTCGCAAGTTCCTGTGACTCTGTGGAAGGTTTACGTTATCGAATGCAAGCCGAGGGGCTCCTTCTGGAGGCGTACGTGGTAGGAAGGATCCGACTCAGCTCGCGGGAAGCCAATTGACCTCATGGCTAATAGTCAAATCCCGTCGTCACGCTTGCGGCAGTCACCAGAAGTCAGCAGCCCTGCCTGCTGCTCCTGCAATGCCTTCTAAATTGGCAAATCATACTGGTATTAGCCGCGTGATGACAGTACGTGTCAGAGAGGGGAAAAAGTATGCATAATGTTCAGAACGGACCTGTGAGAGCGTGCAGGGCAGTGTGACAGTTATTCTTCGCTTCGGTCTCCCTTACGAGTGTGCAAGGTGAAGAGCTGAAGCTTCGCTTCGGGTACTCCAGCAGCGTCCAGCCTGCTGCGCGCCGGCCTGGCATGAAGAGTTTGCCCGGGGATGGTGAAGGTTGTCTCGTCCCTCGGGAACACACCTTTGATCGCCTCCACGCCGAAGGACGGTTTCCAGGTTTCGTGAGCTCCTTTACAGGCTAATCTGTCACGCCAGAGAAACTGCAAGGCGGGGTGGAGATGCGTGAGCGTTTCTGGCCAAAATGAAGTTGGGCAGCAGTGGGTGTGGGTGGAATCCCATGCTGACATTTCAGATACCTTCGGTTAAAAGAAGAGATAATTGCAAAGCAGCAGCAGCGGTAAATGTCGTATGTTCTGCTCCTGTAAAAGAGATGAAGCAGTGCAAACAAGTAGGCAAAGATCACGCAACCGATAAAGATCGTTATGAGTAACTACAGAAATATAAGATCAACCTATACTCGTATTGGCAACTTTCTAGCTGCCAAAATGTAACGATGATGTTAAATACGTGGCTTTCCAAGCAAGTCACGTTACGCCTGTTTGTGGGTGTACTGTATCGTAGGAGGTGATAACTCTGTTCCTTTGCCTCCTTGGAGGGGAACACAGGTTAGCACCCCCACCCCCAAAGTGACTCTGGCTTTTGGGATGCTCCTGGTTTGGGTTTTGCAGTCTGGAGTAGTTAAAATGGGCTAGGATTGAAAAACGGCGTGCTACAGACTCCCCTGAGGACTCCACAAATAGCTCTGTCCTCCAAATGGTACTCGGCTCCGCCTATTTCCAACTCAACTCTGGTTTTGATTTGGGGTTTTTGTAGGTGTTGAGAAACGGGAAGGTTTCGAGAGGACAGGCCTTGTTCTCGTTGTCACGTTTCCTGGCTTTGTATTGTCTTTGTATATACCAGGTACCGTTAAAAATTCCCATTCCGAGAAGCCCCTATCGTCCTGACAACGTATTAACAAGCGTGAACTGGTGATCGGACTGGCATCCAGGACTTCTGTGGTTGGGCACGGAAAAGCGCAGGTTTACACTAAGGCACCTCCCGGTTTGCCCACGCTATGTTAAACCTCTGGGCGGTTAATGGTCAGGTTTTTCGCCCACAAATTCTGTGAGCGTCTGCATTTCTCGTTGAGGTTTGACTTTTTTCTGTTTGTCCATGACTGCGTGGGCTCAAGACCCTCAGCAGTTCCAAAACCGAAACAGCTTGTGGAAACTGTAGGGTGACTGCTGGAAGAGCGTGTTACGATGGTATCAAGACTGTTTAATTTATGGAAAAGAAGGGAGGTTAACACATGAGAGACAGAAATCCGCTGTTCTCTTTGTAAGTGAAAGGTCATTTTACTGAGCACTGCAGGGTGGATTTGTGAAAAACGAGCTCCTGTTTGCGAGGAATTAGAATGAGTCTCTGATTTTTTTTTTTCCGCTTGTGACCTTTAAAGATGCTGCTCTTAGATTGATAAGCAGGCTGATGCTTTTAGCGACCCAATCCAAAATTTCTTTCTCGTAGAAAGGCTGTCTTTCAAACGCCGTGGGTATTGCTTCCAGAAAACGTTCCTTTCTGCAACCCCCTCTGGGGAGAGAAGGGATGCAGTGGGGGGACCTTAGCTGACAAACAAGGAAAATGCAGATTTGTTTGGAATGAGTAAGAAGGCAAATTTCCCGTGGTCTGGCGCCTCCGCCGAAGGACTTTCCCTACCTCCTTTCTTCCGGCAATTCTCCTTCATCCTTGTTTCATTTTGTTGCCAGGCTTGAGGTGCTCCGGCCCGCTGGGACAGTAGAGAAAGCTCAGGGAGGGCGACTCTGCACCCTGAGCCGGGGGGAGGCGCGTCCTGAGGCTGGCCAGCGGCGGGCCGGGGAGCGCCCGCAGGTTGCAGGCGGCGTGCTGCGCCTGCCAGGCGCCGGCGGGCTTCCTCGGGCTGGCGTGGGTCGCGGCGAGCTGACCGGCTGCTTCGCTTGTCGCTGCGGGCACCTCTCAGCCGCCCGAGCCTCGCGGCGCTGCTGTACGGGGGGGGGTTTGCCAAATCCACAGCTGCACATCGCTGCTTCTGCTGCCCCGCACTGGTCCCCGGGCTGCCCGCTCGCAGCTCGGGTGGGCTGCGGGACTCCCGGGAGCAGGGGATTCAGGGAACCGCAGCACGAGCGGCGGACATGACGGCGGCAGCCGGCGTGCTGAACTGAGAGAAATCCTTTTTTTTGTGGTGGACAGCAGTTCCATTTTCTTCAGGTGGGCGGATGCATCCTGCAGACGTGCAGAGGAAGCTCCCCGGTCCTGCGTGGCTCTCTTAATTAAGTGGAGGGCTGGCTCCTCGAGCTTGGCAGTCTCGCTAAGAGGCTTTCACTGTGTTTATTTTATGTTCCTAGAGTGCTTTTGGCAGTGAAGCGATGCGACTGCAGGCACCCTGGCTATTTAAATTCCTCTAGCAGGGCTCTCCTGTGCTGTATGTTCTGCCGGTTGTATCATACAGTCGGTCTGTCGCTGTCCTGGGCGGTCAGACAGGAGCGTGTTCCTTACAGGGCGAAAATTTGCTGCGGAGAAATAGGTGCTTTTCTGGTGGTGGCTCCTCTCCTTGCCCTTGGTCATCCCTCATCTTCCAGTTCAAGCAGAAACTGGAGGACATGGCTTCTATCCAAACTCTGCTCTAAACCACGGGAGAGCAATTAACGTGGATAACTCCACCGTCTCGCTTTGTTGACCGTTACTGGGGGGGATGCTGATGCACGAGTAATTCTCTCGCCACGGTTCCCAGCCTGTTTCCTGACCTGTTTCTCTCTTTTGCGAAGTTTGCCGTTGCTTATCTGCATGGTGCCGAAGTGCTTGCCCGTAACGCGGTTTTCCTCCCTGCGATAGGTGTGGCTCTCCCGTGACAAAGAGCTGACGGGCGGCCCTTCAGCCTCCGTGACTGCCCCAGCCAAGGCGGGGGCACGCCACGCTGCCCAGTCTGCCCCAGTTTCGGCTCCATCTGGGTCTTGCCCCCGACAGGCAGCTTCCCTTCAGCAGCTTTACTGACCCTGTCCTATCTTAAGATGCTCCTCGTTCTCTGCGGCCAGAAGACGCCTTCGCGTTTGTACTTGGGCAAAACTTTTTAGGTGAAGATGCTGCGTTTCCTTCGAGTTCCCGCGCAGATTATGAGACAGCAAGGACTGCGTGCAAAAATCAGAACACTAAAAACACGGTTGGCGAACAACGCTCAGAGTCTTGGGGTGTTGTCTTTCGCTAGATGGTGCGCTGAGGTCCGATGCATCAAAGCGACGTTACGAGGCGTGAGCGTCTGCGTTATCCTCCTAGGAAGAACGGTCCCCGTCCGTGGTGAGACAGCACGGCCTCGCCTGCAGAAAGCTGCAGTTCGACGCTGGGGAAGGGCGGTTGCCGAAAGCCAAACTGCGCGTTCCCCGCGAGGGGAGCGGGCAGAAAGCGGTAGCGATTGCGCTCGTTATTTTACAGTATTCATCGGTGAATGCCGCCCTTACATAAGCACAATGCTTTGGCAGCCCTGCAGCAGCACGCTGTCGGCGCAATGGAAAGCTCGCTGGGCCAGCCAAGTTTCCTGGTTTTGAGCCAGACATCTGGGTTTGGGCTTTTCATGGCGATCTTCAGTAGTATTAGGAGACCTCGTAAAGCAGCCTCTCCGGGGTATTGTGCCGAGAACCACATTCCCAACCAATTACAAAACCGGTCTACATCAGTAATGAGCCCTTACTTTGGGAAGGGACGGCGGGAGGACAAAAGCAACACTTTCAATGAAAGCTGCGAAAGCTTTTAACGTGAATAGATGTGGGCTTGCTAATTGGGATCGCCGCTTGAAAGGTTCCCTCTAGCTCTGTGTGCGTCCCGAGCTCCAGCCCGGGGGGAGGGTGCTGGTAGCGAGGGAAGAGGGCTGAGAAGCTGCGGCTCCTGCGGATTTCGCCGTTAATGATTTTTGGCGATGGGGATGAGGCACGATTGAGCATTTTTCAGACCAGAAAAGTACGCCAAGTCGTCTTCTCGATTGGGCGAGTCTCATCGTAGCAAAAAGATCACGCGGTCCTCTGGAAGAAGGCTTGCTTTCTCTGCCTTCAGCACCATCCTTGTTAGCTGTGACCCGGTGGGAGAGGCTGCTCCGGCCGAGCTCTTTCCCCCCGCACGCCCTCGCCCCGGCGGGTCTTTGGAAGGCGGCAGTCAGGGTGGCGAGTACAGGCGGAGGGCTGGCGATGGGCGCTACCTCACCTAGGCGGGTGGCCGTCCTCCGTGCCTCCTGGCAAAGGTCCTGCCCAGCTTCCCGGCATGCACGAAACCAGCAGAAGGCGTGGGGACGCGGCTGCCGCCGGGCTGCACCACGCACGAGCCGTGCCTCGGCTGCTGCTCGCGCGTGGAGTCCGGGCCCGAAGCACCGAAACCCTTTTGTTTCAGATCAGTCGGGACCGGCTGGCAAAATCTCGCAGCTCAGAGTAACGCCGGAGCTTTGCAAATGGGTGGGCTCGCGGTGGCTGGGCTCCAGCTGCCGTTCACAAACGGTCCCGAGCAGAAGTGCCAGGCTGGCGACAGCCTGCGGCCGGTGCAATGGCAGGACCCTCCAGAGGAGAAAGCGTATTCAAACGTCGATTTTGGGAACGAACGCCCCCCTGTCGGCTATACCCGTTGGTGCCCTGGGGCTTGCGCTTGAGCATTTTAAAGCTTGCTGCTTCTGGGTGTTTTCCTGAGAGTTTGGTAGGTACCAAACAAGACGTGAAGTTTCGATAAAAATCCCCGTGGCTTCTGCAGTTGATTATTGCCAGGTCTGCTCAGAGACGGGCGTGTTTGTGTCCACGTGGGTAACTTGCCTATCAGCGTATGTTTTGCTGATGTTTGCTTAGAAAACAAACCAAAAAACCCTCTGAAAGCCTCGTCCCGCTGGGACTTTGAGTAAGGTGACGGGTACGGCGTGTATTGTGTTTCAGTCCGAAATACAGCAGCGGGACTGCTGCCGTGGGAGCGTTGTGAGGCCTCGTAGCTCTACAGGCCACGGCAAGTGGGGGCGAACGCAGGCAAACTTGCCGTTTCACCTCGCAGATGTCTGGTACGAGGGTTTGGGGGGGATCGGTGTTTCCCACCCGCCAGCCAGCGCTCACAAGCATCCTGGTTGCGGCAGCTCGCGTCCAAGCCTCCGGCTGCAGAGCGACAAGTTTAATCCGTTATATTGCGTTTCAGACTGAAACGAAGAGTATGGCAGCTGAACTTCCCTCTTTTCTGATTCCCTACCCCCATTCGATTATGCTGTTGTTTCTCTGGGCGTGTTAAAATAGAATTTGACTTCACTCGTTATCCGTTGTCCCCCGCGCTACCTCCGTGCATCGGCTTGCTGCGCGCTCTCAAAATCCTTCGCTTTGCGCAGCGAGGTTTGCTAATGAGCGGAATGTAATTCTGCTTTTTTAGGAAATTTTTGCGAAACAGCATACCCATAAAACCTCGTGATGGTTTGTTTTGTTCTCGTAACGCAGCCGGCACTAAAAAGCCATTCATCACCCGGCAAAGGCTGCTCGTGGCTGTCTCTGGGTAGCAGGCAAAGGATAATTCATCCCCGACCGGAGAAAGGCACGTGCTCGCCCATCCATTTCCAGGCGCGCTGCTTAGATCTCCGTGTCCGGGGCGGTGACAGGGGGACGAGCTGCCGCCAAATTCGAGGGACGCGGTAGGAGAACGAGATTCTCCTGGTTGAAGTAAGCTGGCTCGCTTTCGGCGCTAAGCATACGGTGCCTGCGCCAAAGCGTTCTTCCGCAAAACCCGTGTGGTTTATCTCATCAGCTGAGCTTCATACGTGCCATTCACGGGATCGTGATTCCAGGGTAATGAATTTCAAGCAGCAGCCCAAGGAGGCGAGCTGCCGAGAGGAGCTGCGCCCGCGCCTCGCGCTTCTCGCGGAGAGGATGGCGTGGCTCGAGTCTGGGCGAGTTATTAACGTAACTTTGGAGGCGGAACCCTGCCAGCGCCTGGCAAGGATCGAGTGATTTATGGTACCTGCAAGCTGGCGTAACTCTTCCAGCTAACAGCTAACCTGCACTACTGGCAATATTTCAGCAATAGGCAGCCCTGGCAGGTTTAGAAAAACAACCCCAAAACAAAAGCACCTTCAGTGCAGGAGCCACCCAAGTGGCGTTTCAGCAAAAGCCGTTCTAAGGCTTATAAACGGCTTCTAAAAGCCAGGCTGAGCCAGACTGTAATGGCAGTGACTCGCTAGAAGAGTACCCACGCTGAATTGCGCTTAATGTTTGTAGCTCCAAAATGTGGTGCGTCCTGCAGTTCGTCAACGGCAGCGTTACTGAAAGGTCGGGGTTCCCGGGGACTAAGGAAGGGTAGTTTTGACAGACCTTGCTATGAGGTGGAGGGGTTTTTATAAAGCGTTTTTAAACGCAAGGGATTAAGGCGGGGAATTTCTCTTGCTCTCGGATGCAAATGCAACTCCTGAATAAAACAGTCAGCTGCCGAGAACTTAAACTCTCACGACGGTGCTGCTGAGTTGTTTATTGTAGAGCACTTCCTTTAGAAGTGAGCCTTTTTTTAAAATATTCTGCCCTTGGTGTGCCGAGTAGTAGAGGGCCAGTCTTACCGTTCCTTACAAGTCGGCGAAAATAAGCAGACCCCGTCAAACTGTTGGGGTTTGAGAAGAGCAGGGTGAAGAATGTGTATAATCTCAGTTGTTCTTTCAAGAAATGCTAAGCGACTGTCTGGTAGGTTTTCAGCTGCTGTGGGCAACACCTGTAAAAGGTCTCGTGTCCCTCTTGCGACGTGTCAGCAGAACGATTTGAGTGCGCTTAGCTTTGATAGCAGGGGCACAACGATAAGCTGCGGGAGGAGGGGATTGTGAAATACAGTTGCTGTATTTACAAATAAAAAGAGGGGAGGCCGTTTATACACCGACTACCTGCTTGCCTCCTCTGAATGACCGCTAGACATTGTTCTCTCTCGCCCAGACGCTGTGCAGGCTCCCCGCCGCAGCGGCAATGTTCAGCGCCAGCTTTGGACGGCGCGATCCGAACAGTTTGACCCGGGGACTCGGGAAAGCCGCAGCGCGAAGAGGCCGCTCCCGCCTGGGGAGTCCCGGCACGAGAGCGCGGTTTTGTGCAAAACGGCAGCAAAAAAGCAGTTTGTCGGGTGCGTCTGGCTGCTGGCGTTACCCAGGCTCGTGCCGGAGAGAAGATGGGACTTGCAGGGAGGCGGGGAGGGGAAGGCGGGACACCAGCGTGACGCCGGGTTGAAAAGCCGGTGTGTGAACGCGGGTGAGCGGAGAGCAGCGAATCCCTCCAGCTGAGCATCCCTCTCTCGCGCCCGTGCTGGGCTCCTCCAGAGCGTTTCCGAGAGCTGATCCGCGGCACCAGCCGGCTTTAGGTGGCACCGAGCACGCATTCGCCTCTCGTCGCATCGAGGAGCTCTGTCGCTGATCGCTGCGACCATCTAATCCTGGCTAAAAAAAGTAAACCCTACCGGGAAGCCAGGCGCAGCAAGAAGCTGCAGGTTTTTTGTAATCCTGGCCACACTGGTGCGGGGAAGGAGAGGCTTTATTTAATTCTAATAACGGTAGAGATAATGTTGGCTTTGTGATAGTCCCGGGCACAGCTGTTCCGTAATATCCACGTCGGTACGCGGTATGAATGGCTAGCAAGGTATCACGCCTCTAGGATGTTTTCCTTGCTTTTCAGCCCTTGAATGGATTGCCTTGCTTTATTGGAATAGCGCTGACTTTGTGCTCGCAGTAATTAATTCCCTTTTCCGGGCTGGGGGGAAGGTTGGTTATAATTTCCTGCATTCTTTTATCATAAGGCCAAAGGAGAAACTCAGAAGAGCGAACAGAGAGGAGCGCTGCATACATGCATTTTAATTCCGTTTCAAGCAGTTAAGAAGATAGATTTTTAGTGGAGCGGTCTCTGTATTTGCAGGCCATTTTAGAACAAGGTGACCCGGAGGACTGGCGCTAGGATGTGGCGTCCCTTTCCGAGGTCGCTGGCGGCACTTCCAGCTGGCGGTAGCTGTAAATCCGTACCCCCTCCTTTCTGGGGGCAGTCCGGCGGGCTGGAAGGCAGGAGTTTCATCTGCTGGGAGTTTTCACGCTGCGGGGTGGGCAGGAGGAGGAGCGTCGGGCGGGGGGACAAACTTACACCGGCCAAACTCCTTTCATCCCTGAAGCCTGGTCTCTGAGCTTAGAAACGTGGCAAAGGAGCAGCATGGAAAGCGCGCGCTCCTGCTGTCCTCCCTGCCCGCGCTGTGCTTAAGGACAGCCCTTCCGAGGGGCTGCCGCACGCCGGGGGAAAACGCTGCGGCGAGGGGTGGGCAAAACTCACTGGGAGAGCCAAAAGGGCAAAAAAACCCGGGGGAAGACTGACTTTCTTGGACGTTTTCACCGATTTTTGTTTTTTCCCCAAGACGGCAAGCGCCTCGCAGCTCTCGCTGTTCTCGGGTCCTCTCTAATACCACTTTTGCGTCTCGGCCGTGCTATCCACGGGACGCATTCCCGTCAGCAGCCAGGTCGTCTAAAGATAGGCAGCGCGGGCAAATGCACGAGCGACATGGCCGAGGTAGTAATTGCTCGAGCCCTGGCAAAAACCTGGTTTTAATACTAGCGCTTGTGATTTCCAATAAGGGCTGCAAACGGTTTCCCCTAGCTGCTCTGAACAGCCACCGGCTCGTTCCTTGTGAGCATCAGGGCAGCCCCGCGCCGGGAACGGCTTCCCATCTTTCGGAGAAGGTACAAATGCAAAGCGAGACGCAATTCGGGTATCTGAAGCACCGCTCGACTGCTGCGGCCCTTCCCGTCTCCCCTCTGCGGGCGCAGGCGCGGGAGCGAGTTCCCCGAAGCCCGGCGATGCCTGTTGCCTTGCCAACACGGGTGCGAGGAGACGTTTGAGCAAAGAGACGGCGGCTGCTGCTGCTGCAGAGCTGCCATGCCAGGCGGATCAGGGCAGCGGGGAGGCGAGGAGGAGGAGGAGAACCTCACCCGCTTAAAAACGCTCCTTTACACAACTGCAGAAAGGGAGGATTAATAAATAGTCGCAGAATCATTCAGCACTCACTCCTTGCTACTTCTGGATTTGTACGACAGCATAATTTTTTTAATGATGAAACATCAGTTTCCAATCTGGGTTTTTTTTTTGCCTTTTCTTCTGTCTAAAGCTGCAAAGTCGGGGAGCTCGACATAGTTTACAGTCAACTGGCTGCCTGCGATCCTTATTGACGGAGCTGATAGCTGCCGGTGTTTACCATGTGAATATCAAGGAGGAGCAGTAAATTGAAAATTGCCTCTAATGGGCTCAGTTTGCATGTTTTAATGCTGCTCGGGAGAAAACAAGAAATGTTGAGGTTTGAAAGTAGAACAGGCACAGCGGTATCTGGTAACGCACGTCGCTTGTGTTTCTCTTCCTTTACAGTTCGCATCCCTGTTGTGGTAGCTCAAACGCCCCCTTAACCAGAAAGCAGACGCAAAAATCTCATTTTATCTTGGCCCTGCTGCAGCAGGAACCCCGTGCGTACGCCAGCCCGCGGGGATCGCTGCACGCCCCTTACGTAGCTCCTCTCCTCCGCACCCGCAGCCCGAGGCACCCCGGGGCCGTGACGGTCGCGCTGTCCCCGGGGAGGAGGTGGCGGCAGGATCCTGCCGTCCGGCAGCCACAACCCTGCCGCCGGCGTAAAGGCTGTGGTTTTACGTCGTGCTCCGCGGGGGCAGCGGAGGCGCGTAGCTTGAGAGGATGGGAGAGCAGAAGGTGCTGGAACAAAACAGGATCCTAATGAGCAAAAGCAGAACGTGCCGGTGCCCGCTGACGCTCCCCGAAGTCCCGTAAATAATTTCTGCCTCTCTTCCTAGGGGTTTGCGGAGCAGCGCCGGACACGAAGGTGTTGATCGGGCGAAACGCCGTCGGTGGGGGTGTCGTTTGGGACCGTTGGCCGTTCTGTGTGAGGTTGCTCGCCCTGCCCCTGCCTTTGGGGCTTCTCCTGGGCTCCCTTCCCCAGCGTTAGCGCGCAGGAGTTGCCCGTCGCCCGTCCCGCCCTGTCCGGGAGGGCAGCAGAAAACGAACGTTTCGGTCAAAACGATGAAAATACGGCATGCGAAGGCTTTTCTTGCTGCGGTTTTGCCTGGGAGCGTGCTGCTTCAAAGACAGCAGCGAATTGAAGTCACTAGCTGTAGCTGTCTCGTTCTTTCTCGAGGCGGTGTTTTGATAAATGTTGATGAGTTTAACTGTAAAACTAAATGACGTTTATAGCACGATGTATGCTTTACCCGTTGCTTAATTGTATGGAATGTAAAAGGCATTTACCATTTTACTTTTGTTCCAAATGACAATCTCAACCTCGAGGCCGATGGGTTTTTGTACAGAGAGGAAGACTTAATTAAAAACTGAGCGCGATCCATTTTTAAAAGGCGACTGCAACTTTAAGAAATATGTGTGATAAAATTGACCCAGTGCCTGATGAGAATTTGAATTGGGAGGTGTTGGGCTCCCGTGGCTCGAGCTGGTTTCGGAAGGCTGGGCGAGCGGCAAGGTGACCCTCTTCTCCTCGCCTCCCCTCTGCCGTGGCAGGGTGCTGCTGAGCCACGGCCCCCCTCCCCGCCGGGGGTGCCGCGGGGCTGGGGCAGCGCGGGCAGCGCGCCCTGCTCCGGGTCGAGCGCTGGAGGGGGTTTGGGCGCCAGCCGCGCCTGCTGATTGGGGCGGGACCACGTCCAAACTGTTTTCTTGCCCGTTATTTCTGTATTTCTTTTACGGTCTCGTTGCTGTAACTCTGGAGGCAGCAAGGGGGATTGGGCTGACGCAGCTGATAAAATCAGGGGTTTGTTTTTGTGTGCAGTATACGGTTTCTTTTCCCTTCCTTCCAACTTTGCCTTTGTCCTGTTAGCCGGCAGGCACAGATTCTCTGTTGAAAACAAGGCATGAAGAATGAGTATGTATCGAGCAAGCTGCATCTTTAAAAATAAACACTGGATCAGAGCTTTGTGCCTTCCGCTCAGCTGGCAAAGCACTGACAGCAGGCAGTAATGTGTTCAGGAGCATCTGCCCTTTCTCTTCTTTTCATGGGTTTAGTCAAAGCAAATCGCATAGATGAAGGGGGGGGGCGGGGGGAAATACAAAAATGCATTTTATTTCCCCTAGGCTGGAAGAACTGCGAGGTGGAGGCTGAAGGGGCGTGCAGGATCTGCAGCGAGCAGATTAATGTTTAAAGACATTCGCACTGGTCTTTTACTAACATTTATAAATCCGATGGGTGGCAGATTGAGGGCTGATTCCGCATTTTTTCTTCCTCTTCTGTAAAATAATAAATGTGGCAAAATAGCTCTCGGAACTGCCTGTATCGCAGGGATGAATCAGGACTGTTGGTGTTGCAGGAGACTTAAAACTTACAAATATGTTGCCCTTTAGGCCAGCATTCATCATCGTGTCTGATCTGGAACCTAGGCTGCAGGCTTTTGTGATTACGTACCTTTTTATCCCTTCTTGGACGTAGAAATTGGAAGGAGTTCTCGCTTTGATCGTAGTGCTGCTGCTGAGACTTTTCCCCCCCCTGTTTTTTGGGGGGAGCGCGTAATCCTCGCCGACGTTGCGTGGATATTTCGGTGACCCGCCTGGGAAAGGCGTGAAGTGGGCGCTGCCTCGGCTCTTGTACGGGAACAGGCAAACAGAACCGGCGCCGCTCGCGCGTCGCGTTGCTGAGGCCGAGGACCTGCCCTGCGTTCCCCCCGGCAGCGTGGGCTTTGCAGCAGCCGTGCAAGACGGGCGAGGGCCCGAGAGTTCTGACGCGCGGGAAAACTCCTAAGAACGACTAACGGGGAGCGTAAGCCTGGCTCTGCCCGGGAGCCGCCCCGGGAGCTGGCGGGCGCGGGGCTCCCACGGCGTCCCGGTGCATCCCGCTGCCGTCTGCCGTGCCGCCGGCTCGGGGCGGGCGAGCTGCCGGCACAGCCCAGCCCGGGGCGGGCAGCCGCGGGGGCTGCCGCTTCCCTTCGCCCCTGGTCACGTGCAGCTGGCGGCGCTCTCCGGCAGCTCCCGGTAATCCCTCGACAGGCACATCAGAGGGTAGTTTAGGCTTTCCGAATTAGGCTGCGTATTTGGGAAGACGGAGCATTTTAGAACTATATTTTGCTTTCTGCACGAATGCTGTTTCCGTCTTGTGTTTTGTTTTATTGAGCCTGGTTGTCATTTCGGTGAAGCCCCCAGCAACTGGAATCAATCAAGCTTCCATTAGAAACCCAGCTCTTACTGTAAAAGATAGTAGCATCACTTTTGGCCTTATCATAGCGGGAAAAGGCCAGGAAAATATTAAACGCCTGAATTCTAGCGGCTGGCGAAGCAGGAGGCACGTTGTATCTTAATCCCTAGCGTTCCGCTGAGCCCTGAAAGGTTTGGTTTCTGTGCGGCGCGGGCATTTCCCCGTCTCAGACACAAAAAAAAAACCCAGCAAAGCGTGCAGACCGCTCGTGCAAGGAGGTCTTTCACCCCGGGCTTGGACGCAGCAGTTCTTGGAAGGGACGGTCCCCGCGGAGCTGCGCGGGGCGGTGGGTGTACGCCCTGGCATCTGGCCGAGAGCAGCGGCGCTGCGCGCCTCCGAGCACGACGGGGGACCGAAACCCGGGACCGTGGATTAACGTGCGCGCCCGTCCAGAAAGCGGAAGAGCGGCCAGGTAACGCCTGTGAGCAAAGGGACTCAAAAAGCGGGTATTTCCGCGGCAGTCGAGATCGGCTTTTCTCCCATGACTGCAAACTGGGGATTAACTTCAAAGGGCAAAATATAAACTCCACTTAATCCATGGAGGAGAACTCATCCTCGCGCGTTCGGTGTTTGACGGGTTTGTACGCGGAGGGGTAGTTTAGATGTACAAGCTCTCAGCTGTTCGAGCTGGTGAAGGTTTTGCCTTCTCATTTTATGTAACAGTAAACACGTTGGATCAAAGTTCTGCGGGGGTTTTATTGAAGGCTTACAAAATAACTTCTGTGTATAACGCAGCGAGTAAAGCGTTGTCATTTAAAGCTGACTGCGTGCTGTCTTGGCCAAAGAACGGGCATTGGCCAGAATACCCCAAGAAAACTATTGCATTCCAATTTATAATCTGTTACCCCGTTGTGCTTCAGGACGTTTTCTACAGGTTTGCACATTTGTTGTTAATTTTGTCATTTACTTCTTGCCTGTTGCGGTGGCGGAACTAAAGGTCTCAGAACGGCTTTAACTTAGGTGTGCAGGCAGTTAAGGGAGATCCTTCCTTTAGGAAAGAGACGGGGCTGGTGTTGCTCGAAATTCATCTTGGGTGCTTTATGGAAATAAAGATTTCTTGGGTTTAAAAGAGATTATTAAGCTGCGCATTGTGACAGATGCTACTGACAGTAAGAAAAAAGGGATGTTAAAAGATCTGCAAGAAACGGGTTACAGCTACGGATAGAAGACATATCTGCTCATTAGAGTGAAATGAAACCCGTCATCTGACTTGAAGCAGTCTTCCTCCTTGTTGGAAAATCCCATCATTCTGACTCATGCGTACTGGGGACTTTTGGGGGGCGCGGGCGCTGCGCCTAGAGCAGGTGCTGCGGTGTCTGAGAATTGAGCGTGTACCACGACGGACTTCAACGGTGTCGGCATCTTCACAGAGCGCTTGGAGAGCACAAAGAGCGTCTCGGCGACGGAGGGTCGGGGCGGCTGGTATCCCTGCAGGTGCTCCCCCGTGCGCGGAGGACGCCGAGGGGAGGTCCCCCCGCCCTGCCCCGCGCGGTACCCGATTTACGCCCCTGGTAGCGCAGGTTTGACGGCCGCAGGGAGCGGTGGAGAGAGAGCGGGTGGGCGAGCTTCCTCCAGAGGTCCCAGCGTGACCAGTGCCACGCCAAAGCCGCTGCTGCCAGCCCCTGCAGTGCAACAGCGGAGGTGGCGGTGCAGGTGACAGACCTGCAAACGCGTAAAGTCTCTGCTGCCGTGCTGGGGGTTTCAGCAGGGGCTTTAGCCCCCCGTGGCAGAGACGGAAACGAATGTAAGGCGGCAGGTGCTGTTAAAGAATGTTGTTCTGATAATGTAAATGTACCGAATGCACTCGTCCTCTGCGAAAGCTGAATATTTCATCAGTGCTCCCTCCTCTTACCTGCAGCAACCTGCTGTACATCAGACTTCAGCGCCTAATGGAACAAGTCACGGCAGAGAGAGGGAATGCCAGGTGTGTTTTAAACTCCGGATTAGCCAAGGTCTCCTTCCGTAGATCGAGGCTGTGTGTGTCCTTGGTGGCGATGTAGCTGCAAGATACAATGCAGATAAGGAATTCTGTGTTAGGGCGACATTAATAATAAATGAGTGTTGATCCTAACGCAGTGTTATTTACACATTCGGAATGGAGGCAGCAGTCTGCTGGGACCGTCTTACCTTGTCAAGCGACTTCTCCCTTGCTGATGCTGCTTCCCAGCAACGGCAGGGAGACCGAAGCGTTGGATTTTGGGAGGTGTCCTTGACGGCTGATGGCTTGCAGCGGCGGCTGAGCGTAAGGAGGAACACGAGCGAAAGGTACCTGCCTCGCACCTCTTCTGGGGCCGTGCGCGGCTTTGCCTTTTGCCGCACTTTCGCGCGCTCCTCCGCGCTCTCCCTTTCGGCGTCCCCCCTGGCAGCCCCCGTCAGAGCCCCCAGGCATCTCTCGGGGGGTGGCTGCTTCGTCCTGCCTCCCTTCCACAAAAAGGTCTTCTGCGTCTCCTGTGTACGGCAGCCGAGGAGCGGTGCTCCACAGACGTCCTTTGGACGATGCTCTGATAAACCTCTGACCTTATGAGAGCAAGACAGGCTCTTAATAAGTGACCTTTTATTGTCTGGCAGTGGACTGTCAACTTGCAGAATAAAAGCGGGAGATCAGCTGCTTCTCTTTCTGGAAAGCTAGTCTTCTGGAAAGTTAGTTAAGCTCTTTGAGCATCCCTACGTGGATAGATAGATATTTATAAATAAAATAAAAAGCTGCAGTAGCAACATCTTTTATTTAAGAACTGTCAGACAGGTTAAGAAATTAGTTCTAAACCAGGAAAAACATAGCGCACAGCCTTCCAGCTTACCCGTGGCAGCAAAACATGTAAATTGTGTTTTTAGACATCGGAAGCTCCATCGTGGCGAGCGTGACTTGTAGGATTCCTCCTTCACGTGGTCCGAACCCATTAACTTGAAATGCGGTCGTACTCCGAAAGACTAAATTTCTGGCAATTGTTATAAATTGCTTTCTGTCACAAGATTCGGTTAGAAACGTGGAACAAAAACCTGAGATTTGCAGAACAACAGGCTTTGTTGCAGAACGGGCACTAACGCCGCGAGCCGTGCCAAAATCTTCCCCGGCCGGTCGCCGGGAGCCTGGCTGGCCGTGCCCCCCCGGGCAGTGGCGGGTAAGATCCGTATTGATCCTCAGCACCCGCCGAGGGTAACCTTTGAAGGGACAGGCGACGTATGGCCGTGGAGTTTTACCTATCGATATCTGGGTAATAGAAAGACAAGCGTGACATCTAATCCCAGCGGAGGCGACAGGTCATACGTCTGCGCTGACGCGTTACTGGTAACGGCAGGAGCGCGAGGGGAGGGGGTGAAGCGGCGTCGGTGGGAGCCGGGAGATGCTTTAGGCTGAAAAACCTTTTGGCCGACGGCGCGTGGGTTTTTGTTCTTAAGCCCCAAAGAAATATTTCGCCTCGATCATCAGCTGGGGCGCGGGCTAAGCAGTTTGTCCTCGCCGAGTGACGTACGCCCCGCCAGAGTCAGTAACGCCGAGCGTTTTAATAATTCGGGGCGGGGGGAGCGTGCTTCGGCGGAGGAGCTGCTTTCCTTTGGACTAACCGTGCCTAGCCCTGGCCGCGTAGCCTCCGCAGCATTTCACGTCGGTTTTCTCTCTCCGCACCGTTTTGGTGGCAAAGCGGCAGGAAGAATTCCCCAGTGCCGTTCCATCAGGCAGAAATTCACAGATGTTTAAAGTAAACACAGCCTCTGGTGTCAGTTCGGAGCTGTTGTCGTCTTTCATTCTTGCTCTCTGAGCAGGAAGAGCTCTAAAGGTGGCTGTAGCATTTTTTCCTCCGCAAATGTAATAGCTGTGCGCAACTTGCTCGAACTTGCAGTATATTTTTCTGAAGTGTATGTCTCATAACGTAAACAGGCTCCCCACCATAAGTGATTTTTAGCACAATCCCGCACGTTCTCCCTGAAACGAGGAGAGCAGTTTCAGCAGGGAAGTGCGAGCTGTAGCCTGGGAGGGCTGGGGAAGGGAGCCGTCTGCCACCGAAAGGTGCTGGAAGCCTTCACACGTGCGCGTGAGCTTGCTAAAATATGTACCGAGAAAGAGGGGAAGTAGGTCCCTGCGATTGCAGAGGCCGAGTAAAGCGCGTGACGCGAAGATGAAGGAGCTGGCGCTGAGGACGCCGAGCGGCAGGAGCGGTTTTGTCCCTGCGGACGACGTCAGGGAAACTCGCGGAGGGCCGCTGCGAAGAGCAGAAGCCCTGCGGTAGCCAGGGCCGGTGACGGGATCGCTGCTGGGGATCCACTTGGATTGCGTGACTGGCCGTCCCCAAACCGTACAAGCTTGTCAGCCTAGGTTTGAAGGTTTCAGGGGCACGTGGCGAGGTCTCCATCTCTTTTTCCGTTCCCTCTTCTGAGAAACGATGAACCTTTGCGCGGAATTGTTCTCTGCTTTGAAAGTAGAAGGCATCGTACGTCGCCAAGGAGCAGTTCCTTCGTTGCAGTGCACTTTGTTGGTGGTCGGCAGTACCTGTGTTTTTACGGCTCCGCGATGCTGACGTTGGGGGAACAGTTTCTGTGAACGTTAATTCCACCCACCCCACCTTTTTTTTCCGCAAACGGAAACTGGTGCTTTTAGCGTCGTCAGGTGATACCAAAACCGGTAGCAGCAGAATCGGCAGTGTCCTTTCTCAAAGCAATTCTTTTAAACCTAGCTGTAGCGGTGAAGGAAGAATGATACGCATTGAACTGGAAAGTAAAAATATATTGGTACAGGGTGAGCGTTACCCTATCCATTCGCTGTAGTCTGAGCTTCAGAGAGGGAAGCTGAGCTGCGATCCCCCCTTCCCTTCGTGTCCTTTCTGCCGGATCCGTGCGGCCGGGTTCTGGGGCTGCAGAGCGACGCCTTGCTGGAAAGCAGCTATCGCTCTCGCTGCTCGGTGAATAGGGGGTTCCGCAGGGCAAAACTTAACCCCAGCCACCGAAGATGACGGACCTGCACAGCAGAACAAACTTGAAAGTGAGGTTTTTCTAGAATTCTATTTGTTTGCCACCGTTACTCTTTTTTGAAGAGCTTTTTGCCCTGGGAAGCGGAGTTGCGTTTTGGCCGCGCTGAGTGGGTGGCTGGCCACGCAGAAGGCGTTGAAGAGGGAAGGAGAGCTGCCTGAATGCAGGGAAGTCTCAGAGGTGCCTGACTCGGGGTCCCAAAGCGGGTAATTAGATCGTATTAGGAGAGAAAGTTGCCATTTCAAAACGTTCGTCGTACATCTTGGTGGAAACCAAACTGTTGCTCTTTGGGCGGGGATCAACTTAAAGGAAGAATTGTTCAGAGATGCCCACGCGTGGCTCCAGGCTCGGTGGCCTCGGAGGGTTTCCAGGAGGGATCGTGCGTGGGTGTAAGCCGCAGCAGGCTGCCTTTTCTCCTGCCTCCCCTTGGCCCTAAAGTTTTTGCGACGAGCTTTTCCGTGCAAGTGGGTGACGGCATCCCTATCTCTGCGTACTTCAACTACCCGTGGAGGAATACAGGCTGGGCTCCAGCGTGTGTTTTGTAGGCGCTGCTTTCCAACGCCAGAGCCGGTCCTTTCCATCGCTGGGGCAGGACCTCTCCAGCTGCAGCAGCGATCGCACGGGATGAAAGCCACCTCGTGCGCTCGCGTGCGCACGTGTATTTTGTAGGCGGCCTGATCCAAAATCGTTATCATTCTTTCGCCTGTGAAAAGATGTCGTGAAATTGGCTCTGTAAAAAGCAATTGCCTTTTCTTGCCAGCACAATTAGAGCAGATCGTCCATTCTTCGCAAAAGTTCAAGTGTGACGACTGTAGCTGTTCAAAACGGTCTCTCAAGGCTTCAAGACCAGATGCACTGAGCTCCAGCAACTTCTTCCAGCGCAGCCTCGTCAATGCTCTTCTCCCTCCTTGAAGCAAAGCTGCAGAGAAATCAAGCAGCGATTGGGTTTCCTCCTTCTCCCTGCTCTGTAAGGCTCCCCATCCGATCACGAGAGAGGGTCTCTTTGGCTCCTGCGGTCTTCCCGAAGAGACGGTTCGTGATGTTTGTTTTAAAGGGTGGATGGAGAGAAACTGCTCAGCGCAGAGAAGTGACAGCAAGGAGACAAAGCTTTTGCAGGAGGCGGATCGCTAGGCGTTTATAAAAGCTGCCTACTGTTTAGCTCAACTTTGGCTGGTTATTTAAGCACCACATTCCTTTTAGGTAGCGGCAATTGATAGATGAGTTTTGACATTCAAATTACATTAATTCGGTGGATTGACCACGGTGTCATTTTTTCCTCGAACACATGAACAAATAATCTGTGTATCTGCGTGCGTTGTTTCATTTGACTCAATTTATTAAGAGGAATTTTGTTGAGGTTTACAGGCTTCCCTAGTTCAGGTATCATGAAGATTACTCTTTCCTGTCAGTGCCCTGTATACTGAATCAGCAGCGCCGCTGCTCGTGACGGAGTACCGGTGGCTCGTCTTTTGTTAGAAATTGAAGAATCGTGCTCACAAGCACGTATTTTTAATCTTGCCCGCTCTTCTCCCTGACGCTTCGCTCTATCCTGGTGTGCTACAAGGGGAGAAAGAATTGATTTTAAATGTGACCGCTGCATATGAGCCAAGGTCCCTGGGCTGTGTCCAGCTAAGAGGAACCGTTTGAAACACAGTTTACTCGTCCATGTCTGTCCTTGCGGTCCTAAAAGCAAAGGCTGCAGTGGTCTAAGGCAGAAGGACAAGCGCAAAAATTAATTGCATAGGTTCCAGCCAAGGCGGTTCCTCAAGCGTTGCATCCCTCCATCTTACTCCCCCTTCCAGTTCAGAGCGTCAAATACCATGTCATTTTTTACATTGCCCAGAGAGATTGAGTAAACGAGGCCAGAGACTTGCTTTGGGTAATAAAGGAAACACGCATAGCATTTTTTTTCCTTCCCCTTGCATTGCAGATACCTGTTCCAGCTACGCTACTTGCTCAGCAATCTTGCATCCGTATGTTGCATGCATAGGGCAGTTCACCCCGAAGGCCACCTCGGAGGCTGGCTTCTTGCGTGTTCCTTTTCCCCTCCCGCGACAGCAATGCCTTGTACTCGAGATCAAGGTGATCAGACCTCCAGGGCAGGTCCTGGAGTCTCTCCGTTGTGCGCATCGAACGCCGGGGGGAGGATTTGGGCTTTGTACTGGACTTGCCAGCAAGAAACTGCCGTCTAATACACGGGCAATGCACAGGGGCTTTTATACTCCGTTCACCTGTAGTAGATGAAAATCTATTTTTGAATTGAAATCTGTTTTGAATACCCCCAATTCCGTTGGGTTTTTCCCCCATTGGCCCTACTCGTGCCCTGCCCCCCCGATGTTGCTAATTGGCAGGTGATTTCAAGTTGGTTTCAACAGTAGCTTTCCTTTGCTGCTCTCAACTTCTGGGATTCTATGTTGGGTCCATGAACTTCATCCCCCCGCCCCCAGTCTTCCCTCTTCTGTTACAACGTGTTGTAGTGCTGTGAATGTGTCTGCTTGAACGCTCCTCAAAATACTTATGTAGGGCCAGTAAATATTTACCAAGAAACTTCCGGAAATGTTGACGTGAAGATGTGTCTGAAGCGTTCTCGCTTCACGTTGCCTTTTTCTTTCATTTAGAGTTTGTAATTGGTGCTGTTCACGGAAGTAGCTTCCTTGCCCGGGTGGGCGGGAGCAGGCAGGGGTAGAGATGCCCCAAAGCGTTAACGGGTACGCGCCGGTGCTCTCAGCTGAGCACGCGGATTTAGGTCAGCAGCGCACGAGGAGCTTTGCAGACAGCGGCCGGATTAGACGCCCTCTGACTCAGGATAAATAGGCGAAGCCCGTGAGGCTGGAGACGCTGGCTGCTTCGGGCCCTGGATTCAGCGTGTCCTTACGTGCTCCCTGCCTGTCGTGAGCCCCGGGCCCTTGGGGAGAAGAGGGACCCTGATGCCAGCCCGGACCGAGCTGCCGGACTGCTGAAGCCATCAGTCAGCGGGCTTAATGTAGCAGCATCCCGGCATGAAAAGCTTCAGTGGCTTGAACTTCAAATAATTTATTTCTAAATTACTTCTACTGTAATTCTTATTAATTCAAATAGGCTTCTAAGCTGATGTAAAATTCAGTAAACGCAAGGAACAGTTTAATGAATTGAAAATAGGATCGAGTCTTTTAAAGTAAATGTAAAAAAATACGCTAGCAATAATTGCTTAGATGGCAATCGAATCTTAATAGCTTTGTTAATGATTTGTAGTGAATATTGCGTTTATGAGAACATATCAAGCTGATCCTTGTGCAAGAACCTTGTTTTGAACGGCTTTGATAAAATTATTCCCCAGAAGCAGTTAGTAACGTTTAATATTTCTGCTTGCACTGCTTCTGAGGTATTTGAATGTCGTCTGCGCTGGAGCCTGCCGGCGGCTCTTGAGGCTCGGGTCTGCGCTGCCGTGGCGGGTCCATGGTTTCCTCTAGCGGGGTGAGAGGCCGCGCGGGCGGTCGACGCGGCTCTTGGTGGCTGGCCCTCGGGCTCCGCGCGGCCGGTACGTGGGCGATGGGTTTTGGGCGGGCCCCGAGCGCGGGAGGGGAGACGCGTGCCCCACGCGGGGCGGTGCTGACGTCACTAGGTCCGGTGCGAAGCAGCGGGTGCAACGACAGGCTGTCATCTTTTAACGCAGTTGTCTTTAACCAGCTCTGCACCCCCTGGCCTGGGTATGAAGCCTTACACCACGCGGACGGTAATTTATTTTGTTAAGTAACGGTTGTATCCCCCCCCGCCATCAGGTGGGGGGTACTACTTGACAAACTTGCGCATTACAGCGGTGAGAAACCTTCAAGAACACTGTGTTACGGGCAGAGGTAGCGTGGCGGACGGCTGGATGCTCGTCCTCAGCTCCGAGGGATTTGAGCATGATCAGCCTGAGTGGGGGAGTGGGGCAGGAGCCGGGAAAGTGTCCGTGACGGGCTCCTTGCGCCTCCTGCGACGGGCCTGGGGGACTCTCCTCCGGCACGGCTGTTACGCTGGTTGAGAACAACTTTTTGGGTGGCTGTTCAAAGTTCGTCAATCTGGAGAAACGAAATTTGTACCAAGAGGGCAGAAAAAACGTGCCGAGGCTTCAACTCGTTGCCGTCAGGCGTGGAAAGGCGCCTGACGATTCATCGGTCTCTCCAAACGACGCAAACTTTTTGTCAAACATTTGTTTCCAAGGCGTCTCAAATGATAAAAGTGAGTCAAAAAGCACGAAAGGTGAAGGCGAGGCGAGAGAAAAACTAGAGCGTGAATAACATCCCCAGATTTACTGTTTGCAGACTTGCTGTCAAAATGCTGCATTTTTGCGTTTTTCGCGGCGAGCTGGGGCGCTGGCCCTCTCCCTGCCGGTCTCCGTGCAAAGGCAGCGGCTGATCAGCAGAGGGCTTCTGCTGGCCGCCCAGCCCTCGGCCAGGTGCCCACGAACCCTCGCTTCGATGGGCAAACGGGCCGTCAAAGCGCCGGCGTTCCTCCCGCTCTGCTTCGCCTCCTGCTCCGTGGCGCCTGCGTGGTTTGAGAGCGGCCCTCGGTCGTTACCGGAAGGGACTCCAATTAGCGTTCCCCTGGCTGGGGCCCCTCCCCCGGGTGGTGTCCCCCGGTCCTGCCTTGGCTCCGCGCCCCTCCAGCTGGCTTGCCGGTCCTGACGAGAGTCCCGGTAGCTATGGAAAAACAGAAATGCAAAGCGCTTTTTTCAAATTCCCATCCTCTGCATTCTTTAACACGTGAAGCGAATTTCTCAGCGTGCGTGTGATGTAATGACTCGATTCATTAGGAGGAGAGTTTTCGAGGTGATGACCTGTAAATGATTACAAGGCTCCCGCAGCATAATTGCATCAAATTCTTTTTTTCCTGCCTCTGGACATTAATAGCGCCTACTGATTACACAGAGTGAGTAAAAACCGCTTCCCTGAAGTCTGTCTGCTCCAGTCAAAGGATGAATGCTTCTTTCAGCGCATTGTTCTTTCGAGGTAATTTAACAAAATTCATCCGTGGAGGGAGGCAGCGAATTTCTGGCGGTTCCATGCGTGTGGCGTGGAACTTGCTCCCTGCGGCCGGTACGAGTATTAAAGCGTGGAGGGGCGTGTGGCGGCCAGCGCGATCTTTCCCTCGTCCTCTGCCTTTGGTCGTGCTTTAAAATACAGCCGAGAGAATGTGCCGGGGTAAAATGGCTCCTTTGCAATGAAGAGCGTGCTCCGTAATGAGGCCGAACAGCGGTCATTTTGCAAACAGCCGTGGAGCAGTCCCTCTTCCCCTGTTCCCGTCGCAGAGCTCCCTTCCAGCTACTCCTCTTTAATTTAGTGGTGGCCAGCGCAGTGTCGGGGGGAGGAGCCCTACTCGTATGCCCTGGCGTTGCTGTGCTGAGGGTTTGTCGGGCGGGAATTGTACCTGCGCAGTGAAATTGGCATCAGTCCCAGCAAAAACCAAACGCGGCTGCGCGAGGTATGTCTGGTTAGTTGCTGGGGGGGGAAAAGGGCGAGGGTCCCGCTTCCGGATAACCCCAGCTGGCTGGAGGACCCCGGGCCGGGACTCCTCCGTTGCCTGCCCAGGGTTCCCCCCCAGAACACACCAGCTCTGCCCCAGTTAGGCTGGGCGGATAAAAGCCCGAGATCGTTTTGGCGGGGCGGCCGGTGGGTTGTGCCGCTGGGCGCGGTTTGCAGGAGCGCTGAGCGCTTTTCGTTCCCAAAGGACCCTTGCTGGCGTCGTTTCCCAGTTTGCTGTTTCATCTTTGCTCTCTTCCGAAGGTGATGGTCAGAACTTGGTTACCGAAGATGTGACGGTGGTGGAGGGAGACGTCGCCACCATCAGCTGCCGAGTCAAGAACAGCGACGACTCGGTGATTCAGCTCCTGAATCCCAACAGACAGACGATTTATTTCAGAGATTTCAGACGTAAGTTCCATCTTCCCTTGCTTGATAGCAACTTTTCCTGCGCCTCGCTTGCGCTCGGGAGAAAGCGTTTGCGGAGATCTCTTCTTTTAATGTAATGCTAGGCACTTAAAGTTTAGCCGGTTCTTTAGAGGGGAGATGAGACAGGCAGTCATAATCTTTCTCCCTAATTGAAACCTTGATGGTCCCCTTTAAAAGTCAGGCCGTCTTACTCTGCAATAGGAATTGATTGTAGTAATTCAGGGCGAATTGCAATTGAGTGCCAAATATTTAGCTGACACAAACAAATTGAATAGGCCAACGCCGAGACGGTTCTCAGAGGTAATCTGTTTGGTTCCAAGACGGAAAATTTCAAGACCATCTATGCTTCTTTATAACCAAAACAAAATCTCCCGACGCTGCCGCGGCCAGTGAATGAGTCTGGCTTTGTTTCCTGTTGCGACAATGCCACAGAGCATGGTGGCTGCAGTGAAAGGCTTTAAATTGTCTGCGTTACTGTTGCTGCGGGGACGGGACACGGCGGCACGTTGTGCCCAGCGTCGTGGAAACGCGCGGCAGACCGCGTTCCCTTCCGAGGCGTTGTGTGATCTAACGCGTACACGTGGCGGGGCCGGCTCCCTCCACGTGCGCCGCTACCCGAGGCCCTTCTGTTCGGCTGGTGAGATTTAAAATGCCTGGTTTCCAAATTCCTAAAAGCATTTGGACAGCCGTTACTGGTCAGGAAGCAAATTTTAAACTATACTTTTCCCAATTCTGTCATCTTTCACGCTGTCCCTAGTCCGCTGTCTGCACACAGTCAGGAATGGGTGCATGCGGAAGTGGGTTTTCACAACAAGCGATTTACCTACCTGTCCCTAGGCCATCTGGTAATAAAACGGTGTCCAAAGGTTTGATACCGTGCCTGTGGTTTGCTTACGTCGATTCTGTGTATGATCTGAGAACAGAAATGCTTCACAGGCCCAGCCGCAGAGGTAAGAAGCAGGGTGGAAGCCGCGGTGGGGAGCCCGCGGGGGGCTTGTCTAGATGCTGCTGCCGCTTTTGCCGGCCTTGGACTCGTCGTGCGGTGCGAGGGGACGCTGCGCCTCCCGTCGCGGTCACTAAGGGTGTGCTTGCTCCGCAGCGCTGAAGGACAGCAGGTTCCAGCTGGTGAACTTCTCCAACAGCGAGCTCCGAGTGTCCTTGACAAACGTCTCCATTTCTGACGAAGGAAGGTACTTCTGCCAGCTCTACACTGATCCCCCCCAGGAGATTTATACCACGATTACAGTGCTCGGTAAGGAGCGAACAGCTGCTCGCGGTGAACTTTGTAATCCCCGGACGCGCAGGGTCAGCGGGCTGGGGCTCCGCGCGGCGTGCGGAGAGCTCCAGCCGCCCAGAGAGAGCGACAAAACACAGCGAGGGCTGCGTGCCGAGCGCTCTCCCGCTGGAGACCAGCTCAGCTCTTCAGCAGCTCAGCGCGGCTCGGGGCTTCAACCTGCAGAGACGAGATTTTCAAGGGTTGCCAGCGAATGCCGAGCGGGTTCTCCGGTGGCGCGCCACAGCCCGTGCGGCGCCTTCCTCCCTTGCAAGGCCTCCCTGCTTGCACCTGAGCCTCTCTCCGTGGCTTACGTCGTGGGTGGCGGGGCGCTCGGGTCTTCCCCTTCTTGTTCGCAGGCGGTTTTTGGCTTCAAAGAATTAGCAGAGGTGCAAGCGTGAGGTGTTGTCCGCTTCCAAGCCTCCCTTTTACTTGGGCAGGTCACTTGGAAAGGCTGCGAGGTTTACGGCCCTTTTTGGAGTGGGGCTTAACACCAGCCTTCGCTTGCAGACAGCCTGCAAGGGTGAGTTGTTTGTGCTCTCGCTGCTCCGTAAGAGTATCCGAGGGAATTGCTTGGCTTTTCGGGCAGGTCCGGGCCTGCCAACGTAGGGCGGGAGAAGGCGCGTTTCTTGGGAAGAAGGGAGATCAGTTGCAGTGGTCGCGTCTCGTTCGGTGAAGAGAGCAAGAAGTCAGCCGGAAAGCAAAAGCTGTAGAAAATGTCTTTCAGCAATTATCTGATGTGCAGAGGGAAAATAAATTCACGTGAATGCTTCGTAGCGTGGTAGAACTGTTCGCTTTATGAATGTTGTGTTTTCAATAATCAGACGACTATGATCACATACCGAATCTTCTCTTCCGAAACGTGGGGATTTGAGAGATTGCATTTTAATGACGAATGACAGCATCCTTGCCCATCGACGATACTCCTTAAGGGCAAATATTACTAACGGCATCGCGGGTGAACCTCCCGCCCTCGTGAAGATGCGTAAGTTTTGGCGCGTCTGTCAGTTGACTTACATATTCAGGGAAATCTTGAGTTCAACTACTGGAAAGCGATAGCCTCCTGTGAGTTTTAGGGAAAATGTGTTTCACATGTAAAAGAAGGTGAGGTCTCTCGTTTGACATCGTGAGTTGGCTCGTTTGCTTAGGAGCGGCTGCTTGCAGAGCTGAAGTTAATTCTGCCCCCTTCCCTTCGCTCCCTCCTGCTTTGCCAGGCTGCGGTGCCTGTGCAGCCGCAAGACCGATGCGGTTACCAATAATAGCAGCTCGCGCTATTAGAGCTGTTCCTGCAGATTAGCAGCGGCTCTTAAGACTATTAATAGGAGAACCTGAATCACAGAGGGTGACTTAATGTAAGATCTCACTCGCTGATTAGTTTAAATCTTCCTTCTTTTATTTAATGAGATTTGGTTCTTAGCTTTTTATACGTTGTTTAAATAATGTTTATAAGCAGTTCTACTATGGCTATTACGTTTATCAGCATCTTCAAAGTTTCAGTGCGCTTTCGGGTATTCGTAGGAACAGGAAGCTCCCTCGCAGCTCCCCTCTCTGATCACCCACACCGTTTGTTGGATTTCATGTCACTGCTAACCACGATAAGAAGGTGTTTGAAGTAACAGTACTTACTTTATTCACCTATAAGGCAGCGCTGCATCTCTTCCCAGTGGGAGACAAAATGCAGTTCGGGGGGATTTTTTTTTGAGCGTGAATCGCGCCTCAGAATTCAGGGGAAAGTCTGTTTTCTTGCCCCGTACTTCAGTTCTGTTTGAGAAGGACTTGCAGCACGGCCAGCGCGTGCCTGCCTTTCCCCCAGATCCGTAAAGCGGCGGGTGTTTTCTCTCCGCCTTTGTCGCACACGCCAGCCAAACCTCAGTTCGCAGAGCAGGCGGCGAAGATGGGTGTTTGTTGTTAGGAGACGAAGGAGGGGACTGTTTATCTCGCTAGCGTTTGTACGGAGAGATCGGGTACCGTGACTCCAAGGATAACACCTCTTTCCTGTCTTCCTTGTTACTGACTCTGTGATTAGAAGAAAGAAATGAGCCGGGGCAGGGGAGTGGTTCTCGGTGTCGGTATATGGCTGGTCCCATTCCCCACCAAAGATCGCGTGGTCATCACTCAGACTTCGGTATATCCTAAGTTCTGTCGAAGAGCAGTTTTGCCCATCTGCTTGTAATGATCCTCCCTGCGGAGAGCGGAGCAAAGTTTTGAGCCGTCCTTCGTGGTCAGTATTCGGGGAGAGCTTCGCCCTTGCTTTTTCCTGCGTTAGCAGCGCGCTTCCCCCCGCTCTCCCGTGTGCTTCAGTGTCTTCTGTGACACGATCCATAGATTTATTCACGCTTAATTGGGACACGTGAAAACCTCAACGATGTAGCCCGTTCTGTTCTTTTTAGAGAAAAGCCACAAGTGACTAATGAGTCCATTTGATCATCTGGATGGTATTTATGCATATTTGTTCTTCATTAGCTCACAAACATGCTAGTCGCATTTGAACTATGCAGTTGCTTCATCATACTCGTCAGAGCAAAGTTGAGTTTCCTTTGGAAGTTCTGGGTTTTTTCTGCAGCCGCACAAACTCTTGATGTTCATTTTTTCCTGTTTTTTGCCTTACTAGCCACCAGTGCTTTCATGGGGAAGAGATTCCTTTCTTCTGTGTCGTAATTTTTAAGCCCGTTGGTCACACCTCTGGGTTGTGCTGCCGCGGCGGTTATCCCCCTGAAGTTCTGGCCTGTTTCTGAATATTACTGGATGATTTCTCATTGCCTGCAGTCTCCTGGCTTTGCGTTTTGCAAGGAGGCACGTGTCTGGGGAGAACGGCAAATTGCCATCCCAGAGGAGCTGCCGTACGACGCGAGTGCCTGCCACTGGGTGCAGGGCTGGCGCGCTCCTCTCTGGGGTGGTTTTGTGTTTGGTTTGGTGGGGGACACGGTGTTGTTTCAAAGGAGATGGCACTCCACTCTGGGCTTGTGCTCGGAGGCTTTTTCAGCGTCTTAAATGAGCTTGGTGTTTGCTGGCCTGCCTCCGCTCCGTACGGCTCAGGCTTGGAGCTGAACAGCAGGAGGGAGAAATCGCCTTGCGAGGTTAGAGGCACAGTAAGTAACGCACTTCCAAATGTCAGCTTTTGTGTTTCCTCTCCTTGTCAGAAGAAGTCAAGAAACGCGCGTGCAGTCAAGCTGTGTTTTTAAACAGCAACATACCCAACCGAGGAGCGCAGAAGACTAAGGCTCTTCCCTGGAACGGTGCCTGCCTGGGAGGGAGAACAGAAAGTTACAAATTTGATAAGTAATCATTTGCGAAACTAGGGTGGTTATTAGGTGGAGAATGAAAGTGCCTACTCCGATTACTGTGAAACCGCCTATCAAAGGATCTGATCGATTGAAAGATCAAATAAATGCTGGTGGCTAGTTTCCTCCAGTAGATTCTATGGGTTTTCCTGAAGGTTTTGTCTTGTGTTAGTGATCAAAAAATGTTTGTTTTCATCAAGAATGTGTTGTGTTGTTTCTTTCGCTGTAGTCCCGCCACGCAATCTGGTAATTGATATCCAGAAAGAAGTCGCCGTTGAGGGAGAAGAGATTGAGCTGAACTGCACTGCCATGGCCAGCAGACCAGCCACCACCATCAGATGGTTCAAAGGAAACAAGGAGCTAACCGGTAGATGTATCCTCTCGGTCACTTGCTTTTTTCAGATAGCTGAAATGATTTGTGTAATGCTGGGTATTTGTTCTCTGTTGCCAGTTTGAGGGGGAAAAAAAAGAAAGGGGAAAAAAAAAAAAGTAGAGCAAGCTGCTTTAAGCGCCAGCTCGGGAACAAAGGAATATGTGGGCAGACAGATTATTCTCTAACGCAGGAGGGCTGAACTCTATTTTGTCCTCTGCCTACCGGCCAGACTCGAGTGCAGGGTTCTGGAGTCTTTCTGTAAGCGCAGGTGACCTTGAGGAGCCCCAAAGCTGTGCGTTGGATCTCTTTCTGCGGTGGTTCGTGTAGCTTTCTGCCCTGCTTTTGGTACGAGCAGGCTCATCTGCGCTTCGGGCTGTAACTGTTTCCAATTCACCGCCCGGTCTAGCTCTCTTGTTTATAGAGCGTTTTCTCTGTGCTCCGTTGAATATGCATACAAGACGGGTTTCTCCCACTCCCCGAAGCCTGCTTGCTCCTGGTGTTTGCACATTCGAGTCACTGGCTCTGATTGCATGTGACGTGCTGTTAGTTTAAGTCTGCCTGTAGACGTGAGCTTGGTTGACAACACCTTTGTGCTTTACCCAGTCTGAGGCTCTGAAGGGCTCTCTACAGAAGTCCGGGCTCCTTACTTCAAATCCACCCCCCTACACGGGCAAGAGAAAACCCTCTCCTTAAGTCCAACGCCGGCGAGCATCCGAGCAGGAGACGTGCCGAGAGCGCGCTGACAAAGGTGGGGTGCAAACCCGCCGCCGCGCAAAGCGGTGCCCCACTGATCCCCAGCACCGCTTGTCATCGACGTGGTGCGGGACCTCCCAGTCATCCCTTCCCTTCCCCCTTCCGGCGGGCGGCAGCGCGACAGGACGTCTCCCTTCCTGCTTGACCTGTCCGGCTTCTTGGTTGAGTTTTCCTGTGTCGGCAGTCGAGTCCCAGCTTTCCTGTCTCTCGGAAGCCCGCTGGGCTGAGTAGTGGCTTCTGGCAGGACCAGCTCACCCTGCTGAAGCCTCGGGTATTTTTTTTTAAACAGAAGTAGGGAAACTGTTTAAACAGAAATAGGGAAACGCAACTGCGGGCTGTGAAGTGTGGCTTTGCCCATCAGAAAGCCTTTCCTCTAAATACCAAGGGGTGTCGCTTTCTGCGGCCGTCCTCTGTTTCACTTGACTATATTGTACAGAAATACTGTGTGGTTGAAAAACCTCTGCTACAAAACGTTTTGACTGTGAATTCTTAAATGAAAAGCCACAGATAAGAGTATGGGAGGACGAAGCGGAGGTGCGTTGTCAGCAAGCGCTGGCTGAGTTCCTGGAAAAATCCTTTTTCTCCTGTCTTGTCTTTTCTCCCTCCTTGTTTCCGTGCCGTGCGTTACGGCATCCTTCAGGCAGCCAGTCCTGAACTGTGCTATTCCCTCCCTCAAACCACCGTGCTATTCTCCCCTTCAAAGGGAGCGCCGCTGAAACGCTTCGGCCTATCGATACTACTTTTAATTAAGTTAATCTGTTTAATCGCTTTTCTAGCTAATTGTTGATTCAAGAGTGGGAGGGGATTTGTGTAGCTCATTGATTTAAGAGTTTGGGGATTTGGGGACGGTGTAAGGGGATTGTTAATCATTGCGGTAACGTAGTGAGGACTTTAATTGGCAACAGCCTCGGGGGGAGGTGTGCTACTTCTTGCGCCCGCGCCCCCCGCCCCAAGCCTGGGTGGCTGCAGGGGGGGGACGCGATGCGGCGGGGAGGTGTCACCTGGGCACGGCAAGGAGGGAGGTGACCTGGGGGCAGTAGGCGCTCCCTCCGTGACCACCCTCCGCTCTCCCCGGCAGGCAAGTCGGAAGTGGAGCAGTGGTCCGACATGTACACGGTGACCAGCCAGCTGGTGCTGAAGGTGGGACGGGAGGACGACGGGGTCCCTGTCATCTGCCTGGTGGATCACCCTGCTGTCAAAGACTTGCAGACGCAGCGTTACCTGGAAGTCATGTGTGAGTAGCAGAACTTTAATTCTCTTAACCTGTAAAACGTGTAAAATCGCTCACCTAAGAGTTCAGGAACTGTTCACTACGTGGTAAAATCACAGCGTAGCGGGGCTTTATATCCTGTTATTTAAAAACTGAAATCAAAATGCTGGGTACCACTTCACGGGTTAAGCCACGGCTTTTCCCAGCCCTTCTGCGACACGAGAAATACTTCTCTTAAGGAATAACTTTCCGTACATAGAATTCGCAGCGTCGGAGGTTCCTGGCTGGGCTTCGTAATTGTCAGAACAGATTAAATCTGAGTATTTTTCTTTTAGCAACCTACTTATCTCTTTGAAAAGTGCTCCTCTGCTACCACATCAAAGCGACTGGCCAGCATCGCGAGGTTACTGGCGAAAACTTGGCACCGTGCGAAAGAAACGCGGTATTGTGCGTTGTGACCATACAGCACCAACTGCTTTTCTAAATCAGAGTAACACGAGTTACGTGGAATCTGTAGTAACACCGCTGATTAAGGCCAACCTATTTTCTGTAATGCTCCTAACATGTTCGGTGTTAATAATGCATTTCCCTTCATCTAGGAACTGCTCTACTGTATATGACGTTACGGGGTTTACGAGCAGCTACCTGGAAATACCAGGGGTCCCAAATGCAGCCTGACTTGCAGCTGGTGGAGATAACGGAGCTGCTGCATCCGCGTGCCCCTACCCAGAAAATGGCTCCCAAAAGCAAAGTCAAGACGGTCCTCGCAGCAAGGCTGGCGTGCCGCGGCAAACCGGGGTGCTGGGGCGACTCAAAGAGCTTGTTTTTATCGGTGCGCTTCAACTATGACATTGCCCGAAAAGGGGAAGAGGAAGTTTTGTATTAATTTATTTCGTCTGCTTCATTATGTAGTTTCATTATGAACATCTTGGTTACAATTCTCATATCTCTGAAACTCGCGGGAAGTAATGTTCCCGTAATGAGGAAAACAGAAATGATCAGATACTACCTAAATTGGCAGATACTAGATTTCTTGCGACTGTGCTAATGTGTAATTCATTTATGCAAACTTAACGTCCATTAACATTTCTTGTAGAGCTTCATTAGCTTTAATAATACATTAGCACCTTTGTGAGGCTTGATCAAATACTTAACGGGGAAGAAAAAATCCCATCTCCCCTGTTATGCGGAGGTATTGAAATCTTGCCGGGTTTCTTCCCTTTGGTTGAAAGGGCATCAGAGTGCCGTTAGGCTTCCTTCCAGAAATTCCCCTGAAATCCTGATCGTTTGATGGGATAGGAGAGGGCCACTGCTTCTGCAAAAAATTTAACAACGTTTTTTCCGCTCTTCCTCAAGTAAACCCCTTCTTGAGTACGGTCGTTTGCAGCCTTCCCCGCGCCGTGAAGGCAAAGCACAGGTAAACTGCGGTTATTTGGATGTCCTACGGGACGCGTGCAATCTTCAGCTAATGCGCTGGAGGCTCCCGTTGCATCCGTGGCAGAGGCTGCTGCCCGTAGCGCTGATTTTAGCGTCCCCGTGGGTTGTTGCGGAGCTCTTTGTTGGAATGGAGCTAGCGCAGAGCCTCCTCGGAAGGGAACGGGGATGAGTGGGAAACGGGTTTGGTTTTGTGTTCCGGTCTGAGTGAATCTCTGAGCTTGTTAAAAGCAATGGTGTTTATATACGGGGACTTGACCCACGTTAGTCCAGCCCCTTCCTTCAGCGGGCAGCAGCAGATGGCTCGAGAGAAGAGTACCAGCAGAAGAACGTGTCATGCGTCATAACCTTGCGGCTCCCAGCAATTAGCGGCTCCGGGACTTCGTGTGCTGGAGTCCATCCAGACATTTGCATTCAATACCTGCTGTTGGACCTGAACTTAGGGTAGAAAAGGCACCTACAGAGCAAACTTTTGCCCTTGAGCTTTTCCTGCCTCGGGCTGATGCCTTGTTGGCCGATGGGAGAGCGTGGGCAGGAGGAAGATCCTCTTGTCTTCGCGGACTGGCATCTCGATCGGAGCTCCTGCGGACGGGGGCTTGGCCTCGTGGGGAACTTGGGCTCCCTCAGCCAGACCTAGCTGACGCTTTCTCAGTTGCGTTTCAGGTACGGGGTTTGCAGTCGGAGCGAAGGACTCCTCCCGACTGACCGCTTTGTGCGCTTCCGCTGACCACCGCGCAGGCACGCCGACTGCCGAACCCCCCGGCCGCGGCAGCCCGCGCTGGCTGCTCTCCTGTGCGTGCGCTGGTTGCTGCTTTTCTTGCAGCCGGAGAGACGTCGCTCCAGACCCGTCAGCTCTGCGGCTTGCTCAAGTGTCTGCTCTTACGTTCTCTCCCCGTAAGTCCTGCCCGTTCCCGCCACGGGCGCAGCAGATCCGCCTCTTCGGAGCGTCAGCAGGGCATGGGAAAATACTCTTCTCAGCAGAGGTTGTATTCCTCTGCACTTAGTGTATCCAACTCAAGCATGAAATGCGTTGGGGAAGGACAGAAGGATGATGGATGGAGCCTTCTCAGATAATGAGGGATTTTTTTGTCTGACTAAATTCTAGAGTACGGAGAGATTTTTTGTAAGGTGTGACTCAAAAGCTGTGGGGTTTTTTTTTCCCCCCAAGAAAAAATCAGGCAGAAAACTGCATAGTTGGGAACGTGGGGAGGGGAGGGGTGGGACCCTTGTCGTCGCAGGAAATGGTTCAGAATGCGCCCCGCAAAAGGGAGCAGACCCTGAGCCGCCTGCAGATTGTGCCCTTTGGAGGCGGGCGATCTCGAAACGAAAACAGGCGTTTTCCCAGGTTACTCTCCCACGCGGTCCAGCCGTTTTCCGAGAAGAATATGCCGCTGTTGCTCCTCGCGAGCTGCTGAGGGGCTGCGGCGGTGGCTTCTGTGACGCTCCCCCGGGAGAGCTGGGGCGCAGGCGGGGTGCAGGCTCAGGGTGGCTGATCGCAGAGAGGAGGAGGGGGGCGTTTATTCCTCCAGAGTTCCTTCGGTCTGCCTTCAAAATGTTTACCTTTTCCCTTTTTAAGGTGATTTTCTCGAAGCTAGGTGTGTCAAATGTCTTTTGGTAAATGAGGACCTTAAGTGTCATTGACAGTCTGGAGCGTTTGTACTTTGGCTTGCTTGGGGGTGTTGCCAAAAATGTGTATTTAGTTTATTGAAATGGTCTCCTCCGCTAAAAAAAGAAAGGAAGGTGCAGAAATTTAAGTCTGCAAAGTGACCTACTTCGCTCTGTTTTAAAAGCAATTCATTTGAACGTTTTCTTCTGTGCTGTAGTTCAAAGAACATTGCAGACTTTGGGGGTTTGGGCAGTTGCTCAGCAGCTTCAGGAAGACATTTCTGAACGGCTGCTGGCCTCCTCACGGCAGGCTGGGCTTGTTCCCGACGTCCTCAGCCGGGAGGGAGGAAGCAGGCAGCGCCCTTGGGGGGGACAGGCAGAGCAGTTTCAGACCCTCCGCAGGGGGAGGCGCGGGGCTCGTCGCAGCGGTTGGTCTTGCGGCCCCGGCGCGCCCCGCGCGCGTGCGGCACCGAGCCCCCGCCGCCTCGGCCGAGATGGGACGAGGCGGTGGTTGGCTCTGCTGCGCCTGGTTTGTCCGGCTGCTGCCCTGCGCCCTCCCGAGCATCTCCTCGGCTGCCGAGGCTGTCTCGTCTCTGACGGAGAGGGGGGCCCGGCTCTCTTGCTCCTCCTCTTAGGCGTGGAGGGGCTGCTGCTGCGGCAAGGTACAGGCGTACCGCGTTGTCGGGTAAGCGGGCGTAATACAGGCCCATCGCTTGTTACCGTACCCAAGCTACACTTGAAAAATAAATAGCAAGTCCACGGCGCCTGCGCTGAGGGGAAGGACGGTTTTGCTGTGGTCAGCGAAAGTAGGACTGATTCCTGCTGAGCGTCAGCTTGTCCTCCTCACGGAGCAGGCGGTTTGTTGCGTACGTAACGTGGCGCTGCCTGGCCCCTTGCGAAGTTTTGAGAGAAATGCTGCCGCGTGAATGTCGGGTGTGTTATTGAAAAGAAATGGCTGCAAACAAGCCGCCCGCGCCGTGTACGAAACGCTCCTGGTAACGCTTCTGGGAAGCAAACAGACGATCGGAGCCGTGTGCTCCCGGGAAGGGCGACGCTTCCCGCCCCGCCAGAGAACGCGTGACCCTCTGCGTGCGGCGGGCTGTCGGCCTGAAAACAGCCCCTCGTCTGGCGGGGGCTTGCCTGCTGTCGAGCAGATCCGTCAGGGAGGGACGGCAGGCCAGCGCGTTGAGTGTAATTTTAGAAAGGAAATGAAGCAACAAAATGCATTACAATATCATTAAGGAGTGGCATGGAGCCAGATATTCTCGGAGACATTTAAGTTCAGCCTGTGTGGTACTCTTCCTTATCTCGTTACTGGAAGTGAAAGTGTCGAAGCCTTGATCTGGCGTTTTCTCTGGGTTCTTCTTTTTTTGTTGCTTTTCTGAAGTTTTAATTAATTGCACATTCATTTTTATAATATCTACACGTGTACTTTTAAAATAGGCACCGATGGAATCTGTTTCGGCCGCTGCTGTTACGATGGGAGGATTTTTTGCGCCCAATTATGTTAAAAATCGGCCGTATATGTATGCTGTCGCATCTCTGGTAATCCTTACATTTCTATCGAGCACAAATATTAATTGCGTAGTATGCAGTGAAGTGATTAACATCAATGTAATTTATCATCTGGAGATTTCTAAAAATGCATAAATGAGTTGTTTTGTTCAGCGAGGTGTTGACCCCTTCAGAAACTTTGGTTTAAAGCGTTTTTTTTCTTCTTTTAATAAATATGAAAAGCAGCACAATCAGCCAAGTGTTCAGTTATTTGATTTTCTGGGGCATTAGCCACTCTTGTTTGTGACATTTCCCAGTTGGGTGCTCGTTTGCAAGCTCATTAATAAGGTTTTCTCGAAGGAATGTTGTTGGGAGTGAGGAGCGCGCAGCGCGGCCTGGACTCTGCCTTCCGCGAGCGTTAAGCAGCAGCACGCGCTTCCGGATTCGAGCGAGAAGTGTTGACACCCGACATTCCCGCCTGGCTTTGGCTCTGCTTTTCCTGCTGCGAGCTGAGCGTTGCAATTCTCTCAGTCGAGGGCGAGTTTTGCGAAGTCGTGTTTGGGGTGGAAAGGCTCTTCCAGAGAGGTTGTGAGCTGCCAGTCGTACGCTTTTTCGTTATTTTAACCGCGGGCTCTACTTCTTTGAGAGACTCCTGCCCTTTGGCTGAAAACCAGCAGCGCGGCCTCCGGTCCTTGCGAGAGGTGAGGGGAAGGTAGGGGATTGCCGGCTCTGGGCTGCCTCTGACGCAGACTCCGTTTCCTGATGAGCAAACCCGCTTGGTTTTAGGACGGAGGCGAGAGC
Source organism: Calonectris borealis (assembly GCF_964195595.1). NCBI lineage: Eukaryota > Metazoa > Chordata > Aves > Procellariiformes > Procellariidae > Calonectris > Calonectris borealis. Next base: position 658,617 of record NC_134335.1, on the reverse strand, counting down.
TGTGTATAAACGGCGACTTCGCCGACGTCTTTTCGCGCCGGAGAAGGGACTCCTCCCGCTCTTCCCCCAGCAGGCCGGCGTGGGAAGGTGCAGAAACGGCCAGGAGTCAGGTTTGGTGCGTGGTCAGTTTGGGCGGCAGAACAAAGCAGAGGTGGGGAGCTGGAGAAAATAGTGCTGGTCTGAGGAGAGGTGTATAAAGTGTTGTCGGGTGATGTGGAAGCTGGAGTTACCTAAAGCGGGCAGGAACTCTGCTTGACCTGCGGGACCCTTCTCCCGGGGGTGCCGTCTGTCACCATTTTTACCAAGAGGTGCGCGTCAGGAATTAGTACAGTAATCGTAAAACGGACTTTAAAACTTGGCTTGGGTGCCTAATTTCACGGCGCGGGCAAGAGAATTCTCAGCTGAATCGTCGAAAGAATCCATTTCGCAGTTCTCTCTGTTGGCAAACGGTCCGGCGTTGCAAAGGACGCCGAGCCGCGTGCTGCAGCGCCCCTGTCCCAGACCCACCGCGGGAGCACGTCCTTGTCTGCTCGCGCCTGCCGTGGAGAAAGCGGCCGTCTGCAGTCACCTGTGGTTTGCTTGCTGTACCTGCTCAGCTGTAATTTGGAGCAGAGGGAGAGAAATCCTGTGCTGGCAATGTACCGAGGCCCTGGGTAGCCCCTCTTGCTGCTGCGTGTCCGCTCCGTGGAGCGGCTGCAGGCCATTGAACCGTCGGGGAGAACCTCGGCGTTGTCGGAGGGTGCCCGTTCCTGCTCCGTGGTGGAGCTCTGCGGGCCCCAGCCTGCCTTCAAGAGCTTGTCTGCCTCGTTCGTGGTTTTCTACGGTTTCCCCCCAAAGCAGCACGTGGGAAGAAGGCTTTCGGCTGGCAGCCATCGGCCGGGAAGGGTTGACTGGTTTGTTGCTGTTGGTGGTTGGCGAGGGCTAGGAGTCACCTGGGCTTCGGAAAAGAAGCGGTGTTTCCCAAACTGTTTTTCCTGTGTTATTAATGGCCGTTTTGGTGCAGGTTTTGTGCTTAGAGTGGACAGATTGCTGCATGGTAGGAGCCCTATCACTTGCACGGAGACTACCGGAGGACCAGGAGCTGGTGCGGTGTGATGAGTCGACTCCGTTACCATTGGCACGGCCCCAGAGAACACGTACGTCGAGTGCCATGCAGGTTTTCTATAGCAGCTTCCAATAGCTCTTGTGCACGGTGAAATCACCGGATACGACCCCAGAGTTGCGTTTATTGCACATGGTTTCCTCGTTACGCATATTCTGACTGTATTTCAGGGGAGAGGCGCGAGGGCGAGAACGTAACCGCCTTTCCGAAGAAAACCCGCCTTTTGTTCACGTACGTGGCGATGCTCCCCGACAGTAGTCATCCTTGCTGGCTGCAGCGTCCGAGAATGTAGCCGCAGGGGGTGGTCGGAGAAAGCCGTGCCGCTGCCACCTCCGGAGCGCTTGCTGCGCACCTCCAGGAGCTCCAAAGGTTGCGCCAGCCGTTTGGAGGGAGCTGCTTAGGGGGAGCCTGGAAGCCTGCCCTGGGCTCGGGTTTGGGTGCAGCCCCGCTGAGGAGCGGCGCGGTGGGAAGGGGGTGCGCGGCAGAGGCTGACCCAGCGGAGCATCCTGGTACCCCGGGCGCGCGGGGAGGGCAGGCTGGCCAAATCCGTCTGGGGACGGGCTTTGAGACGGTGAGGTTTGCCTGCCTTTGAAGATCGTAGGTCGCCCTGATGAAAGGAAATGGGTGGAAATAATAGGCTTAGGCTTTTGTAAGGCACCGAACGCGGTATAACGTTGATATCTTGGCTGATTAATGGGATCTAAGCGTTATCGATGGAGCGCGCATTTAAATGGATTAAGAAATCGCTAACTGGCAGATCTCAAAGGATAGTCATTAGAGAGTAATCAGCAAACGATGGTATTTTTAGAGTGAATGCACGGGCCTGGGTGCTTGGCCCGATGCCGTTCAGTGCTCCCACGAAGCATTTGAAGTTCTTAAAAAGTCACTGTTAATAATCTTTGCTGATGGCGCAAAAACCGGGCGAGCAGCTAATGAGAGGAAGAATTGGGACAAAGGCAGAATAACTTGAGTGTGTTGGTAACTTGCAAACCCCGGAGCTTTGCAACCGCGAGACGTCGGTGGGTGCAGCCTGGGATGGGCGGTGAAACCCGGAGAGGAGGTGTCGGCTGGGCTCCGTCTGAGCCGTCGGGCGCGCGCCTGCCGCTTCGGCACGGCGTGTCGGCTGGAGGAGTCTTCAGCATCTCCGTGGCCTGAGAAATTAAAATATAGGTTGTTCGGCGGGGAGGGGGGGAAGGAGCATTTTTCGGCGCGGGGCCGGGCCGGCTCGCGCCGTAAGTGACCGGCGGGGCGAGGAGCGGGGCGTGCTGTCCCCTCCGGGAAGGCTGCGGATCCCGCGCTTGCAGGCACACAGCGCGCCTGTTGTAAAAGAAATCTCATCAAACGCAGAATGGGTTTGTAATAAGTTTTTCAAATTGGTTGCTGCTACAGCGTAACCTTTAGACTACTGGTATTTAACCTTGTATATCACTCTTAGCTTTTTGAATGAATTTAGCTTAATAAAGGTGCCTTATTAAATTACTAGGCTGTTTTTTTAAGCTGCTAGAAATAGGCATACTAGGAAATAGCTTTGGGTTGTTGGATCTAATTGGCTGCCGGTGGAGTATGTGGTGGCTTAGATGCATAGATGCAAAGCGTTTATTTTTATGTAGTAGTCCAGCGGTGTGATATTATGAAGTCCCAAGGCGAGGATTTCGGGCTGCTGGAACGCACTTGGTGGGAAAAACTCTGCTGCTGCTTGCCTTACGCCCTGGATCACCATCCGAGATAGTCGTTGCCCCGGATCGTACAGCCACAGATGTCGCGGCTGGAACGGGGCCTTTTTAATAAAGCGGTTAGTAGGTGGCAAACTGCTAGTCCAGGCATTGAAAACCATCGCAACTTTACCGGTGTAGGCTGCTAAATGTCACAATCCCGTGTCGGAACTGAGCGCGGGATCCCACGGTGCTCGGCATTTTGCAAAGCTTTGCTAGCAGAGTCCATAATCTGAAGAAAACGGATACTGGCTTTGCCTGAGCTGGGATGCTTAGTGGTGGAACTAAAGATTATTTAAATGCGTGTTCTTAAAAAAAAGAAAAAAAGACACCACCACCACCCCCCCCCCAGATTCTTGGCCAAAGCACGTGAAATTTTTGTGGTATGCTGTGAGCCGAATTACGACGTCGGTTCTCCGGAGCGCCCAGCCATCCTCCTGAATCCTCCAGACTCGTGAAGCATTTTCCCGAGTGCCCGCTGTAATTACTGGCGTGCTGGCGAGTCCTGCTTGGGAGAGGCGTTCGCTGTGGTAACTCCGTTGGGAATGCTCTTGTCTTCACGCGCGCGTGCACGTGCCCTGATAAAGCCCAGGTTTATGTTGCAGGTGGCGTCTCTAGGGCGCCCAGGTCAGAATGGTGCGGGTTCACTTGGCTGCTTTCACTTCTTTAACGGAGACTGTGGGGCTGGAGGGGCTCAGCTCCTGCAGTTCCGGGAGAGCTCGCTTAGTTTGCGGCTCGTCCTCAGTACAGCAAGCCTTCAGTGTGCTCCTCTAGATTTCCATAAGTAATTGTCAGCTGGTAAACAGCTCATTAGAAATACTAAAACCGATCTAATGAAAACGGGATGGGAGCAACAGGAGAGGCAAGCTGCAGAAGATGTTGCGCGGAGCCTTCTCGGCGCAGGGTGCCGTCGTCTTTGTGTTCCCGTGCAAATTGGGCTGAAAAGGTTTTCTGCTCTTTCCACAGCACAGAGTAGAACAGCATCCATGTTCCCGGCATGGGCTCTTCGGCACTGCCGCGAAGCAAATAATAAATAGCGAGCAGATGGCCGGGGGGGTGGGAATTGTGAATGAGAGTGGCGAGCGTGAGCACGGCGCTTAAGACGCTGCTTGTGATTTACTCGCTGCATAATACTTGGTTTAACGCGTCTTCCCGTGTTTAAGCGTTGTGTAAGTGCAGACCCGAGCGTCGCAGACCAAGCTTCCACAGCATTTCAGCACTGCTTTGTGCTTTCCTGTGCTTGCCTTCTGGCTACTCCTGCCACGTCCCTCCCAGGGCTGGCTTGTGCCTCCGAGACCTGGCCCGCCTTGGCCGTACCGGCGCCCCGCTGCGGTGGGCGAGCCCGGGTGCGCGGGGACAGTCCCTGCCCCGGCTTTGGCTCAAGGGCGCGCTCAGAGGCTCTTCCACCCTCCTGCGAAGGACCTTTTTCCTCAGCTGGTGCCTGGAACCCAGCGGTCGCTTCCACGCCTTTATTTTGCGCCTCCGAAGCGTTAAGCGTGTTTTCGGGCACGTTTCCAGGGGAACGGGGGCTCTGCGCCTCGGGCGCCTGACACCCCCAAAGCGTCGCAATCCCCCGCGGCTGCCGCGGTTTCCAGCCCGCGGAGACGCCCGCGTTTCATAGCTGCGAGAAGCATCTGTAACGGGGGTTAGTTTGTAAAATGTTTGTGGTATAGTCATCTCAGGAGAGGATTTACTCCTGTAGCTTATTCCATTACTGGAAATTATGAGAGTTTAAATTGGTTAAATCCTGACACGGATTTTTTTTTTCCTAATCTCTATTATTCCATAGGAAGCATGTTAATGAGTTAAACACAGTTAATAGAATGCAGCAAGCCAATATTTTTGGTAGCAGTTACTCTCAGAGGAAATAGAAACATTTAAACGGTTTCGACCTTTATGCGCACTGATCTTCTGCCTGCCTTTGTTCCTTACAGTTGAGTAAATTCCTGAAAAATATATATGGCTTAATGGCATTTGTAGCATCGAATTGATTTCTTGCGCCGATAACGTTTTAGCTAGAGCTTAGATTGCGTTTTTAATCTGCCTTTCAGTTGTAGAAGGTAATGAATTTTTTAATTGCGGACTCTAGGTTTGCGGTTTGGCGCTTTTTTCCCCTGCAGGGTCTTACTAACGTGTTTCTGAGCCGGCTCCCTAACTCCAAATGCTTTAATTCCCCGTGTTTATTTTAGGATTTAGAAGAGCTTCGTTTGGCCGAAATAAAATCTCCTGTTGTTTAAACAAAAGCAGCAGTGGCTGTGACTCCTTTTGGTGTTTCTAACGAGCATCTTTTGAAAAGCCCGACGCGTTAATATGCGTGGGCGCCGAGTGTTGTCGTACAGTAATATATGATACGCGATGAAACCTATCAGTAGCGAGCACCGCAAATATCTCTGGTTTCACCTCAGCGCGAAGGCAAATGAGTTCCTTTTAGCTTGAGCGCCTTCAGAGATAAACTCCCGGGCAGCAAAATGCATTTCCCGGGGAAGCGCGGCGGGGCGGCCGGCGTGCCGGGCGCCGTCGGCTCCACGCCCTCGTGCCGGGCGCGCGCGGCGGGCCCGGGTCGGCACGACGATTGACCGAACGATGTCTTTCTCCCGCAGATAAGCCGCAAGTGCGGGTCTCTCAGAATTACCCGGTGCAAGGCCTCACGAGAGAAGGGGAGCCGCTCGAACTGACGTGCGCAGCCTTTGGAAAACCACAGTAAGTTGGACTCTTCCCGAGGATGGGCCAGGTTGTCCGGCGGTGAGGGGGTCGTGCGGCAGAAGCCTGCGGACGTCGTGCGGCCTCTGTCGCTATTGCAGACGCTCGGCGTGCCATTCTCTGCGGCGAAGGCGGTGCGACAGCGTGAAAAAGGGAGGCGCCTTCTGCGCCCGAGCGTCTGCTGCGCAATTGAGGAGTCCGTTCTGATTTGCTCGGATCCCGGTACAGCTGATGGCTGAGGGGTTAGCACTGGAAGAGCTCCCAGGAGGGCCCTTCGCGGTCCCCACGCAGCAAGCCCTCGGGCGCGGAAGGGAGAGATCCCGCAGCTGCACGCCTCTTCCCCCAGGGAATGGCTTGGGCGGCCGCCGGGGGCAGTGAATCTGCGGAAGCGCGGCCAGGGCCCTGCGTACTGGGTCCCGGTGGGGTGCCAGCACGCAGCCGCGAGACTGACGCCCGGCAATTGAGCGCTTGTAAAAGTGGGATGGGTCCCCAAGGTAAGGCAGCCTGTCTGTCTGCTTGTGTCGACGGTGGGATGATTTTCCTCCCTTTCGGTGCCCTGTGGGGTGTTTACGAATTGCAAGTTTTGTTCTTTCCCCCCTTCTTGCCATGCCCTTGAGGCTCGCTTATATAGTACGCATCAGGAAATGTACGCATCAGGAAAATCCTGGCCAGGGAGGGTAGATTTTCTTCCACACTTCCATTGTTGTTCTAATTTAAGTTTTGTCGACGACTTTTTTTTTTTTTTTTTTTTTTTTAAAAAATACTTCCTCTTCCCCTTGGATTTACGGCTGTCAAGTATTTACTACCCTTTTTTATTTTCGTCATGTTCGTAAGATTCCTGCAAACGTCCCTGGGATCTGTCAGCGTCTCCTTGGTAGCGTGCCCAGAGCTGAGGAGCTGCCGCAGGTGTAGTCGAACTGGAAGCCATCTGGTTTGACAGCGCCGCGGCCGCGGGCAGCGGCAGGCAGGGTGCGAGCGCTCCGCAGTGAGGAGGCTCGGGGTGCTGCCATCCTCCACGGGGGCCCACCTCCTGGCCCAGATTGTTTTGTCGATCCCTGCTTCCCAGTTTCTTCCGTTCAGCACGAGGCTGATTCCTTCCCCGTACGTTAGAGCGGCCCGTCCCCTGCTGAGTTCCATTTTAATCGCTATTCCCTGCTCAGAGTCTGTCGAAGCCCCTTTGCATTCCCCCTCTCATGGGTGACTGCCGGTCCTCCCATTTGCTATCATCTGGGAATTTAATGAATAGGCTGCTTTACTTTTTTTCCTTCCAGGCTATGAATAAGACATACACATGTTAAATAGGACAGACGCATCTCCCCGGCAGCACGCCACTTAACGTTACGGTGATGCTCGTAACGTGCTAGCAATTCGCTTATGTAGGTCACTTCACCTGTGTCTCTCAAAGCGTTAAGAAAATACACGGTAAAACAACGGGCTGTGTTTAGCTCTATCTTTTTAAGACAAACGGATTTAGTAAAATCCTTTGCGGAGGTTTAAGATGAACGGGGACGTTTCTCCAGTTAAACAAAATCATTTCTCTGCAAAATTTGGCAACGTAAACGTTGGGGGAGGGAAGCCCAGAGGAAAACGAAAGACCGGAGGGTAGAGATTTCTATTTTGGTGTTAACACGGGTATTCTGTTAGATTAGACACACGCACGCCCACCCCCCCCAGGACCGTGGCAAAAGTGGGAAGGCACCGAAAGGGTCACTTGTAGGACATCCAGGCTGAGACACGTCTCTGGGAAACAGGCTGCTGCCTAGTGCCCGCAGCGTCTGAAACCTCGGGACTCCAGAGTCAGGGACAGCCTCCTGCACGCCGTAGCCGGCAGCCTCGAAACCCTTTCCGCCCGTGTTGAGGTTAAACTGCGTTTCTGCTCTCTCGAGAGCTGCCGCTGCCCCTGCCGTGGCTCGTGAGCTGGCGGCTGGGAGGCGAGGAGGAGAGCGCCAAGCCCTTGTCCAAAACCAGATGCCAGCTTTGTGGCAGGCGGCCGATCACCGGCTGGCTTTGCTCGGCCTTGCGTCCGTCCCAGTGGCGTGGCTGGGATGGCGAAGCTTCCGGAGCTTCTGCGTCACGCGAGTAGTCGCCCCGTGGGCGCTGGGAAGAGCCCGAGCTGCGGGATGCCGCCAGCAGCGGGAGCAGGCAAACTTGGGGACCAGAGAGGCTGACGAACGTCGTGCTGCAGAAACCTCCCCTTTTAAGAGCTCGCTCTTGAGTCGCCCCGAGAGGGGCTGTATTTTTCTTGCCGGGGAAGGCTGTCTCAGGCGTAGCTGCTCTCTCCTTACCGCTGCTTAAAGACTACAGTAGTAACAACTACAAAAAAAAAAAAAGCCCCCTCCCAGGCCCCCCAGCGCTCGCTTTCTTTACGAGCTCTAACAAAGCACGCTCGCTTCGCTCCCAGAGTGGCGCAAACACGCTGCTCGTTGTGGTTCCGCTAGCGCAGGGCTGCCGGAGAGCCCGCTCCTCGGCCGGGGGGAGAGGAGAAAGGCCTCCCCCTCTCCTCGCAGCCGAAACGTTCTTAGGGGGCGGCCCGGCCACCGCCGAGGTAAACGGGCCCATCGCATGGCTTTGTGGAAGGGTTCAGACGTGACCGAAACGGCCTCGTTCTGCCCCGTGCTGTCCAGATCTGCCCGCAGAGCACCCTGTGGATGCCCCCGTAGTCCCTAGACTCCAAGGTTGCAGGTTGACTGCATAAGCGAACGATTAACCACTAATGAACTTTCTTCCTGCTTGCATTAGTGCTTTCAGAAAATTTAAGGTCTGGATACAGTTTCCTGTTGGGTTAAAATAAATTTAAATTGAGGAAGCCCGACAGCATCTGGGCTTGAGTAGCGCAAAAAAGTATGTGTTATTTCTTTACAGTTTTTCGTGGTTTGGGCTTTCTGTCTGTGGATGAACTATTGAAGATGCCATCTTTACCATAGGAAAATAGTAATGTGATTGTTTCTTTTTCTCCCTCCTCTGTAGGCCTACGGACATGAGGTGGTTAAGAGTAGATGATGAGATGCCTCAACACGTTGTAGTGTCTGGTTCAAACCTTCTCATTAGTAACCTAAACAAAACAGATAATGGTACATACCGCTGTGAGGCTTCAAACGCGGTGGGGAAATCACATGCGGATTACATGCTGTTTGTATACGGTACGTGAGAAAAACCACCGTTCTTCTAGACTCATTTACACATAATTGCAACATACCGTGCTCGGAAAGCTTTGACAGAAGTTAACGTTTTGCTTAATGCAAGGTTTACAGATAGCTCCCGACACGTCTACCTCACGCCGGGCTGGGGCAGGGGCTGGAAAACCACTTATTTTGCTCCTGTAAGCCTCGGTGTCGTGCAGCGGGCGCAGAGCCTGCGCCGGTGTCCGGTGAGCTCCTTCCTCCGGAGCTGTGCTCGCGGGCTTGCCGCGGCACGCCGGTGCTGTCAGGTGCAGCCCAGGGAAAAGCCAGAGCCGGGGCCCGGGGAGAACTGTGAAGTTCTCTGGCCTGACAGTTCTCCTAGGACTCCTCCGACAATTCCTTTTCCTTTTTGTCATACCTTCTCCCGTGTCTTCAGCAATGGTCCGGGGCGGGGGGGCTCCAGGTCTTTCATTAGCAAGTTAAATTACCGAAGAATCAGCCAGCATCCCCAGGTAATTACAAACCAGTAAATAAACTGGAGGGATGAGACGTCTTTAGCCTGTCCCTGGCTGCTGGGCAGACACTAAAACATGTCTCAGCATCTCTTTAAAGAGCTATTAAGTAACTGCTTTAATTCTCCGTTCCTCTGCATTGTTTTGCCATTGCTTTAAACCTTGCGCTCCTGTCGCGAGCTGCTGCGTACAATAAAGGTTCAGCAGGCACTTGAAGAGCGATCCCCCAGTTTAATTACGAGCCATTCCCTTGGGCTGCATATTTAAACTTTATCTGTTACGAGCGGTTGTTGTGTGGCTGGGCTAAGCTCGTGGTGGGTATTGCCTGTTACTCGGATGGGACGGTAACCCGCTTTGCTTTGAAGTTCGTTCCATGCAACAGCCGCTTGAAGCTCCGCAGGCCAAATTCTCTTGTACTTGCTCTGATCCAGCTAAATGGTTGACATCGCCTATCCAAATGCCACTGGCACATGAGCCATTTTAAGCCCAGCCTTAGAAACCTGCCCAAAGATTGGCGATAATCCCAAGCTACAGCTTTGAGCTGAAATTGAACTCGTCTACCACATCGTACGGGTAGTTTTCTAGTGCCTGTAGCTCCAAAAGGCTCCAGTTTACACAATGAAGTCAGGTACGCTTTTACGATGGGAATTATTTGTATGCTCCTGGTATAAAAAAAATACCTCATTTACACCGGTGTCTAAAGAAACGACTGAAGTTGTGGAGAGTAAAGAAGTTGAAATAGGACGCAGGCAGTTCCCCGGGAGATTAAAACTGTGGAGAGCTACTGCTGTGAAGCAGTTGCCGACGAGGCGGTTTCATTCCTCGTGTAGTTTTATGTACCTGCTTTGGCCCAAGTGAGTGCGAGGTCAGCCCTCGGCAACGTTAGCGACCTGGGGTGTAGAGCCCGGGGTGACTCTCGCACTTGTTAATTGTTCTGCCTCCTGGGTGTGGGCGAGAACTAGACCGCCCAGCACTTCTTCAGTGCGGCTCCCCCTCAGGATTAAATCCACAGGAGGAGACCCGAGACCGTATTACTTTAAAGGAGATGGAGGTTCCCGGGGATGTAAACCCGTGGGCTCCAGTTCAAGCATCCAGCAGACGTTTTGGCCGCGTAGGGAAGGGCTTTTCGTGGTCTCTCAGGAGCTCGCGGTCAAATAACGGGTTTACATCCCGTCACGTCCAGTTTCTGCACGTTTGGGAGTGTCCGGCTAGAATCCGGCACTCTGGGCAGCATAAAGAATCCCGTTAGCCCTGAATTCAGAAGGGAGAAATCCGGAGGCGTTGGTGTGGAGGAAGCGGTTGGGCTGTGGCCGTCTTCCGACGCCCTCTGGTACAGAACCTAACTCAGGTTGTCGCTGAAGGAAACTTCTGCTCGCACAGAGCGTGCCGGTCCCGCCCCGCTCGCCCACGGAAAGCATCTCCAGCCCTTGGCCCCTTTCCCCGCTAAAGGACGGCAACAGCGGTATCAGCGCTGGAACCCGCGTCCTTGCAGAAACGTCTCGGTAGGCGTAGCGTGGACGTTGGAGGGAGGGCGTGCCTCGCTGCTGGCCCTCTGCCTCGCCGCCTGTCGGTGCAGAGCTCCCCAAATCCCTTGGGAAGGGGGGGAATTACGGACACGGCCCCCCCACGCCCGTAGCGGAGCAGCGAGAGCCACAGCAGAGCCGTGGGCCGGCACAGCTCCGCGAGCGGCAGGGTTGACGTAGTCTCCGTACCAAAGGGATGCAGTTGAACGGTTTTACGTGCAGATGGTTTCCAGGAGCCAGGGCTTGCAAAGGAACTGCTGCTGAGCTGTGCTTAACACACCTTCCTCTGCTGCGCACGTGGTATAAGGATGTCTAATCGCATTGACACACACCGAAAACACGTTTATTTTTAAAATGCGTTTCACGCTTTTCCTCCCCATGGGAGCGGGCAGACGCATTTGCTAGAAACTTCGAGCGCAACTAGCACGCAATCTTTTTTTTTTTGCTTTTATCAAGGCAGACTCTGCTGCACGGCATCGTCCCCGTGCGGTTTGTGAGGCGGGCTGGGTCTGCCGGCCTTTGCTGGCCCTGGCGAAAGGCCGGGGACTTCTGCCCCTGGTTCTGCTGTGCTTCAGCTGTGGCCGTCTCCGCTGCTCCCCGGGAGACGCACGCATTGACGAGCAAGTCTCAGGTTCCCTATCGTAAGCGCAGGGACTGGGGTGCTTCGGATGTAGGGGAAGGACAATAACCGCTTATAATACAGCCGTAAACAAACGCTGCCCAGCGAAGCGAACTGCGAGGTAATGTTTCTTAATTTTCAGGAAGTTGTATGGAATATGACGAAGGTGCAGCATACGATTCAAGTTCAGGTGTATTAATTAGGGAATCTGAGAGAGCTCGCTTGGAGATAAAAGAGTAGCAGATGTGTTAGTGATGAAAAGTTGACATGCTATAGAGGAAACCTGAAATCAAAAGCCCATGGAATGTTTCATGCTCCATTATTGCCGGATGAATCCGTAGTTCAAAGTCTTCCCGAGTACTTAGCACATTCAGTTTGATCATCGGGGCATCGATACGTATTTTTTCTTTTGCATCTCCTCGTATCTACCTTCTCCCGCCCAATAGTTTTGATGAGGATGTGCCCCTGTACCTAGCATCAGTTCTGCGAAGAGGGGCAGTCTTGAGTTCAAGCACGTCTGAGGAGGGGTTGTCAGTCACAAAGAGAAACGTCCCCGTATCCGTGCTTCTCGTGGACGATGCACTAGTAGCAAAAACAGGAGCCTTCGACTGAAGTCGTCAGAAAACGACTGGCTTTTTCTCATTAAAGATCGTGGTGAAATTCTCCGGACCTTGAAATGGATATCTAGTGATGACGCTCTCGTTTCTTTGTACTTATTACTGTCTTTGAAGTAGATTCTACCACCCTGCTGACGTGTATTCGGAGAGGAAGAATGGTGAAGCTAATGGCCCTGGGCAGAAAGCGAGATGCATTCGCGTGCTGTTGATATTTAGCCCGTTAAGCGCAGCAGGGCCCCTCACACAAACCTCCCACCTGCATTTTCAAATGTAGACGTAGAAAACCAAGAAAGCACCGCTGTGTCTCTCTTTGTACATATAAACTGTTCTTTTTGTCGTGGAAAGCGTGCAGTTTATTTTTCTTATGCCTCTCCCATTCCATCTCTCTCTCTCATTGACTAATTTGTGCTGGGTTTTATTTATTTTTTTGATTTTCCTTAGCATTGTAGAAGGCCAAAAGGGGCGGGGGGGCGGGGGCGGGGCCAGATCTCCAGCTAGAGGAGTCCGCGCGCGGCTCCCGAGCCGCGGGTTGAGCTGGGAGCCGCGTCCGGCGGCTGGGGACCTGGCCCGCCGTCCTTAAAGCCAGCTGGGCGGTCACCACCTGGCTTTAGGGGAGGAAAGACATCCGACAGCCGCGCTGCTTCTTAGCGTCCTTGTTTTTCTCTGATCACGATTGATCGCTGTTGTGTTCTGCTTGGTTTTTCTTAATTTGCTTTTTTATTATTTTCCTTTTTATATTTTATCCAGATCCCCCCACAACTATCCCTCCTCCCACAACAACCACCACCACTACCACCACCATCCCTACCACCATCACAGGTACGGTACCTTCATAACCATTGGAAATGTCCTGAATGTGTATTGTCTTTTATGTATATAAGCAGAGCATGAAGCCTGGGGAAAAACAGCAAACAGATCACCTGCGGTTTACTTTTTTTTTCCTCAAACACACCCACGGACCAGCCCGGGTCCCGGTCGGGCGGCTCGGCGCGTGGGACAGTCCTTGCTGCAGGTGTCTCTGAAGGGCGGGGATTGCCGTGGCAGAAGCAGCTATGAATTCAGTTACTGGTGGCTCGTACTGGGTGCTTTCACACGAGGGATACAGGCGGCCTTAGAGCTCGTCGAATCCGGGCGGTTGTTCCAGCCTCACCCCCGCCAGTACCGATTTCTGAGCGAGCTATACTGGGAGGCGGAAAGCTCGGTCTTCGGTAACGTAACGCGGCTCAGATGTGGCTCCAGACGCTTTCCCTCGTGCCTCGGTGTTTGGTCTGTCTCTGTGACAAGCCCTCTCCCTCACGCTCCCAGAAAAGTGAATTCCACCACGCGTTTTTTACTGAGTCCAGCACCGCCCGTGGGGCCCTTTTGAGGAGCTGGCCTGGAGCAGTTTGAGTTTTTCCCTGTCTTGCGAGACAGGGTGAGTAAAACCAACCAGCCGATCGCGGGACACCTCTCTCTTACACGCATCCGTCACGTTTCCTCGCTAGACCCGACTCTCTCCACGCAGAGGGAAGGCCTTTCTGGTTTCTTTATAGTCATTCGCATTGTCATTTTTCTGATCTTTTCTATTTCAACTGCTGCTTTTGCTTTGGCTTGCTTTTTTTTTTGCTTTTTTTTTTTGAGGTAGAGGTGACAAACCGAAGGGGAGAACGGCCCGTTGACTAGCCAACGGCATAACGTTTGTTGCTGCTGTAAACCGTCCCCTGTGTAAATGCCTTCACGTTTTATTTGCTTTTATGACGTTGCTCAGCTGACTCTAACTGTCCTGCTCAGGGCGTTTTGTGGCTTCTTTCCTTCTGAGGTTTTTGCAACCGAGTCAGACTCCGCTGGCATGGACAAGCAATCGCAGCCTTTCTCCCAACGTGCCTTAACGCGCGCTGCGCGCGCGCCGTCTGCCACCCACCACCGTGTTGTCCGGAGCTTGCCATTCTCTGTCTTCCTCCCTCCAGGTGGTTATCCACAAAACCGAACTCCAGGCACCCAAGTCTGGATGCCTGAGGCACTCTACAGTGAACGCTTTCCCGTTTTGCGATTTGGTCGCTTCGTTTCAGACCTGTTTTTAATTTCTTAACTTAACCAGTTTTCATTTCAGAGTAGGTTTCAGATTTCGCTAAAGTCTCCGTAACAGCCCTTGGCAGAGCAACTCGCTCCCGTGTGTCTCGGCGGAAGTGAACGTGCATACGCTTTCGGTTTACGGTAATTTGCTAATGCTTTCAGCGAATTTTGGAAGGCCGGAAGGAAGGATTTGTCTTGGTGCTCGACTGACCCCGTTACGTTTATGTCGGTGCCTGCTAACATTAATGACGGTCCTTTTCCCGGGAACTGGATGGTTACCAGCCGGTCATTTTAGGGATCGCCCGAGGACGGGCTGCCAAAGCCGCGCTATCCTCACCTGCCGTTTCAGGCTCCGAGGTAGCGGCTGGCCGTAAGAAAGAGCGGTTTTGTCGTTTGCTCTCCCGCCGCAAGCGCTGCAACTCGTCTGTGAGTTTTCAGTAGCCTCTGGGCTTCTAGGCTCTCCTCCGCAGTCGTTCCTTGCTTTTTCGTCTTCAGAATAAGAAGGGGAGGTGGGCGGTTCTCGAGGTCAGAAGTGGCTATCACCAAGCCTCCTGGCCGAGCTGATCTCAAGCGTAGCAGGGTCTAGCTGCCGCTGTCCTGTGGGCCCAGCAGGGTTTCGGCCTCGCTGGCGAGTCGGTGATGCCCAGGAGCTGCTCGACAGGGACCTGAAGGGATGATGGTCTTCCAGGAAGGGAGGACCTTCTGGCGCGACGTTTTCCCAGCCGTTTCTCCTCAGTAACGTTCCATCGGAGCAAACCGCTGCCCTGAGGATCAGCGCTGCCCTTTGTGAGGGTGCTGCTCTCTGGGGAGGTGCGACTGCGTTGGAAAACGGTTAGACGCACACAGAGGTGCGTTGACTGGCAGCTCTTTATTTCCTTTACAAGCAGAGTTGTGGGTTGCTTTTTTATCAGCCTAGCAGAAGTACCTTGGGATCCGGAGCGCGTGGCTGTCCTACGTTTTTCTCGCACCTTTGTTTTCAATGACGCAGGATCTAAAACTCAGAGCGTGCTTGACATCCTGTTGGCAAAACCCAGATGTGTCTCCATCACCTCCTTGACGCCCTTCTGTATTGGCTTTGAACTGCTGAAGAGGCTAGAAAGGTAATGCAAATGTAATACTGTTCACTGATTCCAGCAGTTACTGCTCACGACGTGTGGGAAGGAGATTAATTGGTGCTGATGAGAGAAATTCTTATATTCTTCCCTGACACGGATCTAACGCTGAATCTTCTTGACGTGTGCCTTCGCATCTTCTGCCCACAAGTTCAGCGTGCTTTTCCCACAAAGAGCGGCTGAGGCTTCGCCTCCCTTCTGTGCGCGGAAACGTGCACGTGTGTGTTTTCCAGCCAGCAACCAGGCAGCATGAAGCTGCAGAACCTTTTGCTCTTCAATAGTTAAGAGACTTTGTAGCTGGAAGAAATTAGGTCAAATTAACATAATCTCTAGAATTACATAGCATCGTAGCGTTGAAACACTCTCTAAAGCCTCAAGAGACAATTGCTACCTTAATTCCCATCATCACCAAAACGCTGAAACGTTCTTCTAGTGTGACACCAGCGCTTTGGTAGCAGACGGGCTGTTTCTTGTCTTTGCTGTCGTCCGCCAGCCAGCTGGGTTGAAAACCGTTCCTTAGGATGAGGGGGACTGGAAATCTATTTCATTTTGCCTTTTTCCCCCTGTTTCTTGTATAATGCTGGCCTAGTTCACGTCCCCTGAAACCGCAGAGTAGTTCTGAAAAACAAGCGTCTTGTTTTAATTTAAAAAAAAAAAAAAGGGGGAAGAGAGCCCTGCACTGAAACAGTGTCTCTCTCCAAGCTCACGCGGTAGGTATGCTGTCATCTCTAGCAGCTGCCGGTAGGAAATTGTATTCCTGGATGTAGTCCTGTTGAGTTACTGGAGATAACTTGTTCTGGATTCATTTTCCCCTCCTAAAACTATCCAACGGAACAATCTCGGAGGGCTGCATTTGCTACTCCACGTGCATGGCGAGTTACTCCTTTTGTGCAGGTTCCGACGGCAAACATCTGGTTTACTTGCTTACGCGCGGTACTTCTGCTCTGAACGCGTTCAACGCAACCCTGTCCCAAAGAGTTTATCTTCGAGTGATGATAGGCGCTGCTCAGCAAATACGAGCCAGAGCAGGAGGTGCAGCAAACGGGAGAGGACAGGCAATGGATGTGCAGGCGTATGATGGAGCGTGGTCCTTACTCCCCGCGCGTGCGGGGTGCGGGGTGCTCCCCCGTGTGCTCCCAGTCCCTCCCCAAAGCCACCCAAGTCCATGCCTAGAGCAAAGGGTCCTTTTATCGGCCCCTCTTGCTTGACGTGTCCAAACCCTGTATCGCTGCTGCTGTAGGCTTGACCTACCAGGGCACGCTGAGCTGATAAAGCGCTTTTAGGGCAGGGGGGTTTGGGGGGAGATCTCTGAAAAGCTAACCTGCTGCTTTTTTCCGGGAGGAGGAAAAGCTGAGCAGTGGTAGAGTTTCCAAAACAGCACGACCTTTCAAGCTTTCCCTCTGTCACTGTTGCTTTGCTTCGGTGTAGGCGCTCGAAAAGATTTCCTGCGTGACAGTTTGATCTTCTTCGCATATCCTCCAACCGCATTGATATTCCGACCGTCCTTTGGCGTTTCAGCTGTTATCGCTGGCAAGCCCTTTTTTATCAGTTCAAATTGTCCTTGTGGCTTTGTTCATTAAGATGTACAATATGATACAGCAGAGCAAACTGCATAATTTGAATTACCCCTGGAGTTGTTCCTTGAAATACTGGTTTTGGACAGCTGTTGTTTCCTGGGAGATAAAGGTTCTTACTAACAGCAAAGCCCTCATCTTTGGGCTCAGTGCAGAGTTTTAGCCTGCCTTTTCAAGCATCATTTTGCTGCCTTCTGGTCTTGCTTAGCACATACACCTCCGCACCCCGGGACCTACAGTATTATCTGTACATGCAAATTTGCATTTATCACGCTTCCTCTGCAGATGGATCGCGCAGGTGTCTTGGCAACAGTTTCGGTGGAGACCTGGGGGTGCGACACGCGTCCACGTTACCAGTATTCAAGCCTTGCATTGGATGCTACCGATTCCGCAAAGCCCCCGCTGTCCGTCTTGCAACAGTATTAATGGCAAGCCGGCAGATTTCGCTGTGGCTTTAATGCCATTTTATACCATATTTGAAACCCCACGGATCCCTTAGAGTACGTGCGTGTGTCTTCAGGGGGCTGGAAGGTAGCTTAAGAATTCCCGGGGTGCTCGAGCCTCCCGGATGAACTCGCTTGGAAAGCACCAAGCCTGTGCTGCGGAAACCCTCTGTCTTCCTTCTTGAGGCTGGGGATTTTCAGGAGGAGGAGCAAGCCAGCTCTGTCTGACCTGAAGGTGTTCAGAAGTCCGCGCGCTCCAGCGCAGGAGCCGTTAATTGATGCCGAGTCTGAACGCCACGTCTCGACCAGGGTGACGTAGTAGCCGAGCCCTCCTTTTCGCCCGCGCGCCGCCGTGCCGGCGCTGGACGAGGGCAGAGGGCTTCGGTGCCTATTGCCAGAGGCTGGCGAGGTGTCCGTTAAAACAGGCATTTCTCTGCCGTCTTGGCTACCTAAGAAACAACAATGCATGGAAATCGGCAGTCCTTGAGAAGAAATGGTGTGGCACGTTTTCAAACCGCGAATTCACGTGCCAGAAAACTTCCTCGACATGAGGAGGGTGATGATGCTATCCTCAGCAGAAGTTTGTCCTTTTCTGATTACAGCTTGTTGTGTGAAAACCTACAGTTGCATGGGGTTTATTCCGGCAGCAATCCGAAAAGGTGGTGGGCGGGAAGAATGCAGTGAAAGTCATTCTTTGCGCAAATTACCTTGCAGTAGGTTTGTGGGAGGCGAAGAGGCGGCGTGGGGATTACTAACGTACATCTGTACCCGCAGAATCGCAGGCTTTGCGTCTCAGCGGGTTTGGTTGCTCGCGCGTGCTGCCGCCGGTGGTGGTGTTCTCCGGGAATTCAAGCGTAAATAGGAAGCGGGTTTGTCCCTCAGTCAAACCCGACACGGACGGCGGTGCTCAGCTCCAGCCCGCCTCTCTGGGCTCTTTCATAGCTTTCCCCGCTTTTCCGAGCGGCCCTTTGGAGATGCCCGGGGGACGGGCGGGTCGGCAAGAGCGCGGCCAGGCGCTTGAGGCCACCGCGCAGGGACTCAGCCCAGTGATTTGTTCCCCCCAATTTTTTATTATTTAACTTTCCGTTGAAGCTTCTGCACGTCCCTGGTAAAATGTCAAGTTAATTTAAAGATGGTACTGCACTCTTCTGACATTTTCATCCAGGATGTGACCGCATTAAAGGGAATAAAGGAAGAGAGAGTAGCTGACAGGCCTGTTGCAGAAAATAAAATGACATAAAATTCGGTCTTTTAGTACCCCGTCCAGTCAGGAGCAGGCGCGGTACTGTCACGCCTGGTCCTACCGGCGGTGACGCTGCGTGAGCGGTGCCGAAACCACCTTTTTGCCGGGCGGCAAACGTGTGCGCTTAGGAGGGGGAGGGCAGAGGGCGCTGGGCAGCGGGCCCGTCCCCTCTCGGGCTGGCTGCGGGTGGAGCGCCGGAGGGGTCAGGGCTTGCACGGGGCTTGTACGACGCCCGGCGGCGCGGCGGGCCGCCGTCTGAACCCACGCTCTTTCCCGTTTCAGCAGAGCGGTGGGAGCGAACGCCCCTGCCGGCACAGCGTTGGCTTCTGCGTGAACCGGGGGCAGGTAGGGTGGTCACAAGGCTGGGATTTGAACAAAAGCAAAATCCTCGCAGGTCTTTACGGAAAAACACAAAAAGGCATAGCCGGAGCCGCAGCACTAATTTCGGAATATTTTTGTTCTTGTCGCACACAACTTCCATACAGATTGTGATTATTTTTGTGAAACATCTGGTGCGCAAATCAAACTGTCTCTGGGGTGCCTTGCAACATGCCCGTACGCGAAAGCGTTCAGCGCGAGCTGGAATGGCTTTACGGAGGATCATCGCAGAGTATGATAATGCAAAGTACATCTTCATCCATCCTTCCGAGGAGCATGTAGCCAGGGAGAGGATCGCCGTGCTTGTGCGCTCGGCGGGGGGTTCGAGCTCCTTCGCCCCGCGGACCGCGCTCTCGCGGTGTTTCTGAAATGGAACGTCTCTGCTAGTGTCCGAGAGGTGTTTGTTCAGTGGGAATGACGGGGATTTGTGTAGGGCCTTTTGCTAGCCTTACGGACCTGAAACGAAGCAGAAATCCTGTTTGTAATACTGCCCGCAGGTCCCGAAGGCTGCTATGAAAGCAGCAGCATGAAGGGATTCGTGCTCGCCCTGGCCAGTGAAGGTGAAGTGGTCTGGAAAATCAGGAGGAATAGGAGCTCCGTGAGTCAGCGATCAGATTGGCTTTTGTTTTCGGTTCAGAAAGCAATTTCCAAAGCAATATATTGAACGGATAGCTATGCTTACTAATGCCTCTTTAAATTTAAAAAAAAAATTGTATTTTGCCATTATTTTGGTGACATGCTGTTGTAATTCTCTTTGCAATAGCTGTGTGGTTTTAAGCTCCAACCTATCATGTGGTTCTGTAAGGCTGCAGCACTGCAGCTCAAGCATTCAAGTTGGCGAGCTTAATTTTGCTGCTGGGGTTTTAGTATTCCTCCACCGTGCTCGTTCTGTTTGAGGCTGTGGACTAATTAGGGACGAGTTTAAAGGGCCCGGTCTGTCACACTCCGCAAACAGTTTGAAGTTGGAGAGAATCCATTTGAAAAAAGGAGGCGGCTTAGCGGTGGAGCTCGTAACTCAAGTAAATGTTGCCCAGATGCCTCCGTGCAGTAATTTTATCAATATGTGTATATATATACGTGTGTGTGCACGCTTGCGTAGCTACCTAATGAAGTGGTGAGTGCCGAAAACTTGGGTGTCGTCCGAGTTTTCTTAGCTGGCGGATAACACCATCTGTATCGCAAGACGACGTGTGTTAGTGTCTTCATTCAAACGCTAAACTCTGTTCTTATGGACGGATGCTAAAAAGAAATCGCGGTTAGGCGGAATGTGCAGCTTTACAGGGGCCAATGGTTCCTTTCTCGGATACCTTCTTTCATTATAAACCAGTCCTCTGGTGAATTTATGTACGCGTAGATTTTGAAGGACCATTGCGTTGTTTTACTTCTCCCCATGCAGCGAATTTTGTTGTCTTCCTGATTAGAATCAGGAAGAGAAGCCTTGCCCTTAAGATGGGAAGCACCACGCTGAGCCTCTCTATGTGCTTTCTGCGTCCTCTGCTTTGCTGCATCTTGTAAAACAGCCCCTTTTTTCAGCACCAACTTATCATCTTAAATGATAAGCATCAGCTTTGTGCGATTGCGTGACTGCCCTTCACACCTGTGGCTCGGGACCAGAACGGTGCTTTTTGGTGATGGCAAAGCCTTTCATTGGCTTCGTTCAGCCTTAGTTAAGTCAGAAGCGTATCGAGGACTTTCTTGTTGGTCCACATTTGAGGAGAAGAGGTGATTTTTCTTCTAGGATGTGGGGCAGAAGCCTAGTCTCCGGAGTGCTGTGTGTCTGGTCCAGCATATAAACGTGGCTATTCTTGAAAGCGAGGTGGAGGTCAACGGCACGTACCTGGAACTCAGGAGAGCCCGTTTAAAGTTAGCCAATCCGTCTTAAAATTATCGGTTGTCTTAGCAGAGGCATCGCAGGGCCGGGGACGTTGCTTCCTACGTCAGGCAGAACAGCGGTGGAGCTTGGTCTACGCACAGTTTTGCACGTATTCATTGATTTCATACCAAAGCAACAGTGACGGTTTTTCTCTCCTTTGCCACGCACCCGCTGTAGTAGTGTGCCTGTGTCGGGGGCATTCCGTGCTTCGCTTTAACGTGAGATTATTCCTCTTCGGAGCACTGTGTGTACGCAATCCTCCTTCTCCAAGAAGACTCTGGGATGGAAAGGACCTCCAGAAAGCTCGTCCTAAACTTTAACTGGTCTGTGTTTCCTACTGCAACCATCCAAACCATTTGCTAATCATAACTTTGTCATTCCAGCTGCAGCCAACATGTTGTTTGACTTGGATATTTGTTCGCACTTACAACCGCTTGAGAACTTTATTTTTTGTAACCTGTCGGTCTCTGTCCCCAGACGGGGAAGCGAGATGCACTGTCCAGTTTGCACTGTTTCTTGACTAATATCTCTTCCAGCACGTGAATACGAGTTTGCTTTCCGCAGATTCTCTATTTAGTGTAAAAGCTGACGTAACGTTTTCTGTTTCAGGAAGACAGTAAATTGAGACTATTTGTAGATGCCAAGATGCTATCTCAGGAATTAATACCCAGTTTTACAACCCTCTCTAAACAACAACTTTCCCCCCACCTTCACCACCATTTTCCCCTTCACCGTGCGCTGGGTTAAAGCGAGGCATCGTTCGGGGATTGCTACCCGAAAGCAAAGAAAAGCCCCGCTCTTGTTCTCCGTTTTGCTTCGGAAGGCTTCCCTTGCAGCCTCCCCCAGAGCTCCCAGCAGGAGAGCAGGCGCTAGCGTCTTTAAGCGTGCGTTAGATTGGATTGCCAAGATGAGAACAGGATACGTTGGCAGTGGAAACAGGCTAATGACGGCTTGGTAATCTGTTACGCAAATCCTGGTGCAGTTTTTGAAATCGTGCAGGGTTTATTTGTTTTGCTTTCGTAATTAAAGCATGTAGACCTTGTCTCTGTAAGTATTGTCTGTTCCTTGTATGATTCTTGTCCTCACCGGTGCTTCAGAAATTCGGACCTGGCCTGTCCTCTGCTAAATTGCAAAGGAGCGGGTCCTCCTTTTCCCACTGCTGCCCCTGAACGTGCAGGAGGACTGCCCGGCCGGGGCTTCTCCGGCCAGCACGTTAATGAGGGGAGACGCCAATGTGAATCGTCTCTTGCTGCTACGAAGCTCAAGCTCGGGGCTGCTTTGCAGAAATAGGCAGTAGAGCGCTCCTCTACGCTTGCCGAGAGGATTTTATTCATTTAAACATTGCCTGCATCGAACCGAGGAGGGTTGTGCGAAGCCCTGTCCTCGCGGTGAGCGACCGCACCTGGGCTTTGCCGCCGGCTCGAGCGTATCCGCGGGGATTGGCAGGGTTGCAGCGAGGTTGCGAGGAGCCAGCCCACCAAAGCAAGCAGCCAGCGTCACAGGGGCGAGAGGAGGCCATGTAGAGCCAGGGGAGGAGTAAGCGAGTTTCAGTAACTGAAAAAGCCAGCACTTGGGGTAACGCGAATAAATATGAGTTAGACCTACTGGTGTAGAGGAAATAACATCGGGCGCTGTCAGGAAGAGCCTTCAGATTTGGTTCAGTCTTTAAACCAAACACCTGGGAAGAGATGAACCGTCTCTCCCTTGGCAAGGCAGCAACTCCCAACAGGTTTCCCGTGGCGTGTAATCCCTACGGAGTCAAGCCGGCTTCAGGCTAGCGACCGAAACAGTGCCGATGTATTTCAGTTACCAGCAACTGTGGACCAGTTAACTGTTGCGATAGAGGGACCGGTGACGTCTGCCTGCATTTGCCCGTTCTAGAGCGGTGGGGTTTTCGCTGAAAAAATCACGCCCCTGGCAGGCGCGTGGCTCGGCGTAGCCGCGCACCCCTCCAGAACTAGAAGTGCGATGGCTGGGAGTCCCTTCGGTTTCAGCGTTTGCTGCCCCTCCGGAACGGTCTGGGTGCAGAGGCCGTGCCGTGCACGGCCGTGCTTGAGGGTCCCTGCGTTGGGCGAAGGGGGAGAAGAGGCGGAGCGGCTCAGGCCCTCGGTGAAGGCAATGTTTGAATGCGTAAAACCTCTTTCCCGAGAGTCGGCACTTGGTCCTGGTCTTGAGCTTCTGTTTTGGTCCCTACCAAGTGAAGCATTGGTGTTCTCCCCCGTCTCCTGTTCTTCCCCTGACTTGGCAGCCACCAGTAATTGTTCTGGCAAGGTCCTGGAAAAAGAAAAATTTACTGTTTTCCTCAGGCTCATAGCTTTTGAACTGGAGGCATGTCTTCTAAAACAGTGCAACTCACTTCAAATGCTTTTTGCCTTTCATTTTATTATTGCTTGTCACGCAATGTTCTTTGAAAGCTTGCTCATATATTATCTGTTCCATTTTTTCCATTTTCCCTTTTTTTGCATGCTGTTCCTCCTGTTTCTTCCCTTCCTCCAATCCTCTGTTCCCGTGTGTAGACACAACGGCGACGACAGAACCGGCGGTTCACGGTTGGTATCACATTCCTGTTTATCTTATTTCTCAGCGCTGCTGAGTGGCAAGACAAGCCTGGGAAGGGGAAGCAAAAAAGGGAAATGTAGTCTTCAAGGGAAAACCGTGTTTCGGGCGGACTGAGCCCATAAATACAACGCGGCTTTTAAGGCTGGAAAGTCTGTCTGGTCTTGTCATTTCTGCTGTGGGCCTCGCAGCCGGCTGCTCCGGTGCCGGGCAAGCGCCGATCCCCAAGCCCCCTGGAAACGGCGTGCCTGTGCGGGCAGCGCCGAGGAAGCGAGCCGTTCTCCAGTCGTCTTGATTACTGGGGCAATCGCTCCACGCATGAAGAAGAAAGCCGGCTCTTGACAACAGGAATTCAAATTTAATTTTTTAAGAGGCGCTTGAGATCTGGAGCGTTCTTCTTGCGTTTTGAGTTTGTAAGGCAGCGTCTCCAGCGGCTGGCATTCTGGGGATGCTCCGCAGGGGAGCGCTCGCCTCGGAGGCCAGCGCTGAAGTTTGCGTTATTGCACTGCAGAAGCAGATTTGGAAAAGAAATAGCAACGCTTTCCTGTCAGCGTAGCCGGCTAGCACACTAACCCTTCTCGTCTGCTGAAGGCAGTCTAGCTAACTGCTTGACAGCTTCCTCAGCTTCCTACATTTCCAAAGCGAGCCTAAGTAGTCACTTCAGACTGGAAGTTGAGTGTACCCTGTTTTGGCACGAGCTAAAGCTCCAAAACCTCTGACAATTTTAATTACGGCTAATCCATATCCGAGTTTGCTCTTTTAGTTTCCTTCAGCTCTGAGGAATCGACTGTTTCTGTTACTGACAGAACTCTGTAACGCAGAGCAAGCTCCTTTTCCTGCCTGCTGCCGACGAGGCGTATCTGGGGCCATGACAGAGGGAGGACGGAGTAAAGCGGTGGCTAAGTAGCGATGCCCCGTCTCAAGCGCAGGGAGACGCGGTTCTTGTCCCGAGTAGCTTACCTACCGGGACGCGTTTTCCCGCTGGACATAACAATTGGAAGCCTTCAGGCGTGCTTCTGTTTTCTATACGTTGCCGACCTCCCTGCGTATGTTTAGCGTCAAGGCTCAACACCGGTAGTTTTGTAGCTACTGCAAGGAAAGTCACGGCAAGGCAATAGAAGTCCAAGCGACGTCTCATCCAGCACCGCGCTAACGCCCGTGGAAGCGAGATGAAGGCAACGCGTTAATCGCCCGATCGTTAAGCCACGGGGAGAGCCTTCAAGAGCTGACTCTGAAGATGGTAGCAGAGTTTAATTACCTGCAGGTCTGCTCGGTTGCACTCGCTCAGGTGGTAAGGGTCCGACGGCTCCTTTGAAGTACCGGCCTGGCGCTTCGCTTTCTTAGAAGTGCCTGAGAGCAGCCGAAAATAGGACAGGTTTTTCCTTTTTTTCTCAGGCAGCCCTGGAAGCGCGCAGGTACAGACGTCGGTCCCTAAATTCGGGGAAGAGCGGGCCGCCCTGGCGCTAGCATGACTCCGGGCGTCACGTCTAGCTGTCTCGGCGAGGCCTTTCTGACAGGCGGCGTGCATTAATCTCTGGGTGAAGGCAAGCCGGGAAGGCTCAACGTCGTCGCTGAAGGCAGAGCTGCGGGGCCGCGGCGCAGGGTGGGCGATGCAGAAGGGGACACGCAGCCTTGCGGCCGAGCAGCCCTTGCCCGTTTCTTTAACGCAGTTCCCGATGGCTTTCCTCAGGTTTGCTTCTCTTGGGGAAAGCCATAAAAAGCAGGTTTTTGCCTCGAGGACGACCTGGGAATGTTTCCGCCTCTGTGGGGGAGGACTGCTGCTGCTGTGAGAGTGACAGCTGAAATGACGACAGCCCCAGTCAAATGAGCTGCCGCAAACTTTCCTGCCTTAAAACCCAGCCGCTTTGTTCGGAGCTCCCCTGCGCTCGCCCTCGCGGGGTGCTTTTCCCGTGAAGACTCGGGGGTCTCTTTCCAAGCTTGTGTTGCTGGAGTGTGTATGGAGTATACCAGGTGTTTCTGTATGTTGGCCATTTGTTCTTACCGATGTCCGGTGGGAGTGAGCATGTCTGTGAATGACTAGAAATGCATGGGCATGAACTACAGCCAAATGGATTTTCTCCAAAAACGCTTTTAAATGAATTGGGGGAAGAAAAAATCCAAAACCAAAACAAAAAAGAACCCAAAAAAGAGATTGATAGCAAAGAACACGAAATGTAAGGCTAGTGTGGAACCAGCACAATACTTCAATCGGGGAAAGGATTTTTGAGTAATTTAATTTTTTGGAGCGTATCCTAGAGGACTGGGGGGGGAAAGGAGTCCTGTATGTGTGTGCATGTAAAAGCGGTAGCAAAGCCCCTGCCGTTCCCGTTTCCTTCTGGAATGGAGTTGACGGCAGCCATGCATGAGTGACCCAAAGCACGAACGTTGTTAACTCTTTTGTTGAAAAGTGAGAGCTTAACTGTAAATTTTCTGATGCACTTTCTCCTTTCTCTGCACTGTTCATTGCCAGAACTCCAATAACAGCATGGTCACGGCCGGCAGGAAGGCTTGTGCTTCTGCGGCACCGCACGAAGCCGGGTTTACCGAGCTTAAGCCCTCCTTCCCTCTCATTTTGCCCTTCCTGGGGGCAGGGTGCCGGCGGGGCCGGGCTCGCAGCCCCCTGCCCGTTGGCAGCGGAAGCACGGGCAGACCGTGCTGGAGCCGGGAGAGTAGCGTCCCCGAGGGTCTGCCTCCGCTGAATCTGGAAAGCAAGCACTTTTGCTGCCGGGCCCTTTCTTTTCTTCTCCCCCCCCAAAATCAACGGGCGGGCGTTTAATTTCTCAGCCCTCCGGGTGAGACGCCTGGCTCACGTTTTGCCCCCTGCAACGCAGGACGTGTACAAGCAGCCGTGACCTTGCACGCGATGCCTTTTGCTGCAGCAAAAGCCGTGACTTAATTTCGCCACTTCTTCCCAAATTTTGACCCCGAGCAAAGAGCTGAAAGGGCTCCTCAAAGAGCGCTTTTTCAAGGGCAGGGGCGACGTCCGTTGCAAGGCGTCGCGCTTGCCGCGGCGCTGCCGTCGGGCAGCCCGGTCCGTACGTGCGCAGAGAGAGGGCGCGGCGGGGGAGCTCAGGGCTGCCGCTTGGCTCCCCCCCCGAGGCAGAAACCAGGCGCTGCCGCCTCCGCCCAGGCAGAACTTCTGCTCGTCCTCACGAAGAGGTAGGGTGACAAAAGTCTCTCCCGAAGCTGGCAAAGCAGGAAGTCTGGAGCGAAGGTTAAAATAACGAAAACGTCCCAGTCGCGAATGAAGAGTGACAAGGAAATACCTTGCCCATAATATAGCAGGTAAATTATTTTGTAAGCTGGAAATTCTTCCCCGAAGGCCCAGGTGGGTTTTTAATTACGGCCTTAGCAGGGTTTTGTACAAGAACGTTTGACACGACTGTCTTGAGCTCTCGCTGCTTTTTCCGATAGCGCTCAGTCTCTGCAAATGGGTTTTCCTTGTCTGAAGCCAAAGGCTCGGCCGTGCCAGAGCGCTAGTCGCCTTGCAGATCTCGCCAAATGCGACGGCACGGACGGGAAGAGCCTCCCTGCCTTCTGCATTCACTTTATCCAGCGGCTCTGCCTGCCCGGCTGCCTTTTTTCCTTTTGAAAAAGCCCGTCTGAGAAGCGCAACTGACGGTAAATACGTTCCCGAGTATATTTTCCAGATCCGGTCCTTGGGGCGATTGACTAAAACACGACAAAGCTCTCTGCGCGCGCTCAGATTGCTGCGCGGTGCCGTGGAGCACGCAGCATTACGCAGCGTAAAACAGAACCCCCGACTGGTTATTTACAGCTCGACACAAAGGAGAAATTGGCTTTTCCTTAAAAACGGGAGGCCGTTAGGAAGCAGTACGGAGCCTTGCTCTGCCGCAGGAATCGGTAAAGAACCGGCTCGTGCTCGTGCCGTTGTGCCAAGAGCCGGCTCAGGCTGCGGGAAGGCGGCTCGGCTTGCCAGTGCGCCCTCCTGAGATTTAGGATTTGGCAGGGCGACGGTAGCCGAGCGAGAAGTCGCCTTTCATTTGTTTAACAGGCGTCGCGGCAGACTTTGACTTCATTCTGATCAGAAGCGAAAAGAAGGGGCTTTAGTAGCCAATATGAGAGTTTAATGCGAAAAAACAAGAAGTAATTTCCCACGTAGTTAAAATGCCTCACAACAGGTTATAATACTGTTCGGGGGCATTTTTAAGTACACCAGGTGCAGGTAGAAACCGAATTGTTGAATTGTTAAATTTTCTTTTGGAAAAGATATTTTTCCCTCATAAAAAATGCACCGTTGCCCTTTTTCATTATTGAGGAAATGCAGTTCCTTTTAAGTGAAAGGGAAGGCTCTACAGAAGCAGTTTTGGAGAGAGAAAAGTTGAACGGCTCCTCTCCCCGGCCCAGGTTTGCACGTCCGATGCTTCTGTGAGTCGACGGTAATTATATTTAGGTTCTCTATTCTAGCGAAAAAGGGGGGGTCCCTGAAATCCGGGAGCCGCGCACAAACAAAATCCTAGCTATTAATCTAAACGGCTTCCCACTTTAGAAGGCGGTTCCGACCGTAGCTTCCAGGTGACCTGATGCATTGAAAAAAGAGTCACGGAAAAGGAGTGTTCTTTTTAACGAGCTGTATATGAACACGTCTTGCTTGCTGCTTTCCGATGGGGGACAGTCTGCACATCGACTATACTGCATTAACGTCTTTGCTATTTAAAAGAAAGTCGGCGTTTTTAGCAGTCTGCAAGCTTCCGACGCCGGGTTTCCCAATGACCGGTGACGGTGGCCTCTCTTCATGGGAAGTATTTTCTTTTTCTTCGATAAGGCGTTTGCTGTAGCAGCCAGCAGCAAGAGTAAGTTATCGCAAGTACCAGCCTTCATTAGTGACGCTGTACTGTCCCCCACTTAAATAGATCTCTCTGACCTCCAGGCCCTGGTTTGCCCCGTAGCCTCTGCTGAGGCGTTCGCTCAACCGGGTGCTCCGGCCTCCCGCGGACCCCCCAACATTTTCTCAAACAAAATAGAAAACGACGGCTTCGCAGGCAGCGACGTTAGCTGCCTTTTGTGGTCAGGAGAGTGTGTCTCCCCTAACTGCTTTATCAGCTTTGAGGATGGATACTTTTTCCAGAAACGCACCAAATTTGGGAAAATTTAAAAAATAGCTTTTGTCCGATTTCTTTGCAGAAGGCACAGCCCGCGGTCTGCACGTACAGGTGCCTTACGGTTTTGAAATGCGATCCGCAATAGTCACGGATTGATAAATTGCCGGGCTTGTCAACATTACCACAAAAAGATTGACTTGTGTGGAAAATTGGAGGAAAACTTTACATTGCCGTGCCTATACAGAACCGAAATCCAACAGGGCTAAATTGGGCGATTGCCCCCCGTGATGACAGAGTTTGGGGGTCTTTGCATGCTGCTATGAATGAGTGATTTTGATTCCGTGTTTCGTGTGCCAACGGTGTAGACCGAGGAATGTTTCTGTCTGTAATAAAGGAAATGATTGCCGTTCTGTCCTACCAGTTACTCTGCCCAAACCGGCAGAAGGCGGCAAGTGATTGACGCATTATTTCCCCCCCCCCGAGAACTTCACCCTCAGTTCTTAAGTGTGCTGTTTTTTGTCACTGGAGAAACGCAGAGAAAAATGAGTTTGTTTTTGCTTGTAAGGCTTTACTCAGTTGCCCAATTCGGCAGAGGAGCTGGACTATGGGGATCTCTCAGGTAAGGGCTAGTACGTAGGTAAACCGCTGCTCTTCTACGCTAGCTACTGGTTCCACTCTGATTTCTGCATCTTGGCCATGTTGCATTGTATAGTCGCTGTGGTGTAGCCATTCCTCCAACGCACGGTCTCGCAGCTTGGATGCACGCTGTTTTCTGGTGGGATTTTCCTCCCTGTTTTCGATTTCGGCACCCATTTCTGTGCGGCACCCTTGAAAACGGGGCGGGAGGCGTGCGGAGCGGTGAGACCTCACGTTCCAGGTTCCCTCCCAGCTGCTGTGCCGTAATTTGGGGGAGGCTAATTCGGAGACCGGCTGAGTTGAAGCTTTGTGTTTGTAAAACGCTCGACTCTGCCCTATTGTGCGAAACCGTCCTTAAAAAACGCAGCCGGCGCTAGGTCGCGGCCGCGCGGTGATTTCTCATAACACGAGCCTCAGGCTGGGGATAAAAAGGAGGCAATTGTTTTATCAGCGGAGGCGAAGCCAGTAAATGGTTTGAACCTCTCTCCGTCCACGCTGGACTGAAAGCAAATACGTCCTTAGAGCTGGTCCACGCGAATCGGCACCAATGCGGATCAGAAGTAAAAGCATCTTCCGTGGATGCGGTTGGTGCATTCGAACGGGGGCGGTATCAGCGGTGCAGATGTCATCTAAGCCTCTGATCGCTGTGTTTTGCCCCAGTCTCCCTAAGCCCGTTTAGCCATTCACCCCATTTTTTCGCTCCCGCGTGGCGGAGCACCTCTGCAGACTCAGGTTGCCCGCTGCGCTCCCGCGGGCGGGCTGCGAGGCCGAGCGCCGGCCGGCTCCAGCGCGCCGTCGAGCAGCCCGCGAGGGCAGCGCGGCGGGGAGGGGGCCGGACCGCAGCCCCCCGCAGCCTCCTGCCCGGGAGGGGGGGGGTCCAACGCTGCTCCCTTTGGGCGTCCCGACGCTCAGCAAAGAGCGAGCCCCCGAGCCCTCCGCCCGCTCTGCAAAGTGCTTTCCTTTTAGCCGAGCCGGCGGGCAGCATCTCCTCCTGTAAGCCACTATAGGTGTGCTTTGGCCAAGAGGCTAGAAACGATGGATTGATTCCCTGTGTGTTCTAACACCTGAGCGATACTAATGATTGTTATTGCAGGCCGGGGCCAGGTCTCCTGGGTAAGAAGCACTAGGTGTCTGTCAAATGTCACTCTGTGGATGGGAAAGGATCGTTGTGCTCTGATAAGCTTTACTGGGCTTTTAATTTGCATTTTTTCAAGAAAAATACACCTTTTGGTGAATCGAAGAGGAGGACGGGAGACAGTTCCACACGGAATTCCTCAAAATGGGTGTCTGCTAGCAGCCCTGCCTTTCCCTCGCGTGCCCCTGTCCCCGCAGCGCAGCCACCTGCCGCACGCCACGGGCCGAACGGCTGGCGCGTTCTCCCGGGAACGTAGCTCAACGTTCCCGTTTTTCTGAGTCTTGAACGTAAGTCAGAATCCGCCCCCGGCTTCACGGAAAGCAGTGCAAGCGCAGCTGCTGGCGGCAGCGAGCAGATGAGCGAGCACCCTTTGCGCCCTACCGAACACCCATTTTGGAGCATCCGCTTGGACCACCGATTCTTTTTCCCCTGAGAATTTCAAAATTTGGCTTGTTTTGCTCTCGGCTAATGTACGCCCAAAGGGTAATCGTACCGAGGCAAATACGCCAGTGTCGCTGGAGAAACAGCCCAGGCCGTTCTCTCCTGCGGTGGGCCCCCGTCCCATCACCCGTGCCCGGACTCCGGGCGACTGAAGTCAGATCCCGTTTGCAGGCCGGGGTCAGCACGGGTGGTCCAGGTGAGTGCTGGAGCTGAGCTCTCCGTCGGGATCGCCGCCCTGCGCTCCGGCGGGACGGGGTGCTGGGAGCCCTCCACGGGGACGCCGGGGCGCGTGCCCGCGCCTCGCCTCGCCCCGGGCGGGTGGTGGTGCGCCGAACGCGTCGGCGCTGCTGCGGTGTTTGCTCAGTGTGCTGTTCCTTGCAGGTACTCCTGTCCCGCTAAACGCTTCGACGGAGGCTCTGCCAACTGTGCAATTAAGTAATGCATCCCTTGCCTTCCGTCCAGGTAGCTAGTCGCCAGAGCTGTGCTCGCTTTTCCTGGTCGAGCTGTGTGTGCCCGTACTGCTCGCGACCTCCCTCTCCTTCCTACCCTAGAGAAGGCGCGGGAGAGCTGCCCTCGCGCTCCTGCAGCGCGGGTCCCTTCCTCCGCCGCAGCGTCTGTTCAGCCGGCGCGGCCTGGCAGCCGCGTTCCTGCAGTGCTGGGAATCTCCGGGGCAAGCTGCCGGACGTTTGTGCGCGCGCGCGCCTGCAGAGAGGTAAATGCACGCTGCTGGGCGCGGCGATCGCGGTAAGCCGCTTCCCGCGTTCGGCACGCCCCTACCCCCGGCCCCCCAGCTGCCTCGCGGGCTTCCCGCCCGGCTGGAGGGGGTTGCCACCCCGCTTGTGAGACAGGGAGCAAGCGGGGAGGACCGTGTAGCCTTCCCGTGGGGTTTGATTAACTAATCAAAACCTGATCAGCACCTTGGTCCGGGGGGGCTGCTGACGGATCAGTCGCTATCGATTGCCAGCGGGGCCCCATCTTCTAGCAGAGAGGAGGCTGAAGAAGCAAAACCAACAAACATCGAGCACCCGTCGTGGTGATTCAATCTATCGAAACAAAGCGCATCCTTTTTTATGAAGCGATCTTGAAATGGGTCACTGAAGGGGAGCTTATTGATTGAAGAAGGATGAACTCCTCGAGTTTCTCTGGCTTAAATTAGACCAGATTCAATTACCATACGACAAACAGGTTAACGCTACTCTTCAACGGTCCGTCAATGAATTAGAGTAGGGGTAGCACGCTTAATGCCGCGCTGTAGTGATGAATAATATTATTGCTCATCCTGCCATACGCAGGCAGCGATTCCTGTCCTCCCACGGCGTGGATAAGCGGTTTCCAGTGTTTCGGAAATAGCGGCCGCCTGTTCTTCCCCCGGGCCTGCCCACCAGCAGCCCCCGCCGAGCCCAGCCTCGCGCGGCTCCCTCCTCTCCAAAACTTCATTCCGCAGAAGGATTGACCACAGGTTCAGGGGGAAACGTTAGTGCTAGCTTTACGTTTCCTACCTCTTAGCAAAGAGGAGCGGGTGGCTCGCCGGTTTTTCGGAAGCACCCGGAGGCTTCAGGCCGTTCGCACCTAAATCGTGCCCAGCAGTGAGACGTGGCAGCTTAAGTCACGTCGGTGTGTTCGTTATTTGGTAACCTAAACCTTAACGAGAGGTAGAGTTGGGATTCTTCAGAGAAAGCGATTTAGGTTTTCTTTTCCCTGCCGTGGTGCAGCTGTTACGTGAACGCCTGGGAGGCGCGGTGCCTATGGCAGGAGCGTGTGTATACGCTTGCCTGTGCACGCACACGGATTCCGCCCGCGCCGTCCCACGTCAACGGCTTGAAGGAAATTTTCACCAAGAAGCAGAAGGTCCATTTTTGTGGGAGAGCAGCAGTAAATCCCAATATGCCAGAATTAACGTCTGTACTATGTTTTCACAGAAATCTCCATCGATTTTCTGCTTTTACAGCACAAACGTGTCTAGAAGAAGTTCAGGGCTGTTCAGAGATACCCCAAAAATGTCCCAGAACGTTGGCCTACCAAGCGTAAAGCAGGGAGGAAGATGAGGAGCAAGGAGAGGAGAGAGACGGGGGCTCCCACGCAGCAGGCGTTGGATCGAAACACGCGCTTTCCCGAGTGGAAACGGGAAAGGCTATGTCTGGTGCCGAGCGACGGAGAGCCTTAGTGGGAAAGGGTGCGGAGCGCTCGGGGAGGCGGCAGAGGTGCCGCTGGAGGCGGCGAGGCTGCGGAAGGGCTGGGGCTGGCTCGGCCCCGGCTCCGGGCAGCTCCGGCGCCGGGAAGGAGCCGCTGCCTGCGGGCACCGGGGCTGCTGCTGCGTGCAGAGGGCTCCCGCCGCAGAGGGGCTGCCAGCTTTACCGGGCCCGCTTCTGGAACTCGGTGAGCACTGACGTTAAAAATTGCGTGCTTTGCTCCTAGTAGGTCTGAAGCTTTTAGAGCGGGGAGAATTGAGATTTAAAATGCTAGCTAGCAAAGTCAGCCAGGTCCAATCTAGTCTTTCTCTTAATCTTGAGGTGCTGCCACTTACTAAAAGAGTGAAGGCTAGAATATACACCTATATATATGTTTTTAAAGCCTCATTAAAGAGAGAATCAAATGGAACCTTTTTATTGAGTAGTTGGGAGGAGAAAAGTCTTCCATCCGCTAAACCTTGCTGTAAGCGCTTGACCGACATTGTTAGGATATTAAAATCTGCCGGCTTTTTTTCCTACCCTTGAGACGGTCGGCAGAAAGCTATTTTTAAACAATTACGTCTGCAGAAATGTTAGAAGTCTCGAGGTCATGAACACATCTCTTTTTTACAAAGTGTCTCCCATTGCATAAAAACCCCCGTAACGAAGAAGCTGCAGGTTTAGGACGCGCATGTCAGTTGACAACGCTCGCGTGGAAGATGACCAGCCAGCCATCTGCCAGGCGTTGCTCCTGGCCCTGGGAATAAGGTCCCTTAGCATGGGGACAAGTGGGAGCAGCCAGAGGTGCCCTTCTTCTCTCTCTCCACGTCCCGTTTCACGACCCGCGCTTCTTGTTTAAAGGAGAACTTCAGGGTTCGAGTGGCGCAATCTCTTTTTTGCTGATTGGACCAGCAGTTGGTTGCAGTAAGAAGCACAACCTAATTTAAAGCTCCCAAAGTCTCCTGTTGGCCGGAATTTGAAATGGTCCCCAGCTCTCTGCTGCTGTATATAGAGCTGCGTCTCGTGCAGCCGAGCTCAGCGCTACCTCAGGTAGAACTGCGGCACCCGCTAATGCAGGGCACAACCATGCCGCTCTCTCGGCGGAGGCATCGCAGCAGCTTAACAGGAAAATCCATTTTTTTCTGCGTATATTCAGTTGCTGCAAGCGGATTGTACCATTATCGCTGCAGTTTTCCCTGACGGCGCTGTGGAATGGTGCAGAGCGCACAAAACGGGGCTCAGCGGAGGTGCGAGGCAGCTGCGGAGGCGCCACGCGGGTGTGCGTCGGCCGCCACACGCAGCCGTGCCCGCGCCTCTCCTCGCTCCTCCCTCCCGCCTTCCGTTCCCGCCCGCAAAAAAGCCACCAGCAGACCAGAAACACGACCGTAACGGAGAAAGTCTGACTATTCGATTTAAAGGCCAGCGTGCTCCAATATATATTAATGTCTTAATGGGAAGGCTCTGCGTGTATACATTTACTGCTCTCTGACAAGAGGGAATTAAATGTCAGAAGGATTTGTAGCATCTATAATTGAATTGGTGCTGAGAAAAGCAAATCTTGAGGAAGAATAACATATTAGGATTAGCAAATAATGTGGCATTTTGTCAGTTCCTGCCATCTCGTCTGTTCCCTCTTCAGTAATAAAGTTGTGATTTCTTTTTTAATCATAGATATGAAGCGGGAATAGCTTTTGTGAATCGGAGACAGCATTTTAAAGCAGATTCTGGTTTTTAAGGTCAAGTCTCTCTGTCTTGGCACAAATTTGGGGAACTGCTCCTTGCCCCGTAGACCCGAGGCTTTCTGTTGAAGACCAGGGCAATAACGAGCGGCAGAAAATGAAGTAGCCCCTCTCGTGCTGGTGGCGTACGAACCGATCTGCTTGGAGCGGCGTCCGGAAGGGCTGGGGCCGGGCTCTGCCGGCCGCTGGCCGCTGGCCTGGCCTTGCCCTCGAGCTGGGCTGAGGGCGGGCGCTACGCTGGAGCAGACGGAGTTCGGTGAGGTGGAGAGGAGATGCTGCAGGAGGAGCATCCGGCAAAGGGGACGGCGTCGCGCTGGGATGGCTTGCGCGGGGAAGATCCATCGCCGGAGGGTTTCACCCGGGAGCTGGCGTGCGAAAGCAGCGTTAGCAGTGCTGGAGGCATCGCTGGCTGTGCCGCGGGGATCGTGGTCCCTGGCCCCTCAAGGTGTCTTGTTTTTACTTTCCTGCTTAAAAAGAAGAAAAAAGAGGCGAGAGGCCTAAAGAACTTTCAAAAACTTGACTTCTTCTTAAAAATTGCGAGTGGTTTATCTTTGGAGAGCACATCGATGCAACATGGAAAAGGCACGAGGCGGATTTTGCTTTGATGAGCGCAAGCGTTGCAAGGCCTCCGAGTGCGGCGTATTTATCGTAGAACAGACCTTCCGCCCGTTTCACCTGCAGAGACAAGTTCAGGACGTCGCCGCAGGTCCCAGGAGCTGGCAGGCTCTCGCTCCCCGCCGCTGACGAGCCGTGCCACGATCCCAGCGTCACCCTGGCCCGCCGAGCAGCCTTGGGGTCAGACGTCGTCAGGAGCGAGAGCGGGCTCGCGGGTATATTTGGTTGCTGGACGGGCGGATGCGCGTGGCGCTGCTGGCAGCCGACGTCCCGCGCACCTGCGGGGAGGCAGCAGGAGCCGATCCCTTCGCTTGCCAAGCTACCGGCGCCGCAAAGGGAGCACCTCGTGAGGCGAGAGCGCGCTGGCGGCTGCCTCGCAGACTGAATCGAGGTGGTTCGCAAGCGCTAGGCACCCTCGGAAGATACTTCGTTTTTACCTCGCGGGTAAGCTTGAAGACGAGCCGTTCAGCCACGCACGTAATAAAATAAACTTGCGGCTGGCCCTTGGCAGAGGTCTCCCTTAACAGAAATAATTATGACGAACGGCCCTGCACGTCCCAGTGGACGAACCCATAGCTAACAAACTGTTCTGGCCACGCTTTATGCAAAAGTCCCTTCGCGGGGAAGCACTGTTTCCCTGCTCTCGCCTGGCGGGCAGGTGGAAGGGAAGGCGTGACGGCGTCGGCGCCAGGCTTGGGCACGGCTGCGGTAACCCGGGCCTGGCTCTGCAGCGGCGGGGCGGCACGGAGGCTGCTGCCGCCGGGATGGGCGCACCGAGGTTTCGTCTTTCCAGAACTTCGATTTATGGTGATTAAGAAAAAAAGCCTCTTGATGCAGAATCCCGCTCGAAGCGCATTATAGAGCCGTAACTCAGCGTGTTTATTCCCCTCAGCTGCTCCAGATGTCAACAAGACGCTCATCCTCCCAGTCTGGGATGCCGCTGTCTCCTCCTTAGCGCGGCCGAGCGGAACTGGGTGCTAAGGTTCTTAAGAGGGGAAAAAAAAAAAAAGGAGCGGAACTTGTCTCAAGCGGCTGAGCCGGGTTTGGTTGCTTTACGGAGGGCGAGTCCTTAAAGGCCGGGATTAGCCGAGCTGGCAGCCGCAGCAAGAGGCTGTCTTGCAGCGGCAGCTACCCGGCACACCCAGGGTCGCCGGTTTTCCCCCGCCGCTGTCCCGGGCAGCCACGGAGTCTTCACCCGGGCGAGGAGGTCTGCGCGGCACGCCGCTGCGCCGCCCTGGGCGCTTCCCCGTCGGCAAGCGGGGGAGTTCTGCCGCTTGCCAAAGCAGCAAGCGCTGGGAAGCGCTGGTGCCGCGGTCTGTTCCTGCTGGAGACGACGCAGAGAGTGCCTCCCTTCCCCTTCTCCCTGCCTTCCGATTGCGCTGGCAGGCTCCTGCCGCAGGGCAGCGCCTCGGGTGGGGGCGACGGGGCGTCCCGCCGCCCGCGCCAGGGCCCGGCTTTCAGACGTTGCTGGAAGAAAGACTCGGAGGGGTTTTTCCTTCAATCGGTTTAATTACAAGGCGCTTTCTAGTGCTCTCAGTCACGAGTTATTTACTTGGGTCCCCGAGTCCTTAATCTTGGAGCAGAATTGGAAATATCGATAGAAAGCGTAAATCCCGGGCTGCCGCTCGAAAGCTTTGTATCGGGTTTCAGCTCAAAAGAGCACCATTACCTTTAGCTGTCACGGATCTGCACGCTTGATCGATAAACTTCAAATATTATTAGAGGTGGAGGCTTCAGAGATTTGCTCTGTTCTTTCGAGGGAGACGGAGATAAATCTTTCTTAAAAATTGACTTGCATTCGCACTCTCGGTCTTCCTGGTAAAATGCATTTCTCTTAGGTGTCTGGGCAACTGCATGCAGGACAGATTTATAGGCCATGTGCTTCTTGTAGTGAAAGATTTAAATGGTAAATCCTTCACATGTGACTTCACAAATCATGTAAAGTTAAAAGATTTTTACCGTTTCTGTTGCTGCTGTGCTTAAATTGTAAGGTATGGCCAGTAAATCATTTTAATGGAGGTGTCGCGCTCGACTCAATAAAAAAAAGAGACAATGGTTTAGCTTCTATTCCAAAATGTTAATGTATTAATCAAGGGGAGAATAATTGTTTTTTACTACGTTATAAATCTCGGTTGCCATTAGGGTTGCAGAGAGGGTTGATGTAGCCGCATTCTTAAATTAAAGTTGTTTACACTGCCATACATTCATTTTACACGGCCATAGCTCATTCCGGGTTCATTTCGGAGTTGTTCCTCCGCCAAATAAGTCATTCCTCTCCCGGGTGACGGCGTCCTAAGGGAGAGGCGCTTATGAAAGAAAACTAATTGCGTGGTGAGGACTTAAATAAATGAACGAAAGCAGCTGGAGGCACTGTACAACTATTGCTCGCTGTCTGCTTTTGAAGAGGTTTTTAGAGGTTGGGTTAGGAGTCTTGTGCAAGTCTTCGGACCTCGTGAACGGCGCTGAACGGCAAAGGGTGCGTTTGGTGATGTTTTCTTCTGGGGTTGGGGGAGAGGGTGGGTGTGAACACCTTGAGCGTGCTGGGCGGGGTGGGTTTTGGTCAAGGAGTTCTCTGGGCCGAAGTAGAAATGTTTTTCGGCAGGGGCTTGTTAGGGATGTTTCTCCAGAGCCGATGCGTAGCGTTCCCGTATTGCGCTGCTGTTCCCTGCGCCCCCATCCCCCGGGGAGGTCGAAATCTGGGGAGCGTTCCAGGGCAGCTTCCCAAAATACCTACCCACCGGCAGCTCCAGCTCTCCCCTCCTCTCCCTCCCCCAGCCGCCTTCCCCCTGCGTAGTCGTAGCGCTGCTGCTTAGAGCGGGGGCCGCCTGGCGAGTCGAGCCGCCAGGTGAGTTCGGCGCTGGGCACCGTTCCCCTGCCCGAACTCGCCGGCCTCGGTAGCTCCGCGCTTTGCCCCTTTTCCTTCGGAGAGCACAAGGGTGGCTTTTCCAGTCCTGGGGGCAGCTGCAGCCAAACCCTTCAGAGCGCCTCGTAGTAAGTCCCGAATTCTTATTCCTCTTCTGATCTCAACAGATTCTCGTGCAGGTGAGGAAGGGGCCATCCGGAGCGTGGACCACGCGGTGGTTGGTGGCGTCGTGGCCGTGGTCGTGTTTGCGATGCTTTGCCTGCTCATCGTTTTAGGGCGATACTTTGCCAGACATAAAGGTAAGACACAGACCGCGACGGAGGGCGGGGGGACCTGGCCCGTGGTTCCCCGCGCTCTGCCCCGTCTTGCTCTGGAAGGGTGTCTCCCGAAGGGCCCTCGAGAGGGGAGAGGCGGCGGCTGGGGTAGCCCGCGACGCTCTGTGCCCCTG